>NC_086444.1:703119204-703436704 GCF_028390025.1 Pseudophryne corroboree | reverse complement strand
AGTGCTGACTAGATAAGCGTCTGCATCGCTACGCTGTAGGAGTGCTGGTGGAATCCGGAGCCGGAAGGTAAGAACAAAACGCTATTGTCTTTTAAAACTGTTTATCTCTGTTTTGCGTACGCAACACACGCACACACCTGCATTTCTTTTTCATTTGTGTAATTTTCACATCTCGCCTTTCTGTTTGCCATTTATCATTGATAACGTGCTGAGAAAGATTTGTTGCTATTGGTAGTTAAAAGTAATATTAATACGTTAAGGAGTAAATTGTAAAACACGCACACGGCTTTACCTAAAGATACAAGGAAAGATCTGTGTGGTGCTCGGTAGATGATTACAGTTAAAGATCATCTACATTGATATAAACGTGTTAGTTGTATTTCTGTGGATATACCTGGCTTGCGTACACGTGTCTCTAACAAAGGGCGGGACTAGCGTACGCGACGCAAGGGCCGACGCACGGAGCGTATATTACGCAACGGAGCGTCTGGGTACGCCCACATAATACAAATCACAGGATAGTATTGTTTTAGTAGGCGACACGGAGGCAACGCGATAATAGCGCAAATCAATCTCAGTGTCCAAAATTTTAAGCTAATAGATCCTTCTCTAGTTGCAACTCCTCTGGATTAGCCTGCGATACTGAATGAAAGGGATTTCTGCGCAGAAACGAAAGTAAAGAGTATATGAGGTGAAAGTGTGTGTGTGTATATATATATATATATATAAGTTTCTAATTTTTGGGTGGAACCACAGGAAATCATCGAGTTCTCGTGAGGTACATACGTGTAAGTGACGGCACGGTGGCTTGTTAAACATATTAAAAGAAGAGCATTAGAGTATAGCAGACCAGGAGGTCTACTGTAGCACAGACCAGGAGGTCACGGACCAGGAGGTCCAGGTACAGCAGACTAGGAAGTCCGCTATAGATAAAGAGTAAAGAAGCACAACACCAGGAAGGGTTGGTGCGGTACCCATATAGGCCATTAAGCTCTGGCTGAAGAAATTCGCAGCCACAATTTTCGATTCCACTGGTCGTTCCGCACATAAGATTAGTTGCTTATGTGCAGAACGATTGTACCGCATGTAATTGTGTGCATTAGTTAGTAACTTGACCCAGTACCATTTGTGTACGCTAGAGGGGTCATAAACGCTATTTGTACATTCTAACATGATTTGTGTAATTTTTTTTATTTTAAGGGAGGTTCGCTGGTCACTCGGGAATTCTCTAACAACCAATAGTTACTGGGAAGGGTTAAGTGCTCTTCGGATCACACCCACATGTTCCAGTAAATAGAGGTTCAGGTCGCAGGGGCCCTAGGTTGAGTACGCCAGCGCTAAGGCAGTGTGTGGGCGTATTGGTCGACGTTGGCGAGTGAATGGAGGTACTCGGTAAACTTACGCCGCCGGCCTACCCGGACATCTTGGTTTTTGTAAGGGTTCACTGAAGACCCTGATTTGAAGGTCAGAGGTAGTGAAAGCAACACCTGCAAAGATGGGGGCCAGTTGTTCAGGTAGGGGGCGATCAACCTCGGTTCAGGTTGACTTAGTAAACCGACCAATCAGGTCGGCAAGGTATATCATGTGTGAGAAATACGGTTCACACACAGAGGTTTTGTGCGATGAATGGGAAAGAATGACTGTGCATGACGGGGAAAAGTTCCCACGGGTAGGCAGTTTTAGTCCCGAGGTGTTACAAAATCTAAGGAGAAGGATATGTCTCATTAAATCTGCAAAGAGACGGATCAAACATTATGATTGTTTACAGTTATGGCAACAGGAAGGTGAAATACTAGGAGGATTAGCTTATACAGCTGACTCTCACTGTGGTAAGAAAAGTATGGCAACAAGAGAGAGGGTGGTTACAGAGAGTGGCACACTGGGGTGTGATAAACATGCACTTAGCAACTGTATTATTAATGATAAAAGTAACAAATGTATTAATGATAAAAGTAACAAATGTGACAAAGATAAAAGTAAAACTGTTAAATGTACAACTGTTAACCCGTGCAAGTTGCACTCCATGTTAAACTTCCCTCAGGATTACCAGCAAGAAAGTGAGCCCAGCACGATGTCGGCATCTTTTCCAGCAGCCATCATACAAGACATCCAGGTGGACGCGACCAAATCGGTAAAGGCAGTAATCAAACCCCCTAACGGAGGGTCAGGTGAGGTCGTGTCCACAGGTACGTACGGTGTTATATATCACGCACAAACAAATGTATCTCATATTGTAGAACCAACACAAGATGATGTAGTTGAATTTAATCCTGCCAGGGTGATCACAGTCCCCAATGGGAAGACTGACGCTCAGGGAATCATTCCCGTCAGGGACAGTGCAATGCGCTGTCCCTGGTCCCGGATGGAATTGAGAGCAATTATGTCTGAATTCCCTGACCCTAGGAAAGAGCTAGTTGCATGTCAGAGGTTTATTAAAGAACTAGGAAACTCCACAGAACCCACCAACAAAGAGTGGCGTACAGTGCTGAGGGCATGTTTGCCCTCCAGTGTTGACCCTGCGAAGTTTATTACTGATTGTAAGTTAAACGCAGAAGTACCTCGTACGGAGGAACACAATCAGGAATGTATTAAGCAGATCAATCGACAGTTAGGAGTATATTTTCCAGCCGTTGTCGAGTGGAACAAAATCTTCTCCATAAGACAAAAAGAAGGGGAAAGTACTTCTAATTATTTCAATCGAGCACTGCAAGTAATGGCTAGAAACACTCGGATCACGGACATCAAAACAAATGTACATCATAGGGAGGTAGCTGTGTCCGTATTAATGGACGGCTTAAAAGACACACTAAGAATCAGGGTACAGACCTCTCTACCTAACTGGAGAAATATCTTGGTGGCTGCATTAAGAAAGTCCGCTGTTGGGCATGAGCAAAACATCACCAGACACAGGGAGTCGCAGAGTGATAAGCTGATGGCTGTAAGTATACAGGCCCTGACCACAAGGCCACCTCAGTATAAGTCTCCGACCCCTGTGGGTAAGTCAAATGTGGTAACTTGTTATTACTGTCATAAAGAGGGACATTTTGCACGAGACTGTAGATTGAAAAATGCACAAAAATCATATCAACCCCCTAGACAAAAACATGAGCAAAGTCATGATACACGAAATTGTAATCAGGGATCACATAAGAAGAATTTTGGGCCGCACCTGTAAGATGCAGTCAGGAAAGGTGATCATTAGGACTGATAGTAAGCCTGAGGTTATAGTTAATGAAATTGGGAGGTCAGTTCCTTGTAGACACAGGAACGGCCGGGTAAACGTTGTAAATTTATCTATAAATGTTTATTTTTCCCCATCTCTGACGTTCATCGGCAGAACTCAAACATCACATAGCTACTTGATCTTTGCAGAAGTCTACCTAACCCCAGTGTGACCTACCGACATCGGTGTGTCCTGGCCAGGCACAAAAGGGTGGAGTGTGGAAATACTGGTGGGGAGGGGACTGCGCAAGGATACCAGTGGATGTGTTGGTGTGACAGCCTGATGGTGAACAGAAGATCTGATAATGTTTTTTGTTTGTTGTTTAATGAAAAATGTGATGAATTGTTCTCTTTCTCGTTTGTTTTTTTCCCCCTCTTCTCTCTCATGTTCTTATGTTTTAAAGATGGTATGTCACACATCAGTTAGACAAATGGTAATGCAAGATTTTTACTCCTTCCAGAAAGATCGCAGATTTGGAAGGAATGTTCTATCGCCAGAATGTTCGTTTGGAGGACTGAGAGACAGCACCTTTGAGATGACAGCAGAGCAAGAAGAACAACAAGACTAGAGGACATAAGACATCGTAACATTTTTCTCTCCCCTCAAAGTATTTTTTTGTATTCCCATTACAAATTTCTCCTTTTACTCCTCTAAGAAGGACTTGCCCCAAGAGACTGTGATCCGGATTTTCCTGTTGACCATGATGTTAACCTGAGCAGTCTGTTTCGGTGAGAGTACCATGGAGGTCGAGGAAGGATCGGGAATGGGTTCTGATGACCAGGATGGAGGCGTAAATTTCCAAGAGCGACATAATCTCAGAGTAAAGGCGAGTATCAGAAAACGATCTGGTAGCATTGACAATAGAAGGATTGTTAGCTGAAGAGAACTGCATCTGTAGGCATTGTGACACTATAGTTGAGGATGGGTGCATCAAGAAATGTCAGTCCAGTTTTAATGTCCACATGGACCGGCATCCATTGAGTGACTATCACTCCTTAGTGGGTAAAGTGATAAATCAGACAGACTGTTGGGTATGCTCTCAAGTACCTCAAGGTCATAGCAAATCAGGACTAGTACCATTCCCTTTAACTGTAGGAGAGGTACTTGAGTTAAGTGGTGGGAGGCCGGTGGACAAGAGGTTTAATATCTCTAGTCCTCCTAGTTTGAAGCTCCACCAGTATCACGTGGATAAGTCCTTAGTATGCTTTAACATTTCCAATCCCCGAAAGCCGGGAAATTGGGAAGTGTCATGGAGTAATCAAACCATGACATTTTCATATAGAGCCGATAGAATGCCCATAGACACAGAGCTTATACGCCAGATCGCCAACAGTGGAAAATATTTCCGGTATAGGTATACTCTAGGAAGTAGGACCATGCGAGTTGGAGAAGTATCACCAGGATACTGTGCACATATCGTACAACCTGATATGTGTACTAGACAGATGGGAGAGTTAGGGTTAGGAGATTTCACATGGAAAATTTGTAACATGGTAATGTCATACTCCGTCCCATATGTTCTCCCCGATGATGCATATTTCATATGCGGGAGAAAGGCGTATAAGTGGCTTGCCCCAAACTCAGAGGGATTGTGTTACATTGGAAAAGTACTGCCTGAAGTAATGACTGTAACCCATAACAAAATGAAAGATATTCACCGCAGTGCCCAAGCTCCTTATACTCACACTCATTACGAGCACATCGTTAAACGGCACCTGATAGAAAGAACAGAGCATCCAGCCTCTGATCTGATCCATGAATCCACCGGGATTCAATTCCTACTCGCGTTAGATATCACTCGTGCCGCCAGAGAAGTGATAAATTATAAATATATATCTGCGCTTGCAAATTTGTTAGACAATATCACCGAAATGTATGACGACACGTTCAGGTACACTGGGAAAGAGTTACAAGCCTACAAAACAGAACTGGTTTAGCATAGGATGATTCTTAATTACCTCACAGCTGTGACAGGCGGGTTTTGTGTTACCCTAGCAACTCAATATGGAATAAAGTGCTGCACGTACATTACAAACAGCACGGAGGACCCAGCCGAGGTCATAGACCAAAAGATGGATGACATTTTACAATTAAAGTGGGAGTTTAGAAGGAAACACAATCTCACACTCGCTGCTGTGGGTAATGAGCTGACCAGCTGGGTGTCATGGTTGAGCCCACGAAATTGGTTCTCTGGTTTAGGAGAATGGACCCAAGGTATTATAATGGACGTAGGGAAATTTCTCTTGTGCATTCTGGGAGTCGTCATATTGGTTGGCCTGATATTTAGATGCGTTCGGACTTTAACGAAGTGTAAAGGTAGTACTAGAGTGATGAGTCTGAGGAGCGAGGACACTGTAATAACAACAACTAATTTGATTTATGACCCAACGATAGAGACAATGTTGTGATGAAAATGTGATTCCACGGTCCGTTTCTTTCACCCGTTTCTCCTTTGTTTTCCTCCAAGGTACAAAGACATCCGCTTGGAAGAAGAATTTGACAACCTCTTTACACAGACCATTGATGGACTATGCCACAGACCCCCAATATCCCTAGTGACTTTAACTCTTACGATAGCCCAATACTTTAGAGACTGTAATTTTATGGACAATGGAACAACTTTTGCTCGCTATTTATAGCAAAAGCACCGAGAGACATCAGACAACATGTACATCAAGACAAGACATCAGACAAGACCTCAATCGGCGACTGTTTATTTAAACTCACATAGTTTACGACTGCATTTATAACGATTGTTTCTTATCTTCATCTCTACAAACTTCAGGTAATGACACACATAGTCGACAGGGAATATAGACACATATATCAGCATTCACATGTTCCCCCCATTCATGTATCATCAACTAAATGTGCTCCCCCATTTGTTGCAACCAAAAGCCGAAAAGAGCTCGGTAAAGTTTGACAGCCCATCCACAGACCCTTAATACGGGATAAGAAGGAATTCAAATGTATACTTCGCAATACCTCGAAGCTTGATTTAAAACACGTACGGCACGATGATACATGACCCCTCAAACATGGATTCATACACACATGCTTCTACTATCTCACTAGGTCATACCTTTTTCCCACCTTCTCCTCTCCTCCCTTTACCCAATCATAAAAAGGTATTTACATGATGACATATATTTTTCTTTTTTTGAACTGTTTTAGGAAGTGGCAGTTATTGATGACTGCCAAAGGGTGGACTGTCAAAGTCGGAAAAATATCATGCTACACGTTGCCATATATTCACCCATGCGCTTGCCCGCTGCACATGCACATTCTCTCCAGTGCGTGCGCATATTCGCAGTTGCGTGACGGCGCCTCCTCGGCCATGCGCTCGAGCGCGTGGTATGTGCATTTACGGTAGAGTTTGTGTGCGTCTAGCCGGCGACTCAATCGTTACATAGTAAATCCAAATAGTATGTTTTATAGGTAATGTTCCCCTTAATAATAACTGTAAGTTTATTGTAACTGGTCGCTGGACAGAGGAATTTCTCTTTGCCTGATACGAAGGGTCAGACAGGTTTTGAGCAGTGGTGTTTGGTACCTAACTAAAGAACATTTTATTAGAAACAATCCGGTGCTGGTTAGGTAAAGATTAATCGCTCCTGCGTATAGTTATGTCTATTAGTATTTCTGGACATTTACTATATTTGCGGTTCATTATCCATGCGGCGGGAATCCTGAGATTCCCTCCCACCTGAGCAGTTCGATATAGTCACAGCCCACCTGTTCAAACTAACCTATGACCTTTTGTTATAGTGCGGGGAGACATTCCTGTGTCCAATGAACAATGGGATTATAGGTCCCTTTGTAGTGTACTGTACGCAGTGTATATAAGAACAGCCAGCCTGGCCAGCTCAGTCTCTCTCCACAACGGTTTTCATCATTGACTAACTAGAGAGCTGGTACCAGGACTGCGCAGCGATCATTCCCAGTGTGTAAGTTCTTCTCTGTGACCAACTTGTTCTCTGTTTGTATTTTGCCACGTTCTCCCTTTTACTCTTTCTCATTGTATGTTATTGTTTGCGATCGTGACGCTATTGTATATTTATGTGTAGTTATTCTGCTTAGATATTGATGTTAGTCTGTAGTGTATGAACTGTTAACTGTTTTCCCCTTTTTACATAGCTAAATATTGTTAGTAAAGGTTTTGGATCCTTAGCAAGGTATTGTGTGTTTATTACATTGCTGAGGGTAATCGGAGCGTCTCAATCGCTCAAGCAGCTTTTGTGTTAACAAGGTTAAGCAGCGTTATATCGCTACAGTATTTCAGTAGTAAGGTTTACAGTATAAACTCAATCTTTCAGTGTGTTGCATACAAGGTTTACTGAGTGTCATCCCGTGGGCGTCTGGGCCGCTCGTGTTCCCCTCGTGGTCACGAGCGTCCGCTACGCTAGTAGCGTAGCATTACGGTAGTCGGCCGCCCATAGCGTGCTCGACACCAAGCGTTAGCTGTGAGCGAGCGTGCCGCATGTGCGTCTCGACCACGGCTAAGCGTCTGCAACGCTAGGTGCGTACCCTTACGGTACCCCATACGCCAATTGCGTACTGAGTCTCTTACCCATATATAGTGTATGTTATAAGATAAATATTTAGCTTTATCAGGTACGGAAGGCCACTGCTCTACCTACCTCTGTGTCATCAAGTATACTATCCATCCATACCTGTGGTGCATTTCAGTTGTGCGCAGTATATATAGTAGTAGGCCATTGCTATTGATACTGGCATATAATTCCACATTAAAAAATGGAGAACAAAAATGTGGAGGTTAAAATAGGGAAAGATCAAGATCCACTTCCACCTCGTGCTGAAGCTGCTGCCACTAGTCATGGCCGAGACGATGAAATGCCATCAACGTCGTCTGCCAAGGCCGATTCCCAATGTCATAGTAGAGAGCATGTAAAATCCAAAACACAAAAGTTCAGTAAAATGACCCAAAAAACAAAATTGAAAGCGTCTGATGAGAAGCGTAAACTTGCCAATATGCCATTTACGACACGGAGTGGCAAGGAACGGCTGAGGCCCTGGCCTATGTTCATGGCTAGTGGTTCAGATTCACATGAGGATGGAAGCACTCATCCTCTCGCTAGAAAAATGAAAAGACTTAAGCTGGCAAAAGCACAGCAAAGAACTGTGCATTCTTCTAAATCACAAATCCCCAAGGATTTGTGTGGATTTGTGTGGGTTGCGATGCCTGACCTTCCCAACACTGGACGGGAAGAGCTTGCGCCTTCCACCATTTGCACACCCCCTGTAAGTGCTGGAAGGAGCACCCGCAGTCCAGTTCCTGATAGTCAAATTGAAGATGTCACTGTTGAAGTACACCAGGATGAGGATATGGGTGTTGCTGGTGCTGGGGAGGAAATTGACAAGGAGGATTTTGATGGTGAGGTGGTTTGTTTAAGTCAGTTGTCCGTGGGACGAATATGGCCATTGACATGCCTGGTCAAAATACAAAAAAAATCACCTCTTCGGTGTGGAATTATTTCAACACAAATGCGGACAACAGGTGTCAAGCCGTGTGTTGCCTTTGTCAAGCTGTAATAAGTAGGGGTAAGGACGTTAACCACCTAGGAACATCCTCCCTTATACGTCACCAGGACCGCATTCATCAGAAGTCAGTGACAAGTTCAAAAACTTTGGATGACAGCGGAAGCAGTCCACTGACCACTAAATCCCTTCCTCTTGTAACCAAGCTCCTGCAAACCACACCACCAACTCCCTCAGTGTCAATTTCCACCTTACACAGGAAAGCCGATAGTCCTGCAGGCCATGTCACTGGCAAGTCTGACGAGTCCTCTCCTGCCTGGGATTCCTCCGATGCATCCTTGAGTGTAACGCCTACTGCTGCTGGTGCTGCTGTTGTTGCTGCTGGGAGTCGATCGTCATCCCAGAGGGGAAGTCGGAACACCACTTGTACTACTTCCAGTAAGCAATTGACTGTCCAACAGTCCTTTGCGAGGAAGATGAAATATCACAGCAGTCATCCTGCTGCAAAGCGGATAACTCAGGTCTTGTCAACCTGGGTGGTGAGAAACGTGTGTCCGGTATCCATCGTTAATTCACAGGCAACTAGAGACTTGATTGAGGTACTGTGTCCCCGGTACCAAATACCATCTAGGTTCCATTTCTCTAGGAAGGCGATACCGAAAATGTACACAGACGTCAGAAAAAGAGTCACCAGTGTCCTAAAAAATGCAGTTGTACCCAATGTCCACTTAACCACGGACATGTGGACAAGTGGAGCAGGGCAGACTCAGGACTATATGACTGTGACAGCCCACTGGGTAGATGTATTGCCTCCCGCAGCAAGAACAGCAGCGGCAGCACCAGTAGCAGCATCTCGCAAACGCCAACTCGTTCCTAGGCAGGCTACGCTTTGTATCACCGCTTTCCAGAAGAGGCACACAGCTGACAACCTCTTACGGAAACTGAGGAACATCATCGCAGAATGGCTTACCCCAATTGGACTCTCCTGGGGATTTGTGACATCGGACAACGCCAGCAATATTGTGCATTTCATCTGAGCAAATTCCAGCACGTCCCATGTTTTGCACATACAATGAATTTGGTGGTGCAGAAGTTTTAAAAAACGACAGGGGCGTGCAAGAGATGCTGTCTGTGGCCCGAAGAATTGCGTGCCACTTTCGGCATTCAGCCACCGCGTGCCGAAGACTGGAGCACCAGCAAACAGTCCTGAACCTGCCCTGCCATCATCTGAAGCAAGAGGTGGTAACGAGGTGGAATTCAACCCTCTATATGCTTCAGAGGATGGAGGAGCAGCAAAAGGCCATTCAAGCCTATACATCTGCCCACGATATAGGCAAAGGAGCGGGAATGCACCTGACTCAAGCGCAGTGGAGAATGATTTCAACGTTGTGCAAGGTTCTGCAACCCTTTGAACTTGCCACACGTGAAGTCAGTTCAGACACTGCCAGCCTGAGTCAGGTCATTCCCCTCATCAGGCTTTTGCAGAAGAAGCTGGAGAGATTGAAGGAGGAGCTAAAACAGAGCGATTCCGCTAGGCATGTGGGACTTGTGGATGGAGCCCTTAATTCGCTTAACCAGGATTCATGGGTGGTGAATCTGTTGAAATCAGAGCACTACATTTTGGCCACCGTGCTCGATCCTAGATTTAAAACCTACGTTGTATCTCTTTCCAGCAGACAAAAGTCTGCAGAGGTTCAAAGACCTGCTGGTTGTTAGGGTCTCCTGCTCTGTGCTGCCACGTCGCCATGGCAACCGGGAGGCAAGTGTTAGCGAAGTAACCTGAGCGCAGCTGATACTCCGGTCCGTGTTTTTACTGTGTAGTGGTTACAGGCTCTGTGCACGGCAGGGAATCCGGCGCTGGTTTTGTGCTCACAGTCTGTGAGGTCTGAGTGGGGCGTGGACAGCACCTGCTATATAAACCATCCTCTCAGGCTAGGCAAATGCTGCTGAATCTTTGTTTGTTAGTCATTTCCAGAGAGTTAGCTAGTACTGTGTGACTTTGTATTTACTTGTTGCTTACTGCGAATAGGCCTTGGGATTCGGTACTTCATTCTGCCAATCCGGACCTAGCAGTAAGACTGGAGTCAGTTGTTTGACCTGCTGGGGTTCTTTTGCTATTCTGTGAACCCAGCAGGTTTGCGGCTGTACTCTCAGACCTGCTTGCTTAATCCTCCCTCACTGTGCAGGGCGTCCAGGTGTCAGTTTAGTGGCAGTAAGCTGAACCTGTGCCCTGCAAGTGGGGGTTAGGATTGTGGATACTCTCCTTGTGTTTATATTTCTATCTCTGACCAAGGAGTTTATTCCCACACCCGTTGGTAACCCTTTGGGGTTTTTTCTGTTGCTCTTAGCAACATCATTTCAGGTGCTCCACATGTTAAATCACTACACATCGCTTCATTGTCCGCTCTATTCCATCTGAGCATTCCTGACACTAGGGAGACACCCAATTCCTGAGCCTTTGGGCTTCTCCGTTCACTTTGTGTTTATTAGTTATTCCATCACCTCCTGTGTATGTTATGTTATACTGTCTGTGAGTTTGTTTGCTTCGCTTCCCTCTCTGTTCATACACCGGTATACTCCTGTTAGCACTGGTGTGCGTAACATATTCAGCAGCCCTACTCCTGTTGAAATTTTGTGGGAATATGGAGCATACCCCTCAAAATACTTTGCAACAGGTGGTCGATCAGGTGCAGGTCCTGACTCGACAATTTAATGAGATGTCCATTAAAATGAACACCCCGCAGGCCGCTAGCGGAGCTCCCGCAGAAACAGCGGCAAGTTCAGGGGTTAAGGAGCCGAAAGTAAATCTCCCGGATCGTTTTTCTGGAGATCGCTCGCAGTTCTTTTGTTTCAAGGAGATCTGTAAGCTATATTTCAGGCTTAGGCCCCAGTCTTCTGGGTCGGAGATTCAGCGGGTGGGCATGGTGATTTCCTTGCTACAAGGAGACCCACAGGTCTGGGCATATGGGTTACAGCCTGACTGTCCGTCGCTTAAAAGTGTTGATGCTTTTTTTACGGCACTGGGCATTTTGTATGATGACCCTGACAAGATGGCTTCAGCCGAGGCTCAGATTACGGTTCTTAAGCAAGGGCGACGGCCAGCTGAGGTTTATAGTACGGAGTTTCGGAGGTTGGCTCATGATACCCAGTGGAATGACCCAGCCCTGAGAAACCAGTACCGAAGGGGCCTTTCTGACCAGATAAAGGACCAACTGGTACAATATCCCTCGCCTGATAGCTTAGATCAGCTCATGCAGTTATCCATCCGGGTGGATAGACGGCTGAGAGAGCATAGGCTTGAAAGGGAGACCGCAGTTTTCTTTTTCCCAAGGGAACCTCAGACTCTGAGGAATATTCCGAGGAGCCTATGCAGATTGGGGCTACCCGCCTCTCCTCGCGTGAGAAGACGCGGAGGAGACAGCAGGGTTTGTGTTTGTACTGTGGGAATAAAGGTCATGTTGTAGTATCATGCCCAGAAAAAACGGAAAACTTCAGGGCCTGAGGGTGATGGGAAATATCCTGTCAGGCCAGAAGTCAGAATTTCCTAAAAAGACTTTTCTCATTCCGGTGACTTTGGAGATCCTCGGTCAAACTGTCAAGACTGAGGCCTTTGTTGACAGTGGGGCCGATGGGGTTTTCATGGACCGTCAATTCGCCCTGGAACACTCTGTTCCCTCAGTACCTTTGGCATCAGAGATTGAGATCTGTGGGTTAAACGGGGAACCATTGTCCCAGGGTAAAATTACCTCCTGCACCAGCCAAATTCCTTTGTTTATTGGAGCCACACACTCTGAAAAATTGTCTTTTTATGTGACTGTCTGTTCTTTTGCCCCATTGGTTTTGGGGTTACCCTGGTTAAGGGCCCATAACCCTCAATTTGACTGGGTCTCTGGGGAGATTCTTAGTTGGGGTAGTGATTGTTTCAGGAGTTGCTTGAGCCTTCCAGTCAGGCTCTCGCAGCTAAGTTTGCCAGGATTGCCAGGATGTTATGCAGATTTTGCGGATGTGTTCTCCAAAAAAGTTGCGGAGGTACTACCTCCCCATCGCCCCTATGACTGTGCCATTGATTTGTTGCCGGATGCTAAGCTTCCCAAGAGCAGATTGTACTCCCTGTCACGTCCTGAGACTCAGGCTATGGCAGAGTACATTCAGGAGAACTTGGCTAAGGGATTTATCAGACCCTCACAGTCCCCAGTTGGGTCGGGGTTCTTTTTCGTGGGTAAAAAGGACGGTTCGTTGCGACCCTGCATCGACTTCAGGGAATTGAACCGTATCACGATTAAAAACTCGTACCCACTGCCTCTCATTTCGATTTTGTTTGACCAGCTTCGTACTGCCACCATTTTTTCTAAGATTGACCTACGCGGTGCTTACAATCTAATCCGAATAAGAGAGGGGGATGAATGGAAGACTGCCTTTAATACCCACTCAGGGCATTATGAATATTTGGTGATGCCTTTTGGGCTCTCTAATGCCCCGGCAGTCTTCCAGGAATTCATGAACGATGTGCTCAGGGAATATTTGGATAGATTCTTAGTTGTTTATCTAGATGACATCCTAATCTTCTCTCATTCCCTGGAGGAACATCGGAAGCATGTACGCTTAGTCCTCCAGAAACTCAGAGACCACCAGCTTAGGGCGAAGCTGGAGAAGTGCGAGTTTGAAGTCCAGCAAATCGCATTTCTAGGGTATATTATCTCCTCAGAGTGTTTCCAAATGGAGGGTTCTAAGGTACAGGCAATCCTGGATTGGGTGCAGCCCACTAGTTTGAAGGCGCTTCAGCGTTTTCTGGGCTTTGCGAATTTTTATAGACTGTTTATCGCTGGATTTTCGTCTATAGTGGCCCCCTTGGTGGCACTCACTAAGAAAGGGGCGGATGTTGCTCACTGGTCTTGTGAGGCCAAAGCGGCCTTTGCCCGTCTCAAAAGGGCATTTGTCTCGGCCAAGGTGCTGCGACACCCAGATCCAGAGCGTCCTTTTGTGGTAGAAGTGGATGCCTCTGAGATAGGTATTGGGGCAGTGCTCTCTCAGATGGGGGTGTCTGATAATCGCCTTCATCCCTGTGCTTACTTTTCCCGTAAATTTTCGTCTGCCGAGATGAATTATGATGTGGGTAACCGGGAATTGTTGGCTATAAAGGATGCACTCGGGGAGTGACACTGGCTTGAGGGGGCTAAGTTTGTGGTCTCAATTCTCACCGACCATAAGAATCTGGCATATTTAGAGTCAGCGAAGCGGCTCAATGCCAGGCAGGCACGATGGGCTTTGTTTTTTGCTCGCTTTAATTTTTTGATAACATATCGCCCTGGGTCAAAAAACATCAAGGCTGATGCGCTCTCGCGGAGTTTTGCTCCAGTTCAAGAGACCACCGAGGAGCCATTGCCCATTGTGTCCCCATCATGTATTAAAGTGGGCATTACCCAGGACCTCTTGTCATTAGTCCTTAGAGCACAGGAGCAGGCTCCTCCAGACCTTCCGGTAGGTCTCTTGTTTGTACCTCCTAGGTTAAGACAGCGAGTGTTCCTGGAATTCCATGCCAAGAGGTCGGCAGGGCATCCGGGTATTGCCAGAACTCGGGAGTTGCTGTCTAGGGCGGTGTGGTGGCCCTCGGTGGCTAGGGATGTGGATCAGTGGGTTCGGGCATGTGACATTTGTGCCCGAAATAAAACTCCTAGAGGGGTTCCTGTCAGCCCATTACATCCACTCTCTATTCCGTCTAAGCCATGGACCCACATTTCCATGGATTTTGTGGTGGACTTGCCCAAATCCTCGGGGATGACAGCCATTTGGGTTGTTGTTGACAGGTTTTCGAAGATGGAGCATTTCGTTCCACTGGTTGGGTTGCCATCGGCCAGACGCCTGTCTGAGTTATTTATGCAGCATGTTGTGCGCCTCCACGGGTTGCCACTTGATGTGGTCTCTGACCGTGGATCCCAGTTTGTGGCCAAATTCTGGAGGGCATTTTGTTCTGATCTCCAGATTTCTGTGAGCTTGTCGTCAGGCTACCATCCACAGTCTAATGGGCAGACTGAGAGGGTGAACCAGTCCTTGGAGCAGTTCCTCAGGTGTTATGTCTCCAAGTGTCATACTGACTGGGTTGCTCATCTGTCCATGGCGGAGTTTGCCTATAACAACGCGGCTCACTCTGCTACAGGGATCTCTCCCTTCCTTTGTGTGTATGGGCATCATCCTAAGGCCAATTCTTTTGACCCCCTGGATTCCACGTCTGGTGGTTCCTCTGTTGTTTCGGTCCTTAGGGGTATTTGGAGGAAAGTGAAGAAAGCCCTTGTGTCTGTGTCATTAGTGACCAAAAGGGTTTTTGATAAGCGGAGAAGACCCTGCAGCTTCAAATTAGGAGACTTCGTCTGGTTGTCCACCAAGAATTTGAAGTTGAGACAGCCATCTCATAAGTTTGTCCCCCGGTTCATCGGCCCTTATAAGATCACCAGGGTTATCAATCCGGTGGCATTTCAGTTAGATCTGCCCCGTTCATTGGGTATCAATAAAACATTTCATTGTTCCCTTTTAAAACTGGCGGTTAGTAATCCTTCTTCCAGTGGAAGACCTTCTCCTCTTCTGATACGGGTTCAGAGGGAGTTTGTGGTTGAAAGGGTTCTTGACTCCAAGATGGTTCGGGGTCGGCTGTCATTTTTGGTGCACTGGAAGAGGTATGGCCCGGAGGAGCGGTCGTGGGTGCGCAGTTGTGATCTTCATGCCCCTAGACTGATACGCTCTTTCTTCTCGCAGTTCCCCGATAAACCCGGTGGTAGGGGTTCTTTGACCCCTCGTCAGAGGGGGGGTACTGTTAGGATCTCCTGCTCTGTGCTGCCACGTCGCCATGGCAACCGGGAGGCAAGTGTTAGCGAAGTAACCTGAGCGCAGCTGATACTCCGGTCCGGGTTTTTACTGTGTAGTGGTTACAGGCTCTGTGCACGGCAGGGAATCCGGCGCTGGTTTTGTGCTCACAGTCTGTGAGGTCTGAGTGGGGCGTGGACAGCACCTGCTATATAAACCATCCTCTCAGGCTAGGCAAATGCTGCTGAATCTTTGTTTGTTAGTCAGTTCCAGAGAGTTAGCTAGTACTGTATAACTTTGTATTTACTTGTTGCTTACTGCGAATAGGCCTTGGGATTCGGTACTTCATTCTGCCAATCCGGACCTAGCAGTAAGACTGGAGTCAGTTGTTTGACCTGCTGGGGTTCTTTTGCTATTCTGTGAACCCAGCAGGTTTGCGGCTGTACTCTCAGACCTGCTTGCTTAATCCTCCCTCACTGTGCAGGGCGTCCAGGTGTCAGTTTAGTGGCAGTAAGCTGAACCTGTGCCCTGCAAGTGGGGGTTAGGATTGTGGATACTCTCCTTGTGTCTATATTTCTATCTCTGACCAAGGAGTTTATTCCCACACCCGTTGGTAACCCTTTAGGGTTTTTTCTGTTGCTCTTAGCAACATCATTTCAGGTGCTCCACATGTTAAATCACTACACATCGCTTCATTGTCCGCTCTATTCCATCTGAGCATTCCTGACACTAGGGAGACACCCAATTCCTGAGCCTTTGGGCTTCTCCGTTCACTTTGTGTTTATTAGTTATTCCATCACCTCCTGTGTATGTTATGTTATACTGTCTGTGAGTTCGTTTGCTTCGCTTCCCTCTCTGTTCATACACCGGTATACTCCTGTTAGCACTGGTGTGCGTAACACTGGTGAGAAAATTGTCAAGTCAAGCGGAACGTGACCCGTCAACAGCTCCTCCTTCACATTCTCCCGCAACTGGGGGTGCGAGGAAAAGGCTAAGAATTCCGAGCCCACCCGCTGGCGGTGATGCAGAGCAGTCTGGAGCGAGTGCTGACATCTGGTCCGGACTGAAAGACCTGCCAACGATTACTGACATGTCGTCTACTGTCACTGCATATGATTCTGTCACCATTGAAAGAATGGTGGAGGATTATATGAGTGACCGCATCCAAGTAGGCACGTCAGACAGTCCGTACGTATACTGGCAGGAAAAAGAGGCAATTTGGAGGCCCTTGCACAAACTGGCTTTATTCTACCTAAGTTGCCCTCCCTCCAGTGTGTACTCCGAAAGAGTGTTTAGTGCAGCCACTCACCTTGTCAGCAATCGGCGTACGAGGTTTCTTCCAGAAAATGTGGAGAAGATGATGTTCATCAAAATGAATTATAATCAATTCCTCCGTGGAGACATTCACCAGCAATTGCCTCCAGAAAGTACACAGGGATCTGAGATGGTGGATTCCAGTGGGGACGAATTAATAATCTGTGAGGAGGGGGATGTACACAGTGAAAGGGGTGAGGAATCGGAGGATGATGATGAGGTGGACATCTTGCCTCTGTAGAGCCAGTTTGTGCAAGGAGAGATTGATTGCTTCTTTTTTGGTGGGGGCCCAAACCAACCAGTCATTTCAGTCACAGTCGTGTGGCAGACCCTGTCGCTGAAATGATGGGTTCGTTAAAGTGTGCATGTCCGGTTTATACAACATAAGGGTGGGTGGGAGGGCCCACGGACAATTCCATCTTGCACCTCTTTTTTCTTTCATTTTTCTTTGCATCATGTGCTGTTTGGGGACTATTTTTTTATTTTTATATTTTTTCGGCCACTTGTGTCGCTTAGCTTAGTCACACAGCGACCTTGGTGCACCTCTTTTTTTCTTTGCATCATGTGCTGTTTGGGGACTATTTTTTTGAAGTGCTATCCTGTCTGACACTGCAGTGCCACTCCTAGATGGGCCAGGTGTTTGTGTCGGCCACTTGTGTCGCTTAGCTTAGTCACACAGCGACCTTGGTGCGCCTCTTTTTTTCTTTGCATCATGTGCTGTTTGGGGACTGTTTTTTTGAAGTGCCATCCTGCCTGACACTGCAGTGCCACTCCTAGATGGGCCAGGTGTTTGTGTCGGCCACTTGTGTCGCTTAGCTTAGCCATCCAGCGACCTCGGTGCAAATTTTAGGACTAAAAATAATATTGTGAGGTGTGAGGTGTTCAGAATAGACTGAAAATTAGTGTAAATTATGGTTATTGAGGTTAATAATACTATGGGATCAAAATGACCCCAAATTCTATGATTTAAGCTGTTTCTGAGGGTTTTTTGTAAAAAAAAAAACACCCGAATCCAAAACACACCCGAATCCGACAAAAAAATTTCAGGGAGGTTTTGGCAAAACGCGTCCGAATCCAAAACACGGCCGCGGAACCGAATCCAAAACCAAAACACAAAACCCGAAAAATTTCCGGTGCACATCTCTAGTTAAAATCATTGAATTCGCCGACGACACCACCGTCATCGGCCTCATAAAAGGAGGAGACGAATCGGACTACAGACGGGAAGTGGATCGGTTGGCCTGGTGGTCAGCTGTAACAACCTGGAGCTTAACCCACTTAAAACCATTGAGATGGTAGTAGACTTTAGGAAGAAACCAGCTGAAGCACCCCCACTAATCATAGCCGATAGTGCAATTCCGCTAGTGGACTCCTTCAAGTTCCGGATAGGCATAGCAGAGGCTATTCTTCCTAGGTAACTTAACAAGTTTAACATCCCACAGAATCTCTTCTACACCACAATTGTAGAATCTGTCCTGTGCTCCTCGATTATCATCTGATATAGTTCCGCCAGCGAGAGAGACAAACGCAGGCTCCAAAGAGTGGTAAGGTCTGCTAAGAAGATCATCGGAGTTGACCTCTTGCCAGTCCGTGATCTGTACCGGTCCAGAGACAAAAAACGGGCGACTAGGATAGTCAATGATCCGCCGCACCCGGCTATGGCGAGCTCAACCTGCTGCCATCCGGGAAAAGATACAGGGCCATTCCCACCAGAACCAACAGAAGCCTCAAAAGCTTCTTTCCACAAGCAGTCCACCTACTGAACTCCTGACAAATCACCGGGCGGACTGACTGTCCAGTCGCTCTACTCCGATCTTCTGATTAGAATGAACACTGTGTACTTTTACTTAATATGTATACTGCATATATCCCCCCCCCCCCCGCCCCCCTCTTGTCTACGTGTTCCCCCCTGGCTGCTGCAATGTAAACCGAAAACAAATTCCTAGTATACGCAAGTGTACCTGGCCAATAAAGCTGATTCTGATTCTGATTCTATCCTTGATCTAATTGTCATCAACGTACATCATTTAATCTATTACCTCCTTCTTATTTTCTTTAGCATTTTTTCATCTTATTGCTGAATAACTACATTTTTAGCTATGCAAAATAATTTTTACCTATTATTCCCTACACACTACCATATTTTTCTAAAAATCTACTTCTTTATTTTACATGTGACTACAAAAAAAATCTGTCACTCATTTCTTATGTACACTGACACCACCAAATATACATTAACACTGACTACCACTCAGTAGCGGATCTTGCCACGGGCAAGCAGGACTTTTGCCCGGGGCGCCGCCTTTCCGGAGGGCGCCGGCGTCATCTGGGGGGCGCCGCACCATGGCAAGATCCGCTGCTGCTGTGCCCCCCGCTGCCCGCTCTGTCCCGCTGCCACTGCCCGCTGTGAAGGGAACTAGACTCCTAGTTTCCCTTCGTGGAGAGGACCTTTACTGTGCGATGTGCGATGACGTCATCGCGCACCGCACAGCATTTCAGCGGCGCTACTACTGTACAGGGGGCGTAACTGACCACGCCCCCTGTATGAAGCCACACCCCTATTTCCCACCCGGGGCGCAAAAAGCCCTAGAACCGGCCCTTCTGCCACTCCCACACCATATAACACACGTCACTACATAAATATTATCATGCAGTACTATGCATTATCTAATACTATCATGCATCACCCTATATTCTATTATTACTAAATATCTGCACCAATGCGCTCTCACACCTCTACTTTAACTTTTTCATTTCTCATTGATATATAGTATTGTATTCTCCTCACTTTTTGTATAAATATATATATATATATATATATATATATATATAGTTACCATATATTATATGGTAAGCCGTCGTCTGGTAGTGCTTCCATAGAAGTGCTGACATAAAAGTGTTATTATAATATTAGCGTTATACCTGCGTTAAGTTATAACCTCAGCTGTTATCGATTGTGAACTGACTTCTCATCACTCCTTCTCATTAACAGGTACATTGAACTATCATTACTACCATCGAATGCAAATGAAATAGGATTGTGTGGCATAGCTGTGTTGTATCACATAGGTACATTGAACTATCATTACTACCATCGAATGCAAATGAAATAGGATTGTGTGGCATAGCTGTGTTGTATTGCATGGGTACATTGAACTATCATTACTACCATCGAATGCAGATGAAATAGGATTGTGTGGCATAGCTGTGTTGTATTACATAGGTACATTGAACTCTCATTACTACCATCGAATGCAAATGAAATAGGATTGTGTGGCATAGCTGTGTTGTATTACATAGGTACATTGAAAAAGGTTTTCGTTTTTTGTTATTTGTAAAGATTTAGTTGGCTGCCTTATTGGAATGTAATGCCTGTTTGTCTTAGCTAATATATGGCCTTAGCTTTAAAGGGGGATTGTATTGGGTGGAGTTAGCAATCATTGCATTCACATGACAATTTTTCCTATTTTAAGTCTAGTATACGGCTGGTAAGCCATCGGCTGGTAGTGCTTCCATAGAAGTGCTGACATAAAAGTGTTATTATAATATTAGCGTAATACCTGCGTTAAGTTATATCCCCAGCTATTATCGATTGTGAACTGACTTCTCATCACTCCTTCTCACTAACAGGTACATTGAACTATCATTACTACCATCGAATGCAAATGAAATAGGATTGTGTGGCATAGCTGTGTTGTATTGCATAGGTACATTGAACTATCATTACTACCATCGAATGCAAATGAAATAGGATTGTGTGGCATAGCTGTGTTGTATTACATAGGTAAATTGAACTATCATTACTACCATCGAATGCAAATGAAATAGGTTTGTGTGGCATAGCTGTGTTGTATTACATAGTACATTGAACTATCATTACTACCATCGAATGCAAATGAAATAGGATTGTGTGGCATAGCTGTGTTGTATTACATAGGTACATTGAACTATCATTACTACCATCGAATGCAAATGAAATAGGATTGTGTGGCATAGCTGTGTTGTATTACATAGGTACAATGAACTATCATTACTACCATCGAATGCAAATGAAATAGGATTGTGTGGCATAGCTGTGTTGTATTACATAGGTACATTGAACTATCATTACTACCATCGAATGCAAATGAAATAGGATTGTGTGGCATAGCTGTGTTGTATTACATAGGTACATTGAACTATCATTACTACCATTGAATGCAAATGAAATAGGATTGTGTGGCATAGCTGTGTTGTATTACATAGGTACATTGAACTATCATTACTACCATCGAATGCAAATGAAATAGGATTGTGTGGCATAGCTGTGTTGTATTACTTAGGTACATTGAAAAAGGTTTTGTTTTTTTGTTATTTGTAAAGATTTAGTTGGCTGCCTCATTGGAATGTAATGCCTGTTTGTCTTAGCTAATTTATGGCCTTATCTTTAAAGGGAGATTGTATTGGGTGGAGTTAGCAATCATTGCATTCACATGACAATTTTTCCTATTTTAAGTCTAGTATATGGCTGGTACTGCTTCCATAGAAGTGCCGACATAAAAGTGTTATTATAATATTAGCGTTATACCTGCGTTAAGACGAAGGAAAACAGAGGGAAAACAACAACACACCAAAACTATGCCATATGGACTGCCTTAATGCCTCAAAAGTATGTAATTCATCTTATGCATATTATCTGTCTTTAAAACCAAGAAAAGACAGCCCCAATCTGCTCACTACAGTTCTCTCTTATGCAAACTCATGTATGTTTTTGATGTAATGATTTGCTTGTAATTGGCATTACATGTGTGGGGAAGTTGTTCAGTTAAACAATTCTTTGTGTAAGTTTTATTGCTCCAAATGGGTGATTGGCTAGCGGAGGGTCCAATCAATCAATGTGCTTACATACACATGTTTGTTGGTCTTTATATTAGTGTGTAGTCTAGCTGAATCAGCGTAGCTGAATCATTGTGGGTTGAAAGATGTCAAAGGGAGAAAATTTCTAAGGGTTTCGTCTGTGACTTATACCGGACTTTAACTGGACGGAAACTACATGGAAACTCTCATCAAAAGCTAATAAACCATCACAATCGACCAATACTTGGACTGCAGCTACAAATGTTTGTACACACCTAATATTCTCCAATCCTCACTTACTCAGGAAACTATACATTCACTTTCTGCAAAAACACCTGCAATGCAACTTTTAGTCTGACCCTGCAAATACCTGGAAAACAAATGTTTTATTGAGAAGCATATTTGATGAAGTAACACTGACTTGTGGTTTGCCAACACTGTGTAATTTTCCATCTAACATCAGCAAATATTTGACTTACTGTTAACCTGTAGATATTAACGACATTTTAAATACTTGCAAATCACATTTCTTTCTGCAAACTTCACTGCTCTCTCATTCAGCCACCACTCCTCCTCCTATTCTCATTTTACTACCACTTTTTACCCCATCCACACTATGGCCAGGCTGGCAACATCCCCCATTAATCATTGTCTTCCTAATCCTTTATTCTGTCCCCTGGTACCGCCTCTCTCCCAGTCTCCTACATCTCATCCTCTCTCCTCTCCTTTGTCTGCCTCCCTTCCCCTCTTCTGTTTCCCCATTGCAATTCACTTATGCCCCTTCACACCATTTATATCCCACCACTCAACCCTGCTCTCTCCCTCCTCTGCCTGTCTCCTTACCTCTCCTCCACCAGTATCAAGCTTCACTCCCTCCCTGCCTCACTCCTGCAGTCTCCCTTCCTAGCCAAGGCTCCAGCACCATCATTACACCCTCTTTATCCCTTCCTTTCAAATTACTCCTACCTCAACGCTACAGCAATCCTGATTATCTCATTCACATCCTCCAACAAACTCCTACCCCCTATCCTGTGCACTCTGGAATGCCAGATCTGTTTGCAACAAACTGGCCCTTACAGAAACCTGGATTACTCCTATGGCACCACTTCTCCTGCTGCTTTCTCTGCTGGGGGCCTCACATTCTCACACACACACCCCCCCCCCCCCGACCCGGGGACTGCCATGGTGGTGGTGTTGGGGTCCTTTTACCCTCTAGCTACACATACCAACTTATACTTCCAGAACCATCTCTCACATTCTCTACATTTGAGGTCCATGCAATACGCCTCTACCAACCTACTAATCTTCGAGTTGCTGTCATTTACAGTCCACCTGGCATTTCCTCCAAATTCCTTGACAACTTTGCTTCCTGGCTACCTCACTTCCTCTCTTCTGACATTCCCTCCATTATTCTAGGTGATTCAACATCCCTATCGATAACCCCACAAAATCACCTGCCTCTAAACTCCTTGACCTCACCTCTTTACTTGGTCTCTCCCAGTGGACCACCTCACCCTCCCATGTGAACGGGAGCTCACTGGATCTGGTTTTCACTCACCGATGTGATATTTCTGATTTCTCCAATTCCCCTTTTCCCCTCTCTGACCACCACTTGCTCTCTTTCAACTTACCTATCTCTGCTTCCCCATCTCTCCCTCCTAAGGCTGCCATCACTAAGCGTAACATTGAGGCTATTGAAACCTCATCCCTATCCTCCCTGTTTGACTCACTTCTCTCTCCTCTTCTCTCTCTCACATGCCCTGAACAAGCCACATCCCTATACAATGCATCTCTTACTTCTGCTCTTGACTCTGTTGCCCCGCCAACCACTATTCACCCTCGCAGATCAACACCTCAACCCTGGCACACCAAATGCACCAGATATCTACAAAAATGCTCACGTACTTCCGAGCAACAGTGGAGGAGATCACGTTCTAAAGCAGACTTCCTCCATTTCAAATTCATGCTCTCATCCTTCAGTGCTGCCCTTTCCCTCGCTAAACAATCATACTTCAAAATCCTCATCTCTACCCAATCTTCCAACCCCCAGCGCCTCTTTGCCACTGTTACCTCCCTCCTCTGCCCACCACCACCTCCTCTCCCTTTCTCATTGTCAGCTCTTGACTTTGCCACATATTTCACATCCAAGATTGACTCCATACGTCAGGATATCACATCCCACCAGACCAGCAACCAGCCACCACCCATCCCTTGCCACCCCTCCCCTTCCCTCTTACCAACTCTGACATCTTTCTCCCATGTATCTGGCGAGTAAGTCATGGCCCTCATCCGTTCCCCCCCCCCACAACCTCCGCACTCGACCCTATCCACTCTTACCTCCTCCGCTACCTCTCTCCTTCTGCCTGTTCCCATCTTGCCCACCTTCTCAATCTCTCCCTCTCATCAGGCACTGTCCCCTCTGCCTTCAAGCACGCTCTTGTATCCCCTATTCTTAAAAAACCTACCCTTGATCCTAACACTCCTCTCCAACTATCGACCCATCTCTCTCCTCCCCTTTGCCTCCAAACGTCTTGAGCGTATTGTCTATAATTGCCTCACTGCCTTTCTTTCCTCTCACTCACTGCTTGACGCATTCCAGTCTGGTTTCCGTTCTCTCCACTCCACTGAAACTACCCTCACAAAAGTCTGCAATGACCTCTATGCAGCCAAATCTAAGGGCCACTACTCTCTACTTATTCTTCTTGACCTCTCTGTGCTTTTGACACTGTGGACCACCCTCTCCTTCTGCAAATCCTTCACTCTCTTGATCTGCGTGATACTGCCCTCTCCTGGCTGTCCTCCTACCTCTCTGATCATTCCTTCTCTGTCTCCTCTCATGATGCTACCCCCCCCACTTCCACTAACTGTTGATGTCCCCCAAGGCTCTGTTCTTGGTCCTCTCCTTTTCTCTCTCTATACGTCCTCTTTAGGTGAACTCATTAGTTCTTTTAACTTCCAATACCACCTCTATGCTGATGCCTCTCAAATCTACCTTTCCTCCCCTGATCTCTCCCCGGCTCTCCTCACTTGTACCTCCAACTGTCTCTCTGCTATCTCTTCCTGGATGTCCCAGCGCTTTCTTAAACTCAACATGTCTAAGACTGAGCTGATCATCTTTCCACCCTCCCGCACAGCCTCACCTCCCTCAATCTCATTATCCATTGATGGCACGACTATCTCCCCTAGCCCCCAAGTACGCTGTCTTGGCGTAATCCTTGACTCCTCCCTCTCCTTCAAACCACACATTCAGCACCTCTCACAAACCTGTCATTTTTATCTCAAAAACATTTCCAGAATCAGACTTTTCTCACCCAGGATGCCACTAAGATCATTATTCACTGACTGATTATTTCCATACTGGACTACTGTAATCTCCTCCTAACTGGCCTCCCTGACAATTACCTCTCTCCACTCCAATCTATCCTCAATGCTGCTGCCCGGCTCATCTTCCTCACCAAACGCACTACGTCTACCTCCCCTCTCCTACAGGCCCTTCACTGGCTTCCCTTCCCTTTCAGAATCCAATTCAAACTTCTCACACTCACTTACAAAGCACTCACCCACTCCTCTCCCATTTACATCTCTGACCTTATCTCCCTTTACTCTCCCACCCGTCCTCTTCACTCTGCTAATGCACGCCGACTCTCCTGTCTTCTGATTACTTCCTCCCAATCCTATCTTCAAGATTTTTCACGTGCTGCTCCCTTTCTCTGGAATTCTTTACCTCTCCCCCTCAGACTCTCCACCTCTCTACAAAACTTCAAACGGGCTCTTAAGACCCATTTCTTTACCAAACCTAGCCAAATCTCATCCTAACCCTCTGTTCCACGCTCTCTATGTACCCCATCTGTGTCACCCCTGTCTGTCTACCCCTCCCCTTAGAATGTAAGCTCTCACGAGTAGGGCCCTCTTCCCTCATGTGCTTATACTTTTCTTACTTTAATAATCCTCAACTGCCCAGATCCCGCAGTTTTTTGGCCACCTGGAACTTATCTCTATGTTGTTTACTGGTGTAGATATGCTTAGTTACCCTGTACTTGTCCTATATTGTCTTCAACTGTAAGTCACTTTTTTCCTGTTTTGATTATGTGCATATGTACTCTGTAATTGGGCGCTGCGGAACCCTTGTGGCGCCATATAAATAAAGGATAATAATAATAATAATATATATATATATATATATATATATACATATATATATATACACATATTTTTATCTATCTATATATATCATCAGAAAATAGTAACCATTTTGCGCTATGGAAATCCGCCTTAGACCCAATAGTCCTTGGGGAGAATCAGCTGCTATTCTCCAAAACAAGTCCTCCTGCTAGTCGAGAACCGGTGATTAAACGGTAAAGATGGTTGTGTGGAGAGCGCTCAAATGTATGTTAATGTCTCTTTGCAGTTCTTTCTAGGGTAGTCCTCTGATTTGGAATTGACCACGGGAAGTTGGATGATTCTGAAAAATACCCTCTCACCAGATTCACCCAGACAGCAATATCACTCGTTAATCCATAATTTTCATAAAATTTATTAAAAAATTTATTAAAATCTTTTATAAAAAGTAATATATGACTCTTACATTGAGCTTAACATTCGTGGGATATGATCTTATTAGGACTTGCTGTCCACACCAGCTGGGGAGGAGCTCATATGACGTCCACCCACTATGTCTAATCAACCGTGTTTCATCTAAACAGACTTCCTCAGGGGTGTTTTTTTACATGTAAGAGCGATGTCCTAGCTGCATGTAAAAATTGGGATGGTATACCTAAATACACACAAAAAAAAGCTGTTTATAAAGAATTTGGACTTCCCTGTACGGTAGTTACAAGAATTTTGGAATATCTTGTACCAGTTGTTTTACCAAGTATAAGATACTAACATTGAGATTACCCTTTTCCCGCAGATCCTTTGACAATTCTTTTACTTTCCCCATGACTCAGAATCCAGACACGTCAGTGCAGCACTGGATGAAAGATGCAAGGGTCTTTCAGGAGTCCAGAAACTCACTGACCTTTTATACACACACATTGATTACAAGCAAACAGATCACAGATGAGGATGGTTACCTTTAGTAGCCATTCAAACCCGTTTGTGTCAACTTGTGTGCATGTTATCAGGCCAAAATCTCCAGGGTATGTAAACTTTTGATAAGGGTCATTTGGGTAGTTTCTGTTGTCATTATGATTTAAAAAGAGTAAACACAGTTTGACAATAAATGGCTTCACCCAACCACTAACCATGAGTGAAAAAAAAGTTTGTGAGTTATCATTCATATTCTCTGACTAATGGCCAGAAAATCACAAATTCTGCTAGGGTATGTAAACTTATGAGCACAACTGTATATATATGTATATATACTGTATATGCATGTATATAGGGCAGTATGGATGGTGTAATGGTTAGCATTACTGCCTCACAGCATTGAGGTCATGGGTTCAATTCCTACCATGGCCTTAACTGTGCGGAGTTTGTATATTCTCCCCGTACTTGCGTGGGTTTCCTCCGGGTACTCCGGTTTCCTCCCACAATCCAAAAATATACTGCTAGGTTAATTGGATCCCAATAAAATTAACCCTAGTATGAATGTGTCTGTGTACATGTGATAGGGAATATAGATTGTAAGCTCCACTGGGGCAGGGACTGATGTGAATGGCCAAATATTCTCTGTAAAGCGCTGCGGAATATGTGTGCGCTATATAAATAAATAATACATATATATATATATATATATATATATATATTAGTGATGTGCACCGGAAATTTTTCGGGTTTTGGTTTTGGATTCGGTTCTGCGGCCGTGTATTGGATTCGGACGCGTTTTGGCAAAACCCCCCTTAAAATTTTTTGTCGGATTCAGGTGTGTTTTGGATTCGGGTGTTTTATTTCAAAACCCCCTCAAAAACCGCTTAAATCATAGAATTTGGGGGTAATTTTGATCCCATAGTATTATTAACCTCAATAACCATAATTTCCACTCATTTCCAGTCTATTCTGAACACCTCACACCCCACAATATTATTTTTAGTCCTAAAATTTGCACCGAGGTCGCTGGATGACTAAGCTAAGCGACCCAATTGGCCAGCACAAACACCTGGGCCATCTAGGAGTGGCACTGCAGTGTCAGACAGGATGGCACTTAAAAAAATTGGCCCCAAACAGCACATGATGCAAAGAAAAGAGAAAAAGAGGTGCACTGTGGTCGCTGGATGGCTAAGATAAGCGACACAAACACCTCAATATCACAGGAATTATTTGTTCTAATCAATGGTATTATTGGTCCAAATCACTGGAAGAAAATGACAAAATCACAGGAATTATTCGTTCTAATCAATGGTATTATTGGTCCAAATCACTGGAAGAAAATTACAAAATCACTGGAATTATTCGTTCTAATGGTATTATTGGTCCAAATCACTGGAAGAAAATGACAAAATCACAGGAATTATTAGTTCTAATCAATGGTATTATTGGTCCAAATCACTGGAAGAAAATGACAAAATCACAGGAATTATTCGTTCTAATCAATGGTATTATTGGTCCAAATCACTGGAAGAAAATGACAAAATCACTGGAATTATTTGGCAAGATCACTGTAATTAATAATTATAAATCACTGATATTAATTGGTAAAATTTCGCTATCGCCTGCCTAGTGAAGTGGAATCTAGATGGGATTTTGTACCGGGGACACAATAACTTCATCAATTGTCTAAATCCCAATGCACTAATGGTGGAAAACGGGCGCACGTCTAACAGCGCACTGATTATACTGAGAACTGATTATACTGATCATTGATGATACTATGGAGAACTGACACTGTGCAGCGAGAACACCACTGGACTATTGTACTGTAGTATAATGGTCACCACAATGCAGCACTGACACTGAGCACAGATATTAAGCACTGATCAGGATACTAGAAGTGACATGGTGCAGCAAGATAACGCTATGGCCTACTGTACTGTACTACTATATACTGGTGGTCACCACAATGCAGCACTGTACTACTATATACTGGTGGTCACCACAATGCAGCACAGATATTGAGCACTGATCAGGAGAATAGAAGTGACACAGAGCAGCAAGATAAAGCAATGGCCTACTGTACTGTACAACTATATACTGGTGGTCACCACAATGCAGCACTGTACTACTATATACTGGTCACAACAATGCAGCAGATATTGAGCACTGATCAGGAGAATAGAACTGAGTCTGACACGGAGCTGCAAGATACAGCAATGGCCTACTGTACTGTATTACTATATACTGGTGGTCACCACAATGCAGCACTGTACTACTATATACTGGTGGTCACAACAATGCAGCACAGATTTTGAGCACTGATCAGGAGAATAGAAGTGACACAGAGCAGCAAGATACAGCAATGGCCTACTGTACTGTACTACTATATACTGGTGGTCATCACAATGCAACACTGTACTACTATATACTGGTCACAACAATGCAGCAGATATTGAGCACTGATCAGGAGAATAGAACTGAGTCTGACACGGAACTGCAAGATACAGCAATGTACTACTGTACTATACTACTATATACTGGTGGTCACCACAATGCAGCACTGTACTACTATATACTGGTCACAAAAATGCAGCAGATATTGAGCACTGATCAGGATACTAGAACTGAGTCTGACACGGAGCTGCAAGATACAGCAATGGCCTACTGTACTGTACTACTATATACTGGTGGTCACCACAATGTAGCACACTGAGCACGGTGCTGCAAGATACAGCAATGGCCTACTGTACTGTACTACTATATACTGGTGGTCACCACAATGTAGCACACTGAGCACAGATATTGAGCTTTTCAGGCAGAGAACGTAGCCACGTCCTCTCTGCTCAATCGACAATGCACGAGTGAAAATGGCTGCGACGCGCGGCTCTTTATATGGAATCCGAATATCGCGAGAATCCGACGTTTTCCCCCGTTCGGGGGACATTAAATACTACCTAGCCATATGTGGAATTGCATTACTGTGGCCAGGGGCCCTGTATTTTGCACTTGATGTGTGCACTCATATCCAGGAGAGTATTTTTGCAACCTTCTGGTTAATTCTTTTGCTAAACATCTATGTGCAACACCATTTTACTATGTTTATTATGTCTATGTTTTTCTCTGTGTTGTTTGTATTTGTCTGTTTTGTAGGGAAATGATACCACCTTTTTTATTGACATTATTTATTAAAAGCTAAATTTTATACTTAATAGTGGGTGTTGTGCCCATGGCAAGAGAGTATTTTTCTTTCCTCCATTACTGCCTATACCCATGGGGACGCGCAAGCTACCCGTCGCAGAGGCCAGGTAATCTCCATGCAACCACTGAGATCCTTGGCCTCTACCCTCCCCCTAAACAACTGTGATTTGTGGAAATGGAGGCTCCATTTTGGGAAATGGGAGCCTTTGCCCCAAAATGACAGCAGACTGTCAATCCAGGGGCGGAACAGCCGGAGGCAACGGAGTCAGTTGCCACCAGGCTCCAGCCCTAAAGGGGGTACTTCCTCTATTGTTCTACAGCTATTCCGTGCCCTTCCTACTGGAATAGACAGAGGAGCCACAGACTCGCCGAGTGAAGAGTAGCATCACTGCCGCACTTTTCAAGACCCAGCCCGGCAGCCCCGCCTGCACCACTTCTAGCTGCAATACTGCCAGCGGTGGGGTGCCCCCTGCTTTTTCATCCACCACCACATACACTCACATAGCCGGCCAGCACTCCAGCTGGCCACCTGCATGCTCCGCCCTCTCCCAGCTCCTGGCCTCTGTTGCTGCTGCCAAGTGATCAAGGAGCCAGGTAACAAGGAGGAAGTGGCCGAGCTTCAGCGAGCGAGTCACTGGCGCAGGACAGCGATGATAGCTGCAACAGTTTAACGGGGTGCGGAGAGGCAGAGGTATGGGACGGGGAACAGCGTGGGATGCAGGGCTGGGAAGCGCTGTGTTTGTCCTGTTGCAATGTAATGTAACAGTGAGTGGGACTGGAGGTAGGGCATACAGTATCAGTTACAGTATATATAGTGAATGCGGCCGGGCTGCCACCTACCTTCTCCCACCAGTGCTGAATTCAGGCCTGTGGCCTGCTCATATCTCCCTTCTCTCTTGTCCCTGTCACCTCTATCTTGGCCTATCATCCCTCTCTCCTGACGATTCTGTCCTTGTCCTGTCACCTCTGTCCTAGTTCTGTCCCTGTCACCCTGGTCATGACCCTGGCACCTCTGTCCTGGTCCTGTTAACCCTCGTTCCTACCCCTTCAGTTCTGTCCCTATCCACTCTGTCCTGGTACCTCTGTCATGGTTCTGCCCCTGTCATCTCTATCTTGTCCCTGTCATCTCTGTCCTGGCCCTGTCACCCCTCAGTTCTGTACGGTCCCTGGGCGGGATGTACTAATCTACATCGCCGCCCTGCACCACGATGCTGATCACATATGTACTAACATATGCGATCAGCATTGCGGAGGACAGCTCTTCCGATAAGAGCTGTCCTCCGCGATGCGCAGCGGCATCCTGACTTCCGGGATTCGGCCCCAGGAGTCAGTCTGCGCATGCGCGGGGTGACGGGGGGCGGCCGCAGGGCATGCTGGGAGGGATCCGATCGAATCCCTCACACAGCGCCGCGGAGAGAAGCCCATAGGCTTCTATGGACTATCGCCAGCTAAAACTGGTGAACCGCGGCGCTGACCAGCCGGACGGGGCTTAGTACATCAGGAAAATGCGGTAAACATCTTAGTACATCTGGCTCCCTGTCACCTCTATCCTGGTTCGCTATCTTGGCCCTATCATTTCTGTCCTTCCCCACTTTACTGACCCTGTCATCTCTGTATTGGCCCTGTCACCTCTATCCTGTCCTTGACACCCTTCTCTCTTGTTCCCTCTGTTCAGTCCTGGCCCTGTCTCCCCTGTCCTGTTCCTGTCCTCTCTGTCTTAATCTGTCCTAGCCCCACAGTACTGTCCCTTTCATCTCAGTACTGGCCCTGTCACACTTATCCTGGCACTGTTCCTCCTGGTCCTGTCACCTTTGTCCTAGCCCCAAATTACATATGTTTTCCTTATTTTCAAGGGGTGGGGGCACCAAACCCTAACTTGCCTCCGGGCGACGGGGATGAACTTACGCCACTGTGTTAATCACTGACAGTCTGCTGCCGTCCTGCTTCCTACATCAGAGGACCTGTTTGCGTAGGCACAGAATGGGTCCTGCGCATACACAAAGTACCAATAATTGGTACTTTGCAATGCAAAGCAACTCCAACCACATCTGAATAACCCCCAGTGTGATTTTCTGCTGCAAATGGTATTGATAAAAGTATGGTATTACTGCCTGTTAATGGAACAGTTTCGACCTCACATTGCTGCCATGTTATATTTAAAAATATATATCCATAATAGTATTTGATTTCAATTGGAATAGGCTGAAACATATAATGGAGAATTGGAGTAAACGCTGTGGGCGATATTTATTTGGTAAACCTTGAAGAGAGATAAAGTGGGAGAGAGATAAAGTACCAACCAATCAGATACTAAAGGGGTCTATGCAAGTAGATCCTGAAATGGTTACCAGTAACTGGCACTAATATAGTGCATCATTTGATTCGATATGTGGTAGCATTAGATAGTCATTCAGTTACACTTACTGTACCTGTCCGGTGATGTCCTCCGGAAAACAGCTCCTCCGTGATACTGGAAAGCTGTGCGAAGACAGAAATAACAGGAATCCAATCCGTCTTCTTCTCAATGCGCATGTGCCAACAGCTGGAGGAGCAGCCCAGCATCAGCCTGGGGCCAGAGTGAGAGGAGGCAGTGGCAGGTGCAGTCAGCAATGATTAGCTGTGGGGCAGAGTGTGTCGCAGTAGCTGCTGGGAGCAGGAGATGGGGTGCTGTGGGTCAGAGTGAGTTGTCAGCGTTGGGGTGGAGCAGGGGCAGGGTTGGACTGGCCCACAGGGGTACAGGGGAAACCACCGGTGGGCCTCTCTGCCTGGGGGCCCTCCTTCTCCTCTAGGGATCAGGTTCCAGACTGTGCACTTGAATTATACATACTGTATGTTACCGTATTCTACATAGAACTATGGTGTATTTTCTACAGTGCATTGCTGCTATTAATCTGGCACATTATAATGCATGCACTAGCAGTACTTACTAACTATGTATATTTATCAAGGGGCTCAGACCATGCACTCTCTAATAGTTAGCCAAGCCCCTGTGTCGGCTGGCCACACCCACTCTGGAAATGCCACACCCCTAAGCATGGGCCCCCACCATTGCATATCCCCAGTGGGCCCTTCATTCCCCAGTCCGACACTGTGTCGGAAAAGAGGAAAATGGTGGCAGCCCGACTGCCTTCACAGCAAGGGTGCACAGGTGTGGTTTTCCATAATTCAGTGATGCAATTGAATTGCGATCACATTGCTGGCCGCCATTAGCATGCTGGACGGCCCCCAGCATGCGATCGTAAGAACAACTGCAACTGATGCTGAATAAGGTGCATAGGGCGTAATTCAAGGCTGATCACAAAATCTTTCTCTAATGGGCAAAACCATGTGCACGCAGGGGGCCAGATATACCATTTGCAGAGAGAGTTAGATTTGGGTGGGTTATATTGTTTCTGTGCAGGGTAACTACTGGCTGCTTTATTTTTACACTGCAATTTAGATTTCACTTTGAACACACCCCACCCAAATCTAACTCTCTCTGCACATGTTACATCTGCCCTACCTGCAGTGCACATGGGGCCTAATTCAGATCTGATCACAGCAGCAAATTAGTTAGCTAATGGGCAAAACCATGTGCACTGCAGGTGGGGCAGATGTAACGTGCAGAGAGAGTTAGATTTGGGTGGGGTGTGTTCAAACTAAAATCTAAATTGCAGTGTAGACATAAACACTTGTGGCGCGTTATAAATAAAATGTAATAATAATAATAATAATAATAATCTTCTTTCACATCAATCAACCAATTGTAGTTCCTGTTTTTTCAGAAGGCTCAGGAACCCCAGCTACTTTGGATGTGGTACGCGCACTTCACGTTTGTGTAGCCCGAACATTAACAGTAGTGATGTGCACCGGACATTTTTCTGGTTCTGTGTTTTGGTTTTGGATTCGGTTCCGCTGCCGTGTTTTGGATTCGGACGCATTTTGGCAAAACCTCCCTGAAAATTTTTTGTCGGATTCGGGTGTGTTTTGGATTCGGGTGTTTTTTACAAAAAACCCTCAAACCGCTTAAATCATAGAATTTGGGGGTCATTTCGATCCCATAGTATTATTAACCTCAATAACCATAATTTCCACTGATTTCCAGTCTATTCTGAACACCTCACACCTCACAATATTATTTTTAGTCCTAAAATTTGCACCGAGGTCATTGGATGACTAAGCTAAGCGACCCAAGTGGCCGACACAAACACCTGGCCCATCTAGGAGTGGCACTGCAGTGTCAGGCAGGATGGCACTTCAAAAAAATAGTCCCTAAACAGCACATGATGCAAAGAAAAATGAAAGAAAAAAGAGGTGCAAGATGGAATTGTCCTTGGGCCCTCCCACCCACCCTTATGTTGTATAAACAGGACATGCACACTTTAACAAACCCATCATTTCAGCGACAGGGTCTGCCACACAACTGTGACTGAAATGACTGGTTGGTTTGGGCCCCCACCAAAAAAGAAGCAATCAATCTCTCCTTGCACAAACTGGCTCTACAGAGGCAAGATGTCCACCTCCTCCTCATCGTCCGATTCCTCACCCCTTTCACTGTGTACATCCCCCTCCTCACAGATTATTAATTCGTCCCCACTGGAATCCACCATCTCAGGTCCCTGTATACTTTCCGGAGGCAATTGCTGGTGAATGTCTCCATGGAGGAATTGATTATAATTCATTTTGATGAACATCATCTTCTCCACATTTTCTGGAAGTAACCTCGTACGCCGATTGCTGACAAGGTGAGCGGCTGCACTAAACACTCTTTCGGAGTACACACTGGAGGGTGGGCAACTTAGGTAAAATAAAGCCAGTTTCTGCAAGGGCCTCCAAATTGCCTCTTTTTCCTGACAGTATACGTACGGACTGTCTGATGTGCCTACTTGGATGCGGTCACTCATATAATCCTCCACCATTCTTTCAATGGTGAGAGAATCATATGCAGTGACAGTAGACGACATGTCAGTAATCGTTGGCAGGTCCTTCAGTCCGGACCAGATGTCAGCACTCGCTCCAGACTGCCCTGCATCACCGCCAGCGGGTGGGCTCGGAATTCTTAGCCTTTTCCTTGCACCCCCAGTTGCGGGAGAATGTGAAGGAGCCGCTGTTGACGGGTCACGTTCCGCTTGACTTGACAATTTTCTCACCAGCAGGTCTATGAACCTCTGCAGACTTGTGTCTGCCGGAAGGAGAGATACAACGTAGGTTTTAAATCTATATCGTAGGCAGATGTATAGGCTTGAATGGCCTTTTGCTGCTCCTCCATCCTCTGAAGCATATAGAGGGTTGAATTCCCCCTCGTTACCACCTCTTGCTTCAGATGATGACAGGGCAGGTTCAGGACTGTTTGCTGGTGCTCCAGTCTTCGGCACGCGGTGGCTGAATGCCGAAAGTGGCCCGCAATTCTTCGGGCCACCGACAGCATCTCTTGCACGCCCCTGTCGTTTTTTAAATGATTCTGCACCACCAAATTCGATGTATGTGCAAAACATGGGACGTGCTGGAATTTGCCCAGATGTAATGCACACACAGTATTGCTGGCGTTGTCCGATGTCACAAATCCCCAGGAGAGTCCATTTGGGGTAAGCCATTCTGCGATGATGTTCCTCAGTTTCCGTAAGAGGTTGTCAGCTGTGTGCCTCTTCTGGAAAGCGGTGATACAAAGCGTAGCCTGCCTAGGAACGAGTTGGCGTTTGCGAGATGCTGCTACTGGTGCCGCCGCTGCTGTTCTTGCTGCGGGAGGCAATACATCTACCCAGTGGGCTGTCACAGTCATATAGTCCTGAGTCTGCCCTGCTCCACTTGTCCACATGTCCGTGGTTAAGTGGACATTGGGTACAACTGCATTTTTTAGGACACTGGTGACTCTTTTTCTGAGGTCTGTGTACATTTTCGATATCGCCTGCCTAGAGAAATGGAACCTAGATGGTATTTGGTACCGGGGACACAGTATCTCAATCAAGTCTGTAGTTGCCTGTGAATTAACGGTGGATAACGGAAACACGTTTCTCATCGCCCAGGCTGCCAAGGCCTGAGTTATCCGCTTTGCAGCAGGATGACTGCTATGATATTTCATCTTCCTCGCAAAGGACTGTTTGACAGTCAATTGCTTACTGGAAGTAGTACAAGTGGTCTTCCAACTTCCCCTCTGGGATGACGATTGACTCCCAGCAGCAACAACAGCAGCGCCAGCAGCAGTAGGCATTACACTCAAGGATGCATCGGAGGAATCCCAGGCAGGAGAGGACTCGTCAGACTTGCCAGTGACATGGCCTGCAGGACTATTGGCTTTCCTGTGTAAGGAGGAAATTGACACTGAGGGAGTTGGTGGTGTGGTTTGCAGGAGCTTGGTTACAAGAGGAAGGGATTTAGTGGTCAGTGGACTGCTTCCGCTGTCATCCAAAGTTTTTGAACTTGTCACTGACTTATGATGAATGCGCTGCAGGTGACGTATAAGGGAGGATGTTCCGAAGTGGTTAACGTCCTTACCCCTACTTATTACAGCTTGACAAAGGCAACACATGGCTTGACACCTGTTGTCCGCATTTGTGTTAAAATAATTCCACACCGAAGAGGTGATTTTTTTTGTAATTTGATCAGGCATGTCAATGGCCATATTCGTCCCACGGACAACAGGTGTTTCCCCGGGTGCCTGACTTAAACAAACCACCTCACCATCAGAATCCTCCTTGTCAATTTCTTCCTCAGCGCCAGCAACACCCATATCCTCATCCTGGTGTACTTCAATAGTGACATCTTCAATTTGACTATCCGGAACTGGACTGCGGGTGCTCCTTCCAGCACTTGCAGGGGGCGCCCCGTGCAAATAGTGGAAGGCGCCACCTCTTCCCGTCCAGTGTTGGGAAGGTCAGGCATCGCAGCCGACACAATTGGACTCTCCTTGGGGATTTGTGATTTAGAAGAACGCACAGTTCTTTGCTGTGCTTTTGCCAGCTTAAGTCTTTTCATTTTTCTAGCGAGAGGATGAGTGCTTCCATCCTCATGTGAAGCTGAACAACTAGCCATGAACATAGGCCAGGGCCTCAGCCGTTCCTTGCCACTCCGTGTCGTAAATGGCATATTGGCAAGTTTACGCTTCTCCTCAGACGCTTTTAATTTTGATTTTTGGGTCATTTTACTGAACTTTTGTTTTTTGGATTTTACATGCTCTCTACTATGACATTGGGCATCGGCCTTGGCAGACGACGTTGATGGCATTTCATCGTCTCGGCCATGACTAGTGGCAGCAGCTTCAGCACGAGGTGGAAGTGGATCTTGATCTTTCCCTATTTTACCCTCCACATTTTTGTTCTCCATTTTTTAATGTGTGGAATTATATGCCAGTATCAATAGCAATGGCCTACTACTATATATATATATATATATATATACTGCGCACAACTGAAATGCACCACAGGTATGGATGGATAGTATACTTGACGACACAGAGGTAGGTAGAGCAGTGGCCTACTGTACCGTACTGCTATATATTATATACTGGTGGTCAGCAAACTATGCAAAACTTAAATGCACCACAGGTATGGATGGATAGTATACTTGACGACACAGAGGTAGGTAGAGCAGTGGCCTACTGTACCGTACTGCTATATATTATATACTGGTGGTCAGCAAACTGTGCAAAACTGAAATGCACCACAGGTATGGATGGATAGTATACGTGACGACACAGAGGTAGGTAGAGCAGTGGCCTTCTGTACCGTACTCCTATATATTATATACTGGTGGTCAGCAAAATTATGCACTGTACTCCTACTATATACTACAATGCAGCACAGATATGGAGCGTTTTTCAGACAGAGAATGTATAATACTGGTGGTCACTGGTCAGCAAAACTCTGCACTGTTCTCCTCCTATATAATACTGCTGGTCCCCAGTCCCCACAATTAAGCAGTGTGAGCACAGATATATGCAGCACACTGAGCACAGATATGGAGTGTTTTTCAGGCAGACAACGTATACTGGTGGTCACTGGTCAGCAAAACTCTGCACTGTACTCCTCCTATATAAATAATACTGCTGGTCCCCAGTCCCCACAATAAAGCAGTGTGAGCACAGATATATGCAGCACACTGAGCACAGATATGGAGCGTTTTTCAGGCAGACAACGTATAATACTGGTGGTCACTGGTCAGCAAAACTCTGCCCTGTGCTCCTCCTATAATACTGCTGGTCCCCAGAATAAAGATATGCAGCCCCCTGAAACAAAGTGAGAGGACGCCAGCCACGTCCTCTCACTATCATTTCCAATGCACGAGTGAAAAATGGCGGCGACGTGCGGCTCCTTATATAGAATCCGAATCTCGCGAGAATCCGACAGCGGGATGATGACGTTCGGGCGCGCTCGGGTTAACCGAACCATACGGGAAAATCCGAGTATGCTTCGGACCCGTGTAAAATGGGTGAAGTTCAGGGGGGTTCGGTTTCCGAGGAACCGAACCCGCTCATCTCTAATTAACAGTACGTAAAACAGATACATTGTGGTAAATTTACTAAGATGGGAGTTCTATTTAAGATGGGATGTTGCCCATAGCAACCAATCAGATTCTACTTCTCATTTATCTAGCACCTTCTAGAGCATAATATCTGGAATCTGATTGGTTGCTATGGGCAACATCCTATCTTAAATAGAACTCCCATCTTAGTAAATTTACCCCATTGTTTGTTCTCTATTATGCAGTCAGGGTGGCCAGCTTCCAAACAGACCTTGGCTATATGGATTAAGCTGACCAGTCGTCAAGCTTACTTTCATACTAGTCTAACACCACCAACATCAGTTTCAGCACATTCCACGCGTTCTGTGGGAACGTCATGGGCAGCAGGTCATGGAGCTTCTACGACGCAGGTCATGGAGCTTCTACGACGCAACTTTGTTGTGCGTCTACATGGTCATCAGTGCACACGTTTGTGCGCTTTTACAAGTTTGATACGTTTGCGGTATCAGCATCTAGCTTTGGCTGTCTAGTGTTACAGGTGCCAAACAGCTCTCCCGCCTAAGGGGGAAAGTTTGTTATATCCCAAGAGTACTCCAGTGACCCCTAGTGGATAAAAAAGAAAATAGGATTTTGGTACTTACCAGATAATTCCTTTGCTTTGAATCCACAGGGGTCACTGGACGCCCACCCAGAGCAGTTTCACCTGGCTTGTGGTAAGTTCAGTATATCTTATGGTAACACACTCTCACCAACTTGTTAAAATATTAAGGTGATTGTTATCTTTTGTCATGTCAACTTTATAGTTGACCGTTATGTTATAATGTTATATGTAATTCTCTATTGTTCATCCTCACTTTTGCTCCTGTTCGGCTCAGTAAAAAAATCCCAAGAGTACTCCAGTGCCCCCTGTGGATTCAAAGAAAAGGATTTATCTGGTAAGTAACAAAATCCTATTTTAACAGTCATATCGTTTAGCCAGTAGAGGAGGTTAGGGTTAGGCTGCGGGAGGGGAGGGGAAGGCCGTGGAAGGGGGAGGTTAGGGTTAGGCTGTGGGAGGTAGAGGTTAGGGTTAGGCTGCAGGAGGGGGCAGTTAGGGTTAGGCTGCAGGAGGGGTGAAGTGGATTAGGGGTAGAGTGAAAATAATGGTATCCGTCAGGATGCCGCCATCTGTCTTCTGACTGTCAAGATCCAAACTGCTGGGATTTCATACCCAGCCCGGGAACATATTAATGTCCTGTGCTCTAATTGTCCTTTTCAATACTGGTATTTCTTTAGTGCTAATAACTTTGCAATGAAGGGGAAGAGGAAGACGTTCAATGTGACGGATGTGTTGGCAGCTGTGGAGGAGATGGAGTTTCAACAGTTCCTGATGCCACTGAAAGAGTCCCTGGAAGGTGAACACTCCCAAACCCAAAAGAACAGAGTATGAGAGTTTTCATCATACTTTAACCATTCCTCTGTGTTATGGGTTAGACTATCATACCTCCCAAAATACAGGAGATGATAGTAGGGACACCTTGAGCAAACCAAAGGTATACGTCTGAAAAAGGGTGTGGCCTCGGGAGGGGGGTCAGTGAGACAGCCAATCCAGTAACAGAATAGGTGGACAGTTGTATAGGGAAGGTTTGCTTGGAAGTCAGTAGCGTTCCCCTGTATAAGATTTTTCATTCCTGTGTAGAAGCTCTGTGAAAACTGAAGGTTACTTTCCAGACATCAGAAGTATAGGGGTACTGAACGTGATACCTCATTGATTGCTCATGACTCTTGTATAGCATTCTGCGCACACTTGCTTCAGTGCAGCTTTAAGTGTGACCTGTGCGGACCAACATTAGGGGTGTTACACATGGCAGGTAATATTGGGTAGATGGTCACGGAGTGCCATATATTAGTAAGGCTGGTTGTGGGATGCCTTTCCTAAGTGGTAGCGTTGTCTATCTGAATGCTATAGCCACGTGCACAGATGATTGATTGTCATGTCCCTCAGCTTACACACAGGACCAGAAGGGAAAGAAAGAAGCCACCGAGTTGAGGAAGAAAGACAAGGACTAGAAAACTGACGGCGACGACCCAGATAGCAGTCGGGAAGAGGAGGAAGAGGAAAAGATGGATGAGGATGAAGCAGCGGAAGAGGAGGAGGTGGAGAACTGAGGAGAAATCGCCCATTGTGCCGGACATTGGGGCCACATTGCTATGACTGTAAGCTCTGTGCCACCAGGAAGATGTTTGGGCAGCCACCTCTCGTCTGTCAGACCTGGTATCTTATTCCATCTTCTTCATAGCTGTTTGGGGCCACAGCTTAGGACTAATTCATGGCTGGAGACTTGTTCACCTGGAGACGAGGTGTGTGCAGCCAGCTGGTTACGCTGGCACCTAGACAAGTTTTGCTTTTTGTTAATAAATAAGTAGTATATGTTTGTTTCTATTTAAAGCCTCCTGGATCTTTTCTGCCCATTAATGATCTAAATTATGCACATTACGCCCGCCCCCCGTTGCACCCCTGGAATGGTGGTGGAGATTCTTTGCGGAAATGCTTCTTTGCCTATTAATTGCTTACTGTAATAAGCGCTAAGCTGTGCCTCCAGATGAGATTTGACTTGTTCTAAACACCTTTTACTAGACAGGCAATCCCATTTCCCAGTACGCAGGAAACAGACCTCTGTGAATAACATTCTGCCAGAGCTGTATTATTTCACAGAAGGGTCGGACAGGCTTCACTGCAGCAAATGTTACATTCATTGGTTGAAGCTGATTTGTGGATTTCATTCACTTTTATATTATTAATAACTGCTTTTCTGAATTACATGAGTGTAATATGTCTACGTATTTTAACTTACATTTTAAATGAAGGTATCAGAAAATGTATTTAGGGCTGCTCGCCTATTGCCTTTTGTGCAATTTAAATATAACCTATTCAATTAGCTGCTGCGTGAGAAAAAGCTATTCAATTAAATAGCCTTTTTCCCTGTGTCTAAAATTGGCGGGATAACCGCGCAAGCCGAGTTGAACCTGTGTTCAACTATGCTCGCTACCCCAGTTCAAATACCGGGTCATACCAACTAGATTATTTTAACTGGCCATGTATCAAACACTAACATTCCCAAGATGAAGAGGATCCAAAACTACAACTAATACCCCTTTCAGGCCTCTAGCAATAACCCGGGTCGCGGCGTAGTCTGAAAGGGGTATTAGTTGTAGTTTGAATCCTCTTTATCTTGGGAATGTTAGTGTTTGATACATAGCGTACACAGTTTGCGCACATCTCCGATGGGGGGGGGGGGGGGTGTACTGTGCAATCACAGGACCCATTGCTGCATCATTGCACCCAGTACCCCCTAAGCCACAGCCTGATTGAAAAGCTGCGGCCGGTTTGGGGTGGCGCCAGGCAGGATACCAGAAAACAGTGTCGTGTACAGATATAGCCATGCTCATCCAGCCTGCGGCATTGCCGCACTAGCACACGTCTTAGTACGCTGCCCATGTATTCCTATAGGCGTTCATACTTCAGTGCACACGCATGATCGTCAAGCTGCAGGTTAGATGAGCGTGGCTACATCTGTAACTAAGGAAACAGTATCCCAGAATGTCCAGGTGACGCCCATATTCTAAGGAGACCTCCAGGCCTTCGGCAGAGGAGGCCACCCAGCTGTATCCTGCTGCATGTTTTTCTGGAATGGGCATGGCCTGGAAGATAGACCTTCCAACATCACCCCTTCCACAAGGAACTAGATGCCCTGGTCCTGGACTTCCCACTTCATTTATCATTAAAGTCGCCCCTGTGTTGAACTACTTCATTGATGAGAAGGGTGGGTCAGTCACTACTGGTGACTATGATTGTAACTGAAGTGGAAAGTCCAGAACATTCTGTGCCTGGTGGAAAGGGTCATGATGTATTGTAGGGCAGTGGTTCCCAAACTTGGTCCTCAACGAACACTAACAATCCATGGCCTAGCACAGATGGTTAAATCATATTGACTAAGGTACTAATTAAGTCACCTGTGGCCAAGCATGGAAATGGTTAAAACCTGGACCTTTATTGCTCCTCGAGGACCGAGTTTGGGAACCACTGATGTAGGCTATGTGATGGTGCAGTCTGTATCACCACGGGCATTCCTCCTACTGCGGTCTGCTGTGTCCAATCACAAAAACAGCCCCCACAGGTTTCACAGTGGGCTGCTAAACTGAGACCATTTGTAAATGTAGAGACCGCCGGGCTACACCTGTCATAGCTGCATCCTGCTCTGTGGCTATTCTATAGCAGATGCTATCCTTATATTATGGTGGGCGGAATGTGCAGCAGGTGGTCTTTAGCCTACAGTGAGGTAATCCTAAACTGGCACTCACTCTGCAACATCAGCAGCTGCGTCACAGAGGTTGAGTGGCAGGTGACCATCATTAGCCTGTGTGCGTGCCGCCATCTTCCCACAGCACTAATGACCCCAGTGACCTGGAAGAGATCCAGCTGCCCATCTCAATCAACTAACCAAGGGGGAGATGTATCAAACCTTGGAGAGAGATAAAGTGCCAACCAATCAGCTCCTACCTGCCATGTTATAGGCTGGGTTTGAAAAATTACAGGAGCTGATTGGTTGGTACTTTACCATGTGAATGGTCGACACCGAAAATGTCAACACATGGTTTATAATGAATTTTAGGGTTAGGCTGTGGAAGGGGAAGGTTAGGATTGAAATAATAAAGTGTCAACATTTCCATGTCGACCCTCTGCATGTAGACCTTTTGAACCTGTTGACCTAAGTACCCATCCCATAGCCTAACCGTAACCTCCCCCTCCTGCAGCCTAAACCTACTCCACCCCTCCTGCAGCCTAACCCTAATCCACCCCTCCCGCAGCCTAACCCCTAACCCACCCCTCTCATAGCCTAACCGTAACCTCCCCCTCCTGCAGCCTAACCCTACTCCACCTCTCCTGCAGCCTAACCCTAATCCACCCCTCCCGCAGCCTAACCCCTAACCCACCCCTCCCATGGCCTAACCGTAACCTCCGCCTAATGGTGTGTACACACGGAGAGGTGTTTTCTTTCGATTTTGACTATATAGTCAAAATCGCAAGAAAAGTTAGTGCAAATCGCAAGGTGTTATGCCACTTGCAATCCCGATTCGATCCCGATGCGCGGTCCCGCCAGGTCGGTATCGCAAGAAAAGATAGACTGTGCAGGTAAGTCAATCCTTGCTAGATCGGTGTACTATCTAGTAGAGATGTGCACCGGAAATTTTTTGGGTTTTGTGTTTTGGTTTTGGGTTCGGTTCCGCGGCCGTGTTTTGGGTTCGACCGCGTTTTGGCAAAACCTCACCGATTTTTTTTTTTTGTCGGATTCGGGTGTGTTTTGGATTCGGGTGTTTTTTTCAAAAAACACTAAAAAACAGCTTAAATCATAGAATTTGGGGGTCATTTTGATCCCAAAGTATTATTAACCTCAAAAACCATAATTTACACTCATTTTCAGTCTATTCTGAATACCTCACACCTCACAATATTATTTTTAGTCCTAAAATTTGCACCGAGGTCGCTGGATGACTAAGCTAAGCGACCCTAGTGGCCGACACAAACACCTGGCCCATCTAGGAGTGGCACTGCAGTGTCACGCAGGATGTCCCTTCCAAAAAACCCTCCCCAAACAGCACATGACGCAAAGAAAAAAAGAGGCGCAATGAGGTAGCTGTGTGAGTAAGCTAAGCGACCCTAGTGGCCGACACAAACACCTGGCCCATCTAGGAGTGGCACTGCAGTGTCACGCAGGATGTCCCTTCCAAAAAACCCTCCCCAAACAGCACATGACGCAAAGAAAAAAAGAGGCGCAATGAGGTAGCTGTGTGAGTAAGATAAGCGACCCTAGTGGCCGACACAAACACCGTGCCCATCTAGGAGTGGCACTGCAGTGGCACGCAGGATGGCCCTTCCAAAAAACCCTCCCCAAACAGCACATGACGCAAAGAAAAAAAGAGGCGCAATGAGGTAGCTGTGTGAGTAAGATAAGCGACCCTAGTGGCCGACACAAACACCGGGCCCATCTAGGAGTGGCACTGCAGTGTCACGCAGGATGTCCCTTCCAAAAAACCCTCCCCAAACAGCACATGACGCAAAGAAAAAAAGAGGCGCAATGAGGTAGCTGTGTGAGTAAGCTAAGCGACCCTAGTGGCCGACACAAACACCGGGCCCATCTAGGAGTAGCACTGCAGTGTCACGCAGGATGTCCCTTCCAAAAAACACTCCCCAAACAGCACATGACGCAAAGAAAAAAAGAGGCGCAATGAGGTAGCTGTGTGAGTAAGATAAGCGACCCTAGTGGCCGACACAAACACCGGGCCCATCTAGGAGTGGCACTGCAGTGTCACGCAGGATGTCCCTTCCAAAAAACCCTCCCCAAACAGCACATGACGCAAAGAAAAAAAGAGGCGCAATGAGGTAGCTGTGTGAGTAAGATAAGCGACCCTAGTGGCCGACACAAACACCGGGCCCATCTAGGAGTGGCACTGCAGTGTCACGCAGGATGTCCCTTCCAAAAAACCCTCCCCAAACAGCACATGACGCAAAGAAAAAAAGAGGCGCAATGAGGTAGCTGTGTGAGTAAGCTAAGCAACCCTAGTGGCCGACACAAACACCTGGCCCATCTAGGAGTGGCACTGCAGTGTCACGCAGGATGTCCCTTCCAAAAAACCCTCCCCAAACAGCACATGACGCAAAGAAAAAAAGAGGCGCAATGAGGTAGCTGTGTGAGTAAGATAAGCGACCCTAGTGGCCGACACAAACACCGGGCCCATCTAGGAGTGGCACTGCAGTGGCACGCAGGATGGCCCTTCCAAAAAACCCTCCCCAAACAGCACATGACGCAAAAAATTTAATTAAGAAAAATTAATTAATTAATTAAATTAAGAAAAATTAAAGAAAAAAGAGGTGCAAGATGGAATTGTCCTTGGGCCCTCCCACCCACCCTTATGTTGTATAAACAGGACATGCACACTTTAACCAACCCATCATTTCAGTGACAGGGTCTGCCACACGACTGTGACTGAAATGACGGGTTGGTTTGGACCCCCACCAAAAAAGAAGCAATTAATCGCTCCTTGCACAAACTGGCTCTACAGAGGCACGATCTCCACCTCATCATCATCCTCCGATATATCACCGTGTACATCCCCCTCCTCACAGATTATCAATTCGTCCCCACTGGAATCCACCATCTCAGCTCCCTGTGTACTTTGTGGAGGCAATTGCTGCTGGTCAATGTCTCCACGGAGGAATTGATTATAATTCATTTTAATGAACATCATCTTCTCCACATTTTCTGGATGTAACCTCGTACGCCGATTGCTGACAAGGTGAGCGGCGGCACTAAACACTCTTTCGGAGTACACACTTGTGGGAGGGCAACTTAGGTAGAATAAAGCCAGTTTGTGCAAGGGCCTCCAAATTGCCTCTTTTTCCTGCCAGTATAAGTACGGACTGTGTGACGTGCCTACTTGGATGCGGTCACTCATATAATCCTCCACCATTCTTTCAATGGTGAGAGAATCATATGCAGTGACAGTAGACGACATGTCCGTAATCGTTGTCAGGTCCTTCAGTCCGGACCAGATGTCAGCATCAGCAGTCGCTCCAGACTGCCCTGCATCACCGCCAGCGGGTGGGCTCGGAATTCTGAGCCTTTTCCTGGCACCCCCAGTTGCGGGAGAATGTGAAGGAGGAGATGTTGACAGGTCGCGTTCCGCTTGACTTGACAATTTTGTCACCAGCAGGTCTTTGAACCCCAGCAGACTTGTGTCTGCCGGAAAGAGAGATTCAAGGTAGGCTTTAAATCTAGGATCGAGCACGGTGGCCAAAATGTAGTGCTCTGATTTCAACAGATTGACCACCCGTGAATCCTTGTTAAGCGAATTAAGGGCTCCATCCACAAGTCCCACATACCTAGCGGAATCGCTCCGTGTTAGCTCCTCCTTCAATGTCTCCAGCTTCTTCTGCAAAAGCCTGATGAGGGGAATGACCTGACTCAGGCTGGCAGTGTCTGAACTGACTTCACGTGTGGCAAGTTCAAAGGGCATCAGAACCTTGCACAATGTTGAAATCATTCTCCACTGCGCTTGAGACAGGTGCATTCCACCTCCTATATCGTGCTCAATTGTATAGGCTTGAATAGCCTTTTGCTGCTCCTCCAACCTCTGAAGCATATAGAGGGTTGAATTCCACCTCGTTACCACTTCTTGCTTCAGATGATGGCAGGGCAGGTTCAGTTGTTTTTGGTGGTGCTCCAGTCTTCTGTACGTGGTGCCTGTACGCCGAAAGTGTCCCGCAATTCTTCTGGCCACCGACAGCATCTCTTGCACGCCCCTGTCGTTTTTTTAAAAATTCTGCACCACCAAATTCAAGGTATGTGCAAAACATGGGACGTGCTGGAATTTGCCCATATTTAATGCACACACAATATTGCTGGCGTTGTCCGATGCCACAAATCCACAGGAGAGTCCAATTGGGGTAAGCCATTCCGCGATGATCTTCCTCAGTTGCCGTAAGAGGTTGTCAGCTGTGTGCGTATTCTGGAAAGCGGTGATACAAAGCGTAGCCTGCCTAGGAAAGAGTTGGCGTTTGCGAGATGCTGCTACTGGTGCCGCCGCTGCTGTTCTTGCGGCGGGAGTCCATACATCTACCCAGTGGGCTGTCACAGTCATATAGTCCTGACCCTGCCCTGCTCCACTTGTCCACATGTCCGTGGTTAAGTGGACATTGGGTACAACTGCATTTTTTAGGACACTGGTGAGTCTTTTTCTGAGGTCTGTGTACATTATCGGTATCGCCTGGCTAGAGAAGTGGAACCTAGATGGTATTTGGTAACGGGGGCACACTACCTCAAGAAATTGTCTAGTTCCCTGTGAACTAACGGCGGATACCGGACGCACGTCTAACACCAACATAGTTGTCAAGGCCTCAGTTATCCGCTTTGCAGCAGGATGACTGCTGTGATATTTCATCTTCCTCGCAAAGGACTGTTGGACAGTCAATTGCTTACTGGAAGTAGTACAAGTGGGCTTACGACTTCCCCTCTGGGATGACCATCGACTCCCAGCAGCAACAACAGCAGCGCCAGCAGCAGTAGGCGTTACACGCAAGGATGCATCGGAGGAATCCCAGGCAGGAGAGGAATCGTCAGAATTGCCAGTGACATGGCCTGCAGGACTATTGGCATTCCTGGGGAAGGAGGAAATTGACACTGAGGGAGTTGGTGGGGTGGTTTGCGTGAGCTTGGTTACAAGAGGAAGGGATTTAGTGGTCAGTGGACTGCTTCCGCTGTCACCCAAAGTTTTTGAACTTGTCACTGACTTATTATGAATGCGCTGCAGGTGACGTATAAGGGAGGATGTTCCGAGGTGGTTAACGTCCTTACCCCTACTTATTACAGCTTGACAAAGGCAACACACGGCTTGACAAATGTTGTCCGCATTTCTGGTGAAATACTTCCACACCGAAGAGCTGATTTTTTTGGTATTTTGACCAGGCATGTCAATGGCCCTATTCCTCCCACGGACAACAGGTGTCTCCCCGGGTGCCTGACTTAAACAAACCACCTCACCATCAGAATCCTCCTGGTCAATTTCCTCCCCAGCGCCAGCAACACCCATATCCTCCTCATCCTGGTGTACTTCAACACTGACATCTTCAATCTGACTATCAGGAACTGGACTGCGGGTGCTCCTTCCAGCACTTGCAGGGGGCGTGCAAATGGTGGAAGGCGCATGCTCTTCACGTCCAGTGTTGGGAAGGTCAGGCATCGCAACCGACACAATTGGAGTCGGACTCTCCTTGTGGATTTGTGATTTCGAAGAACGCACAGTTCTTTGCGGTGCTACTGCTTTTGCCAGCTTGAGTCTTTTCATTTTTCTAGCGAGAGGCTGAGTGCTTCCATCCTCATGTGAAGCTGAACCACTAGCCATGAACATAGGCCAGGGCCTCAGCCGTTCCTTGCCACTCCGTGTGGTAAATGGCATATTGGCAAGTTTACGCTTCTCCTCCGACAATTTTATTTTAGGTTTTGGAGTCCTTTTTTTACTGATATTTGGTGTTTTGGATTTTACATGCTCTGTACTATGACATTGGGCATCGGCCTTGGCAGACGACGTTGCTGGCATTTCATCGTCTCGGCCATGACTAGTGGCAGCAGCTTCAGCACGAGGTGGAAGTGGATCTTGATCTTTCCCTAATTTTGAAACCTCAACATTTTTGTTCTCCATATTTTAATAGGCACAACTAAAAGGCACCTCAGGTAAACAATGGAGATGGATGGATACTAGTATACTTATGGATGGACTGCCGAGTGCCGACACAGAGGTAGCTACAGCCGTGGACTACCGTACTGTGTCTGCTGCTAATATAGACTGGATGATAATGAGATGAAATCAATATAATATCACTAGTACTGCAGCCGGACAGGTATGTATATTTCTTATGTAATGACTGATGACGGACCTGCTGGACACTGTCAGCTCAGCAGCACCGCAGACTGCTACAGTAAGCTACTATACTATAGTAGTATGTACAAAGAAGAAAGAAAAAAAAAAAACCACGGGGAGGTGGTATACAATTATGGATGGACTGCCGAGTGCCGACACAGAGGTAGCTACAGCCGTGGACTAACGTACTGTGTCTGCTGCTAATATAGACTGGATGATAATGAGATGAAATCAATATAATATCACTAGTACTGCAGCCGGACAGGTATGTATATTTATTATGTAATGACTGATGACGGACCTGCTGGACACTGTCAGCTGAGCAGCACCGCAGACTGCTACAGTAAGCTACTATACTATAGTAGTATGTACAAAGAAGAAAGAAAAAAAAAAACCACGGGGAGGTGGTATACAATTATGGATGGACTGCCGAGTGCCGACACAGAGGTAGCTACAGCCGTGGACTACCGTACTGTGTCTGCTGCTAATATAGACTGGATGATAATGAGATGAAATCAATATAATATCACTAGTACTGCAGCCGGACAGGTATGTATATTTATTATGTAATGACTGATGACGGACCTGCTGGACACTGTCAGCTCAGCAGCACCGCAGACTGCTACAGTAAGCTACTATACTATAGTAGTATGTACAAAGAAGAAAGAAAAAAAAAAACCACGGGGAGGTGGTATACAATTATGGATGGACTGCCGAGTGCCGACACAGAGGTAGCTACAGCCGTGGACTAACGTACTGTGTCTGCTGCTAATATAGACTGGATGATAATGAGATGAAATCAATATAATATCACTAGTACTGCAGCCGGACAGGTATGTATATTTATTATGTAATGACTGATGACGGACCTGCTGGACACTGTCAGCTCAGCAGCACCGCAGACTGCTACAGTAAGCTACTATACTATAGTAGTATGTACAAAGAAGAAAGAAAAAAAAAAAACCACGGGGAGGTGGTATACAATTATGGATGGACTGCCGAGTGCCGACACAGAGGTAGCTACAGCCGTGGACTAACGTACTGTGTCTGCTGCTAATATAGACTGGATGATAATGAGATGAAATCAATATAATATCACTAGTACTGCAGCCGGACAGGTATGTATATTTATTATGTAATGACTGATGACGGACCTGCTGGACACTGTCAGCTCAGCAGCACCGCAGACTGCTACAGTAAGCTACTATACTATAGTAGTATGTACAAAGAAGAAAGAAAAAGAAAAAACCACGTTGAGGTGGTATACAATTATGGATGGACTGCCGAGTGCCGACACAGAGGTAGCTACAGCCGTGGACTAACGTACTGTGTCTGCTGCTAATATAGACTGGATGATAATGAGATGAAATCAATATAATATCACTAGTACTGCAGCCGGACAGGTATGTATATTTCTTATGTAATGACTGATGACGGACCTGCTGGACACTGTCAGCTCAGCAGCACCGCAGACTGCTACAGTAAGCTACTATACTATAGTAGTATGTACAAAGAAGAAAGAAAAAAAAAAAACCACGGGGAGGTGGTATACAATTATGGATGGACTGCCGAGTGCCGACACAGAGGTAGCTACAGCCGTGGACTAACGTACTGTGTCTGCTGCTAATATAGACTGGATGATAATGAGATGAAATCAATATAATATCACTAGTACTGCAGCCGGACAGGTATGTATATTTATTATGTAATGACTGATGACGGACCTGCTGGACACTGTCAGCTCAGCAGTACCGCAGACTGCTACAGTAAGCTACTATACTATAGTAGTATGTACAAAGAAGAAAGAAAAAAAAAACCACGGGGAGGTGGTATACAATTATGGATGGACTGCCGAGTGCCGACACAGAGGTAGCTACAGCCGTGGACTAACGTACTGTGTCTGCTGCTAATATAGACTGGATGATAATGAGATGAAATCAATATAATATCACTAGTACTGCAGCCGGACAGGTATGTATATTTATTATGTAATGACTGATGACGGACCAGCTGGACACTGTCAGCTCAGCAGCACCGCAGACTGCTACAGTAAGCTACTATACTATAGTAGTATGTACAAAGAAGAAAGAAAGAAAAAAAAACCACGGGGAGGTGGTATACAATTATGGATGGACTGCCGAGTGCCGACACAGAGGTAGCTACAGCCGTGGACTAACGTACTGTGTCTGCTGCTAATATAGACTGGATGATAATGAGATGAAATCAATATAATATCACTAGTACTGCAGCCGGACAGGTATGTATATTTATTATGTAATGACTGATGACGGACCTGCTGGACACTGTCAGCTCAGCAGCACCGCAGACTGCTACAGTAAGCTACTATACTATAGTAGTATGTACAAAGAAGAAAGAAAAAAAAAAACCACGGGGAGGTGGTATACAATTATGGATGGACTGCCGAGTGCCGACACAGAGGTAGCTACAGCCGTGGACTAACGTACTGTGTCTGCTGCTAATATAGACTGGATGATAATGAGATGAAATCAATATAATATCACTAGTACTGCAGCCGGACAGGTATGTATATTTATTATGTAATGACTGATGACGGACCTGCTGGACACTGTCAGCTCAGCAGCACCGCAGACTGCTACAGTAAGCTACTATACTATAGTAGTATGTACAAAGAAGAAAGAAAAAAAAAAACCACGGGGAGGTGGTATACAATTATGGATGGACTGCCGAGTGCCGACACAGAGGTAGCTACAGCCGTGGACTACCGTACTGTGTCTGCTGCTAATATAGACTGGATGATAATGAGATGAAATCAATATAATATCACTAGTACTGCAGCCGGACAGGTATGTATATTTATTATGTAATGACTGATGACGGACCTGCTGGACACTGTCAGCTCAGCAGCACCGCAGACTGCTACAGTAAGCTACTATACTATAGTAGTATGTACAAAGAAGAAAGAAAAAAAAAAAACCACGGGGAGGTGGTATACAATTATGGATGGACTGCCGAGTGCCGACACAGAGGTAGCTACAGCCGTGGACTGACGTACTGTGTCTGCTGCTAATATAGACTGGATGATAATGAGATGAAATCAATATATATGTATATATAATATCACTAGTACTGCAGCCGGACAGGTATATATATTTATTATGTAATGACTGATGACGGACCTGCTGGACACTGTCAGCTCAGCAGCACCGCAGACTGCTACAGTAAGCTACTATAGTAGTATGTATAAAGAAGAATGAAAAAAAAAAACCACGGGTAGGTGGTATACAATATTATATATATATATATATATATATATATATATATATTATATACAATTATATATATATATATATATATATATATATTAAACTGGTGGTGGTGATTGATTATTAAACTGGTGGTCAGGTCACTGGTCACACTATCAGCAACTTGCAAGTAGTACTCCTAAGCAGACAATCACAAAATATATTATACTGGTCTGGTGGTCAGTGTGGTCACAATGGCAGTGTGGCACTGACTCTGGCAGCAAAAGTGTGCACTGTACGTTATATGTACTCCTGAGTCCTGCTCTCAGACTCTAACTGCTCCCCACTGTCAGTGTCTCCCCCACAAGTCAGATAATTAATACAGTCACACTATCTAATCTATATCACTTCAGCAAGTAGTAGTAGTATAGTAGTACTCCTCCTAATAATCCTCCCCAAAATTACTACTACTGTGTCTCTCTCTACTGTCTCACTCTCTTCTCTAAACGGAGAGGACGCCAGCCACGTCCTCTCCCTATGAATCTCAATGCACGTGTGAAAATGGCGGCGACGCGCGGCTCCTTATATAGAATCCGAGTCTCGCGATAGAATCTGAGCCTCGCGAGAATCCGACAGCGGGATGATGACGTTCGGGCGCGCTCGGGTTAACCGAGCAAGGCGGGAAGATCCGAGTCGCTCGGACCCGTGTAAAAAAACCTGAAGTTCGGGCGGGTTCGGATTCCGAGGAACCGAACCCGCTCATCTCTACTATCTAGTTGATCTCACATGTCAATTAAATCTCACATAGCCAAAATCTCACATAAGCCAAAATTGTAAGCACACATGGCCCTCATTCCGAGTTGATCGCTCGCTAGCTGCTTTTAACAGCAGTGCAAACACTAAGCCGCCGCCCTCTGGGAGTGTATCTTAGCTTAGCAGAAGTGTGAACGAAAGGATCGCAGAACTGCTCCAAAAAAAGATTGTGCAGTTTCTGAGTAGCTCGAAACTTACTCCTAGCCAGCGATCACTTCAGACTGTTTAGTTCCTGATTTGACGTCACAAACACGCCCTGCGTTCGGCCAGCCACTCCCCCGTTTCCCCAGGCACGCCTGCATTTTTACCTGTCACGCCTGCATTTTTTTAGCACACTCCCTGAAAACGGCCAGTTACCACCCAGAAACACCCACTTCCTGTCAATCACTCACCGATCAACAGAGCGACAGTAAAGCGTCGCTCGACCTTGTGTAAAACTGCATAGTTTTGTGTGAAAGTATGTCGCGCATGCGCACTGCGCTCAATACGCATGCGCAGAAATGCTGCTTTTTCACCTAATTGCCGCGCTGCGACCGAAAGCAGCTATCGATCAACTCGGAATGAGGGCCATAGTCCATATCTCAAGAAAAGTTAGTCAAAATCGTTGGTGCTGGGCTCCGGGGAGTTCAGGGGAAATCGCAAAGTGAAAATCGGGCATAGCAAGGATCTCACCGTATGTACACACCATTACACTAACCCACCCCTCCCATAGCCTAACCCACCCCTCCCACAGCCTAACCCTAACTCACCCCTTCTGCAGCCTAACCCACCCCTCCCGCAGCCTAACTCCTAACCCACCCCTCCCCGCAGCCCAACCCCTTACCCACCCCTCCCTGCAGCCTAACCCTAACCCACCCCTTCCGCAGCCTAAGCCCTAACCCACCCCTCCCCGCAGCCTAACCCCTAACCCACCCCTCCTGCAGCCTAACCCTAACCCACCTCTCCCGCAGCCTAACCCTAACCTACCCCTCCAGCAGCCTAACCCTAACCCACCCCTCCTGCAGCCTAAAAGCAGGTGTGCAAATCTCAGCAGTATAAACACTTGTAGACTTCATGAAGTCTCTCCCACCAAACAACAAAGCCAAAAACCAACAACTTAGCACAGAACATATTTTGATGTTTTTCTTTTAATTAGAAATACATGAAAATGCCAAAACCACTCTGTTACACAATCTCATTGTTCCCACAATTGTAATTTCCTACATAATAAAAATGATTTCCTTCTTGCCATTAATCTGACGCACGACCCGATTTTCCTCATTAGTGCACATTATAACATCAATTACCTTAAGGTGTAAATTTCAGATAAAAGAAATAATATGCAAATGACTAGAGTATAACGCATAAAGACGCAATCTCAAACTATTCACAACTGCGTACACATTCATAGCCTATACGCAAGAATGTGGAACACTGACTGTAAGGGCAGCCCTGTGGCTATGCAGACTGGCAGCGGCAGTAGCGATTACATAGGTCTCTTGGTGCATGTGCAGTGTGATCTCTGCACATGCGCAGTTTGCAATGTTTCCTGAACATCGGCGAATGCGTGCAAACATGAATTCCACCCTATATGTGTTCAGCATAGGTGTCATCTCTGGGTAAGATGCTTATATGCATTTGTCAGCTTGCCAGAGCCGCGCGATCTGCCAGGGTGAAATTAAGTTTTCTCCATGAGCAATACCACAGCAGTGCTGTACAGGGGCCACATCCTAGTGCTGTACATGGGCCACATTCTAGTGCTGCACAGGGGCCACGTTCTAGTGCTGCACAGGGGCCACGTTCTAGTGCTGCATAGGGGCACATTCTAGTGCTGCACAGGGGCCATGTTCTAGTGCTGCACAGGGGCCACATTCTAGTACTGCACAGGGGCCACGTTCTAGTGCTGCACAGGGGCCACGCTCTAGTGCTGCACAGGGGCCACATTCTAGTGCTGCACAGGGGCCATGTTCTAGTGCTGCACAGGGGCCACATGCTAGTGCTGCACAGGGGCCACATTCTAGTGCTATACAGGGGCCACGTTCTAGTGCTGTACAGGGGCCACGTTCTAGCGCTGTACAGGGGCCACGTTCTAGTGCTGTACAGGGGCCACGTTCTAGTGCTGTACAGGGGCCACGTTCTAGTGCTGTACAGGGGCCACGTTCTAGTGCTGTACAGGGGCCACGTTCTAGTGCTGCACGGGGGCCATGTTCTAGTGCTGCACAGGGGCCACATTCTAGTGCTGCACAGGGGCCATGTTCTAGTGCTGCACAGGGGCCATGTTCTAGTGCTGCACAGGGGCCACATGCTAGTGCTGCACAGGGGCCACATTCTAGTGCTATACAGGGGCCACGTTCTAGTGCTGTACAGGGGCCACGTTCTAGTGCTGTACAGGGGCCACGTTCTAGTGCTGTACAGGGGCCATGTTCTGACACTTTGCAGAAGGCCTGAATAGCATCTGTAGCAGATAAGTGACCACTGAGTAATAAGAAGACAATACAACAATGCTGCATCTGAACCGTCTCTATTGCCAGTTACTAAAGGATTGTTTTCACCTCTGTCTCTGAGAATGACATTACAAATACCCAAATCTGTCCTCCTATACATGTCAGGTATACACTGTGGTTATGAATATTCCCACACGTCAGGCAACACAAACTAGCGGCCAGATCCAATCACATCCTAGCAGCTTGGCGTGAATCACTGGCTGACATAGGTCATATAGTGCTGATCAACCTGCTTGAAATCAGGTTTAAACAGTGTTTGCATTATTATGTAAATGAGATGACACCCTGCGCTTATACAAACTCTTGCTCCCTCCTGCTGCTAGGTCCGCTGTTATAGGAGGACGAAAAAGCCCCCACATCTAATATAAAGCAGATACAGTATATAGCTGTCCTTTGTGCTGGGGAATATATATGTGTAATAAATATACAGTACAAGTTTATCAGGAACCTCTAGCTCTTTAGGAGTATAGATGAGATTTGTTCTTATACGTCAAGCCGTCCTTCATACCCATATATTACTGCACTTATAGTTCTATATTACAGCTGGTGCCCAGAAAGGTGTCTTTCTCTATTCCCATAAAGAACTAGAGGCTCCTGATGAACTACATGTACTATAGTGGAATACATAGACTGTTCTTCTCATCTCTGCCAATCACATCATACAGTGGAAACTAAAGATCACTTGCTTACTACCTATATATTACACATATATATTCCCCAGCACTAAGGCCAGCTATAGTTTTGCTTTTATATGCATTTTCATTAAAGTTAGTGTCCAAGCTAAAGATACAGGCACTGCTGGGATTTGTAGTCTCCTTCATATATGGGTCACCTACAGTAGAGGAAGTCTGCTTATGTCAGCCAGTCATCTATGGTGGGAATGGAGCTGTTACAAGCGGTCAGATCATTGGTATAAGTTGAGTTGTTGGTCTTTGTGCGCTTATTTCCATCCATATAGTAGCAGATAAAGGCTTGATAATGTTTGACTGAAATGTTTTTGTGTAGAGATAAGGAAGCGCGGGGCACAGGGATCTGCCATTGGGATGCCGGTGGTCACATGACCAACACCAGCATCTGGATAATGAACATACCGACAGGTGATGAGGTAATTTTATCCCTCCCCTGTCCCCTCCCCTAATCCGCCTGGGGTGTTGGCTAGGGTTGATACAGCAGGGGTTGTGGCTAGGGCTAAGACTTGGATAGGCAGGGCTAACCCTACCCCCTAGTGCCTAACATTAACCCCTCCCTTCCCCCGGGCCTTATCCCTTACAGGCACCCCAATACTTTCATTTGGGATGTCGGCAGTCTGCATACCGGCACCAGAGTTGAGTGATGTTCAGGGTTGGACTGGCCCACAGGGGTACAGGGGAAACCCCCGATGGGCCCTATTATCTGTAGACCCACCCCTACCTCTAGGGATCAGGTTCTAGATTGTGCACTTGGATGATATATTACATATGTTACCTTATACTGTACAGGACTATGGTCTATTTTCTACAGTGCATTGCTGTTATTTTATTTTATTTTTAAATCAAGTGATTTTTATTGAATTTTGCATCACATAAACATAACAAAACAACAACAGTAAAATTAACTGTAACAATTGCCATCAATAAACAGACATTTTCAGTTCACGTTTCGGTGTGCGTGTTGATTCTTTTCACACATATATCCACGACAAAGAATATCAATATTATCAAGAATGTCGCTCAAGTGCTCAATACCGACCCGCCCAGCCACGTGCTACACCAGCGATCCCACCTCTCCGTAAATCGAGAGGTGGACCCCCGTATCTTATACATATGTCTCTCATGACGAATTACCTCGTTCACCAGCGCCCTCCACTGCTCCACCCTAGGTACATCAGCTGAGAACCAGACCCTAGCGATAATAACCTCTGCCAGCGTAGTGAGACACAGGACATATTTGTACAGTAAAACAGAGTGCGTTTCCTCGAGATCTAATCCAAATAGGCATATACCAGGATCTAAGGTAGGGAGGGACGGAGCAGTCATGGTCACATCACACCACACTTTACGCCAGAAAAGGGAACTCTCAGGGCAATCCCAAAGCAGGTGCCAGAATCTGGCATCGGCAGCCCGGAACCTGGGGCAGTTAGAATCTTCCCTAAGACCAGCCCTCTGCATAGTGACTGGGGTACGATACACCCTGTGCAGAATATAGAAAAAAACTTGCTTATATCTTATACATGGCGTAGTGTATTTAAGGGAACCCAAAATCTGGAGCCACTGCTCATTGGACAAAGGTCCCAAATCAGTCTCCCATTTAGTACGAAGATTATTTAATAGATCGGGGTAGCTTTCTTTTATTCAAAGCAGCATATATGGTAGATATTTTCCCCCTGTGGCTCAGAGAAGTAAGCATCATCCTAACAGGTGAGTCAACAATCAGTGGTGGGCCGTGGGGGAACTGGGTCTGCACAGCATGCCTAAGCCGAAAATATCGGAACAAAGCAGTGTCAGGTACGTCAAATTCGATCCTCAATTGCTGAAATGATTTTAGCACTCCATTATGGTATAGTTGATTCAATACTATGACTCCTCTAGTAATCCATATATTATCTAATGACATCTCATATAGTTCAGGGTATGCACTATTGAACCACAATGGAGTACAGGTATCGTGTCCCCCCCAGTCATATAGAGTGTGCGCATAGCGCCAGATGAGCAAGGCTTGACGTAACAGGGGAGGCAAACCAGAAGCTGAGACCAGAGAGGAGAAGCTGAAGAGGAGAAAGGGAGAAAGCAGGAGAGCACTCCGCCCGCTCAGCCAGAAACCCCCCCATTGTTGTGCCCAGAGAATCCCCAATCCATTCACTCAGATGGGACAGCTGTGCCGCTACATAGTATAGTCTGAGATCAGGAAGACTTGCCCCACCGGAAAGCTGAGATCTGCATAGTGACCTGATAGAGACTCGCGCCGGCCTGCCACCCCATATAAATGAGGACAGAACGCCCTCAATAACAGTAAAGATCTTCTTGGGGAGGTAGACGGGAGAGTTGTGTAGGGCATAAAGGAATTTTGGCTGCATCACCATTTTAAATAAATTAACCCGACCCAGGACAGACAGCGGTAATTTTCTCCAGCTATGTGCCTTCTTTTTAAATGTTGCTAAAATGGGGTCTATGTTTTGGGCCACATAGCTACGTGCCATAGGAGTAATCCAGATGCCTAAATACTTGAACCGCAATGTCCATTGCAAAGGATGTGCCCCCCGTGTATTTTCAGGGAGAAGACCAGAGATGGGAAAAATGTGGGACTTATCCCAATTAATTAGCAGACCGGAAAAGATACCAAAATTCTCCACTACCTGGAACACAGCTTGTAAGGAGTCTTCAGAGTCCTGCAAAAAAAGAAACATGTCATCTGCGTACAGCGCCACTACATCCACGTGACCCCTAACCTGAACACCCCTAACCCTGCCATTAGCGCGTAACAGGCCGGCCAATGGTTCCACGGCAATTGCAAACAACGCAGGAGATAGGGGGCAACCCTGCCGATTGCCCCTCCCCAACGCAAAAATCTCAGACGTGAAACCATTGGCCGCCACACGGGCCACAGGCAAGGAATACAACAACTGGATAAACCTAATAAATCGAGGGCCAAAAGCAAATTTCTCCAGCACCCCCCACAGATACTTCCATTCCACGGAGTCGAACGCTTTGGCCGCGTCAAGAGACACCACCACCGCGTCCGACCCCACCAATTCACTTCTCTGCAGATGACAGAACAATCTACGTAAATTCTGGGCAGTGGACTTACCCGGCATAAAGCCAGTCTGGTCCAGGTGAATTATTGTTGTGATTACCAAATTCAATCTAGATGCCAAGATTTTTGCCAGTATCTTGACATCTGTATTGAGGAGGGAAATGGGCCGGTAAGACTCGGGGAGCAGGGGGTCATCCCTGGTTTCAACAGGACAATTATATTGGCCTCGGCCATAAAGTGCGGGAGAGTCCCGCCTTCTAAAAGTAAATCAACCAATTTTAAGAGATAGGGGGCAAAAAATGTACTGTATTTTTTATAGACTTCACCCGGAAGTCCATCGGATCCCGGGGCCCTAGACGCCGGGAGAGACAGGATCGCAGCCTCCACCTCCTCCAGCGTAGTAGGTGCATCCAGGGCCCCAGAGTCCTCCCGGGACAGACACGGCAAGGTCAGCTGAGCCAAAAAATCCCTAAGCTGATCCCCAGAGTAACTGGCTCGGGAGGTATAGAGCGAGGAATAATAACTACGGAACGTCTCCGTCACCGTTGAGCCAGAATAACACATTTGGCCAGCAGAATTTTTCACACATTGAATTACAGTTCTAGGGGATTCGGACAGGGCCAGAAAGGCCAGGTAACTGCCATTCATCTCCGCCCGAAAATACTGCTCATGTCCTGTAAAAAGGAGTCTACGCCTGGACTTCTCAAATAAACAATCCGGCCACTTGCTCTGCGCGCTCCTCCACAACAGCTCATCAGACCGCAAATGGGTAATAAGATATTGAGATTCCAGCTGCCGGCACAGAGACTCCAACCGCACCTCCTCCCTCTTACTAAACGCTTTAACTTCAGAGATCCGTTTAATAAAGGAGCCTCGCAGAAACGCTTTAAAAGCATCATGTTTCAGCGGCAGATCACTGTATAGTAAATTGTCTACCTGGAACCCCTCCCAAGCGGCAATCAGATCCGCACCCACCCCCAGTAAAGTTAGCCAAAAGGGATTAAGTTTCCACATTTTCGCACCCCGCTCCCAACCAACATTGACTGTAACTGAGACAGGAGAGTGATCCGATATACCCCTAGGGAGATAGTCCACTGCCAGCACATCAGGGGACAAACCAGGAGAAACTAAAACCAAGTCGATACGAGAGAAAGCATGATGGGTAGCGGAATGACAGGAGAATTGATTAGCTGTAGGATATTACGACATCTCCATACATCCACCAGCCCCAGCTCCCCCACCAGTCTCGCGAACGGAGTAGGGGACGCCAAGGGAGGGGGTGAAGTAACTGATTCCCTCCATCTGTCCAAGACATTATCCATAACATTGTTAAAATCCCCTAAACATATTACAGGTGTAGCAGGGGACCGGGCCAGAAAACGGGCAGCGTGACGGAGAACCTCATTGTTATATGGCGGGGGGACATAGACGGCCAAAATATGAAACAATCTGCTATTAATATGGGCTCGTAAGAAGACGTATCTGCCATATTGGTCAGTTTCGCACTCATCCAAGTGAAATTGTACAGATCTTCTAATCAATACAGAAACGCCTCTGGCATTACTAGAGAAGGTGGAATGATACACGTGACTAACCCATGGTTTCTTAAGCGCCAACACTCTACCTCCATGCAAATGAGTTTCAGAGAGACAAATTATGTCCGCCTGGTATTTTTTAACCTGAGTCAGGACTAGTGATCTTTTAATTTTTTCGTTCAGTCCCCGAACGTTCCAGCTGAGCAGACGGAGCCCCTCAGAGACAGCAGACATAGAAATCATAGAGGAAAGGGGCGACAGGATAGAACAGAGAGACATACATCAAAACCTGGCAACGCAGCATAGCAAGGCTGAGCAAGCGGTAAATAGGGACAGGAGCAACCAGTCCCCCTACGTCTTAGGAGACAAAAGAAAACAGAGCAATATCATACATAAATAATGTATCACAGCAAAGTACGCACAGAACTAAAAAATGATGGCTTAGAAAAAAACAAACTAACCCCCCCCCCCCCCACACCCACCCTGTATCACCTCGCGAGCTTAAGGCATACCTGGATCCCATAACTCCCACTAAGTAACCAAACTAGGGGGTAGGGGCCTAACCAAAAAAGCCCAAGGAAAAGCCCCTACACTATCTTCGGCAAGAGCTCTCCACATCGTGTAGAGAGAAATATTACCCCAACCCTGAAAAAAAAAAACATAGCTAGGCACATGCCCAATTACAAAACAACAGATAGCAATAGAGTAATGTGAGGCTGACCAGCACTGCTATATCAGAACGATGCACAGCTAACAGTAACACAAGTCTGCCCCGCTCCTCTACACCCCACACTGCACATATCCCCATATTACATTTAGACTAACAGGAATATGCATCTGATAGGTGGAAACAGCAGTAGAAGAAGAATTAAATCAACATCTGAGCAATAACATATCATCGAGGAGAACGAGGTTGTCGTTCCAGCCATGCCCCAGCTTCCTGAGGAGATGTAAAAAAATGAGTGGTGTTGTTAAACACCACCTGTAACTTGGCTGGAAACATCATAGAATACTGTATATTGCGGTCCCGGAGCTGACGCTTGACCTGAAGAAATTGAGATCGGTTCTTTTGCACCTCCAGGGCAAAATCAGGAAATACGGATATATTATGTCCATCTAGTTGGATAGGGCCCTGCGTCCGGGCCAGACGGAGTACAGCGTCACGGTATTTAAAGTGCAGGAAATGTGCAATAAATGTTGTAGCCGGGGCCCCCGGCGGCAGTGGCCTAGGCGGGAGCCTGTGCTCCCGCTCCACCGCAAATTGAGAGGTAAATGCTTCTTTGCCAAAGAGATCAATAAGCCAACCTTCAAGAAATGACTCCGGGGAGGTGCCCTCCGCTTTCTCAGGGAGCCCAACAAACCGAACATTGTTGCGCCGCAGTCTCCCTTCTATATCTGACATTTTAGCTTGCATAGATGTCATTTGGGTAGACAGGTCCGCCACTTTCAACTGTAAGGGTGGGGCAGCATCCTCCAGAGCCGATATTTGATGTTCAGTTTCACCCACACGTTCTCGGATTTTCTGCATGTACTGCCGCAACAGAGAAACATCCATTTGTACTTACCCAATCCGGTCCGTGACCCTCTGTTCGGACGCAGAGATCGCCTGCAGTATTTGCTGGGTAGAATGCACCTGCTCATCAGGGTTGGAGGGGTCCACCTCGGCCGCTGGTGAGGATGGGCCGGCATCACCCCGCTTTGCCGAAGTAGATGTCTGCTGCGGTCTGGCAAATTTCTCCAATTTCGCAGCAGCGTTAGCCGCACTCTGTCCCCCCCCTCACCATTGTATCACTGGACGGGAAGGCAGAACCTTAGGGATATTACAGCAAAAAAAAAAAAGAGTTCCCCAACAATATAGGTTCAGCACAGGGGTCAGGGCTGCCCGGGCCGGGCAGAGATGGCACACCAAGACAACAAAACAAGTATGTGGGCACACTGCAAATAGTCAGGAAGCAGGTGTGTGTTGCATAAATTGCTGCAAAAGGAGAGCCGAGTCGTGGGCACAGAGGTTGCCCCTGCAGGGTAACAGGAAGCTAGTATAAGGCAGCAGGCTTCAGTGAAATATAGTCAATCCAAACTTAAAGGGCACTGTCCCTGTATAGCCCTGTAAATAAGTATTAAGCCCAGGAGGGAGAATGGTATCCGCAGCTACAGCACAGCACAGTACCACAGGGGGAGAAGGAGCAGCAGGGTTGAAAATGGCGGTTTTTCGCGGGCTTTTTCACCCGCGCCCGGTCTCCAGCGTTACCGCAGCGGGGCTCAGGACATATACCCCACCGGACCCAGCAGATGGTAGGGCCTCCTCCTCTACAGCCCCCCAGCCAGAGGACCAGCGCACCGACGCCGTCACGCGCCGCTCCCGGAGCTCCAGCGGCGGCCGGCAGAGAGGCAGGGAGCCGGGCGTCACGCTGGAGGGTCCGTAGCTGCAGAACCGCGACGCTCACCGGAGTTATGAGAGCAGCAGCAGAGGCAGCACACATTCAGGGGCCAGCTGGTAGGGAGCAGGATCCACGGGCTGGGGCAAAACGGATGGGAATCCAGGATATTCGTGGAGAGCTAGGGCTGCACACAGCTACTCCATGCCGATCCAAGCCACGCCCCCCCGTGCATTGCTGTTATTAATCTGGTACATTATCATGCTTGCACTAGCAGTATTTACTAAACAGATTTATCAAGGGGACCAGACCATGCACTCTCTAATGGTTAGCCAAGCCTCTAATAATAATAATAATAATAATAATAATTTTATTTATATAGCGCTCTTTCTCCAACAGGACTCAAGGCGCTTTACAGACATCAAAAACAATGCACATGATACAGAGGATTTGAAGCAAGGGCCCCTCTAAGCAAGGGCCCTGTCACTGCATTTTCCCGGTGGGCCCTTCATGCCCCAGTCCGACACTGGTGGTGTTAGGATTCCGGCGTTGGTCACATGACCCCCAGCATCCTGCCCCCGAGGAGATATGTGGGTCAGGTTGGGGGAGTAGAAGCATGAGCTGGTTGGATAGTTTGGGGTGGAATAAGGAGGGTGAGCAGATAGTGAGGATTGCAGCAATGAGAAGGTGCAGTGTTAGATAGCAGACATGCGGGGATGAATTGTGGGTGTGAGGCGTTTCTGCTTATGTAGGCCTGAGAGTACATGGGTGCAAGGAACACAGCAGGCATGGGTGCAGACTAGCGAGTTAGGGGCGTAGTGTTGGGGATCTGTAGATGGAGAAATAGGAAGCTGACAGCTGAGGTCAGTGGGCAGGTAACCAGTTATGGACACGGCCCTGACACCTGAGATCTGGGCCCAGCAGCTGAACGGAGATGGCAAAAGCCACGTCGCCACAAAATAACATGGTGTTTCCGGATTCACACAATACATGTTCACCAAGTCACTGTATGATGTAAGCCAGGGTTCCCCCAGGTAGGGCCTGTGTACCTATTGCTGTTTTTTCTTCAAAAAACAATAAAATAAAATCCCTTAAATAAATAAGTGCAATAAATTAAACAACCCTGTTATTCTGACAGAGCCACTTACAATGTAACACTTCTATTAATGTTATATAAAATGTTATTGCTGTAACGCAACTTATTGATCGACAATTGATTTGTTCATGCTATCTATAGTTACTTATTACGGGTAATATATGTTATATATTTTCAGATGATGCTTCGGAGACCGTGTTTGAGGAGAGGCTGCGGTCCGAGCGGAGAGGAGACAGAAGAACCCTTTAGGAAACTCACCAACATCAGTCAAGAGAATCATCGGATCAGAGACCTCAGAGGGAGAACAGAGAGAGAAGCCGTTCTCCCCTTCCTGCTCCTGACACCACGGACAGACCAAGCACAGATCATCTCCCTGGTCATCTTCATCTCACCTTTCAGCAACCAGCAGAGAATGGGCAGGATCTCCCGGCTCTACGCTCAGTACGCAGAATCTCCCGGCTTTCCTGGTAGAGATCAGAATGCGGAATCTCCCACCCATGAAAATGGTGATCGGCGGACAAGATTTCCCACCCATGGAGGTAGAGATCAGTGGGAATAATCTTCCAGCCACAGTGATCGAGATCAACGAGCAGAATCTCCCCGTCATGGCGGTAGAGATCAGCGGATTCCCATCTCACCATACCACAGAGGATGAAGCCACACAAGCGTGTTTGATCTGCTTAATGGAGTTTCAAAATGGAGAACGTGTGACTGTCCTGCCCTGTAGCCACAAATATCACACCAGCTGTATCTACGAGTGGACGGACACAAATCCCAGTTGTCCTTTGTGCCGGAGAGACTGCATCCCAAGGCCGATCCTGTGGCGAATCTCCTGAGTATGGCAGGAAGATGAAGATCTACAGCACCATACATTGTGTTATCTACCCCTGGAGAGTACGGATGTTTGGAACCTTGCACAAGTGTTGGACCCATACTGTGCATGTGCAGCCTCCGTTTCTCAATATGGATTTGTATCACTGCCGTTGTTGGGGAGGGATGGGGCCAGGATCTCCATCTGAGGTCTGAGATTTCCTGGTCTCTTTGTAGTAGATGTGGTGGTTGGCTTGCTTGGCCTCAGGGGTCATGCAGACGGCTGTTAGTGTCATAAAAGATTGAATACTGCATCCTAGAAAGCAGGTGGGATCTGTAATGCAGCAGGAGGCATGACGCCCCATGCTGCACCTCCAACCTCATCTGTATCAGGCCACTGTGCTCCTGCAGGCCAGTGCCCATCTTATGTGCGGCACTGGGTGGCATCCTATGTACACACCACAACCGTCCTGCTTTGAGAAGGGTAGTCCTTCTTTACGACATGGAGCTTTTTTTTGGCTACGGAGCCCTGATGGGCAAAATAGATGTTGAATCAGTTTATCGCTGCCATTGCTTCATCCATCAGGCATTTAGGTTTATGGGTTTTACACTAGATGGTGGTTTTATGTTACAAAATCACAGTGTGCACCGGACATTTTTCAGGTTTTGTGTTTTGGTTTTGGATTCGGTTCTGTGGCCGTGTTTTGGATTCGGACGCATTTTGGCAAAACCTCCCTGAAAATTTTTTGTCGGATTCGGGTGTTTTTTTTTCATAAACCCCTCAAAAACAGCTTCAATCATAGAATTTGGGGGTCATTTTGATCCCATAGTATTATTGACCTCAATAACCATAATTTCCACTCATTTCCAGTCTATTCTGAACACCTCACACCTCACAATATTATTTTTAGTCCTAAAATTTGCACCGAGGTCGCTGGATGACTAAGCTAAGCGACCCAAGTGGCCGTCACAAACACCTGGCCAATCTAGGAGTGGCACTGCAGTGTCAGACAGGATGGCACTTAAAACAAATTGGTCCCAAACATCACATGATGCAAAGATAAATTAAAGAAAAAAGAGGTGCAAGATGGAATTGCCTTGGGCCCTCCCTCCCACCCTTTTGTTGTATAAACAGGACATGCACACTTTAACAAACCCATCATTTCAGCGACAGGGTCTGCCACATGACTGTGACTGAAATGACTGGTTGGTTTGGGCCCCCACCAAAAAAGAAGCAATCAATCTCTCCTTGCACAAACTGGCTCTACAGAGGCAAGATGTCCACCTCCTCCTCATCGTCCGATTCCTCACCCCTTTCACTGTGTACATCCCCCTCCTCACAGATTATTAATTCGTCCCCACTGGAATCCACCATCTCAGGTCCCTGTGTACTTTCTGGAGGCAATTGCTGGTGAATGTCTCCACGGAGGAATTGATTTATAATTCATTTTGATGAACATCATCTTCTCCACATTTTCTGGAAGTAACCTCGTACGCGATTGTTGACAAGGTGAGCGGCTGCACTAAACACTCTTTCGGAGTACATACTGGAGGGGGGGCAACTTAGGTAAAATAAAGCCAGTTTGTGCAAGGGCCTCCAAATTGCCTCTTTTTCATGCCAGTATATGTACGGACTGTCTGACGTGCCTACTTGGATGCGGTCACTCATATAATCCTCCACCATTCTTTCAATGGTGACAGAATCATATGCAGTGACAGTAGACGACATGTCAATAATCGTTGGCAGGTCCTTCAGTCCGGACCAGATGTCAGCACTCACTCCAGACTGCCCTGCATCACCGCCAGCGGGTGGGCTCAGAATTCTTAGCCTTTTACTCGCAGCCCCAGTTGCGGGAGAATGTGAAGGAGGAGCTGTTGACGGGTCACGTTCCGCTTGACTTGACAAGTGTCTCACCAGCAGGTCTTTGCACCTCTGCAGACTTGTGTCTGCCGGAAAGAGAGATACAACGTAGGCTTTAAACCTAGGATCGAGCACGGTGGCCAAAATTTAGTGCTCTGATTTCAACAGATTGACTACCCGTGAATCCTGGTTAAGCGAATTAAGGGCTCCATCCACAATTCCCACATGCCTAGCGGAATCGCTACAGTTTAGCTCCTCCTTCAATCTCTCCAGCTTCTTCTGCAAAAGCCTGATGAGGGGAATGACCTGATTCAGGCTGACAGTGTCTAAACTGACTTCACATGTGGCAAGTTCAAAGGGTTGCAGAACCTTGCACAACGTTGAAATCATTCTCCACTGCGCTTGAGTAAGGTGCATTCCCCCTCCTTTGCCTATATCGTAGGCAGATGTATAGGCTTGAATGGCCTTTTGCTGCTCCTTTATCCTCTGAAGCATATAGAGGGTTGAATTCCACCTCGTTACCACCTCTTGGTTCAGATGATGGCGGGACAGGTTCAGGAGTGTTTGCTGGTGCTCCAGTCTTCGGCACGCGGTGGCTAAATGCTGAAAGTGGCCCGCAATTCTTCGGGCCACCGACAGCATCTCTTGCACGCCCCTGTCGTTTTTAAAAAAATTCTGCACCGGGGCGTGGCCTGGAGGCTGACTGAATAGGCTGCACTGCATCTGAGCTCCCAGGGATCTGGGACTAAATAGTGTCAAAAAAGCCTCCATTTACACAAATCTTTGATTTCCAAGATCAGATCTAAGCTCTACCCTGGTGGTGCAAGCGAGGAGTCAGAGCTGCGGAGTCGGGGAGCCGGTTTTCTGGCTCCTGCGGACTGCGGCCTACTCCTTGCCCTGAAGCCGGGGCCTCAATTTTCAGATCATCCCCCGACGTGTGGACCTCCACCCCGAGAACGCCCGCAGTGCCCTCCGAAAACCCTCCTACCGCTGCTACAGCGGTCTTCAATACCCGAGACTCCTTCCCGCCCCACAGACTTACCCCGGGACCGAGGATTGCCGGACCTCGCGCTCCGGAGCCCAGACGGCGGCCATCTTGGCTGCAGGTGAGGAGAGAATACACGGCGGCGGGCGGCAGCGCGAGAGAGGCGGCTGGCGGCCCCCGAGAGGACGTGGCTGGCGGCCCTGGCCCAGAGGGAGGACCGCAGCAACCACCGCTGAGGAGCCCCTCCAGAACAGCCGTCTGACAGAGAGACAGACGGACCGCAGAATCACCCGCGGCCCCCCCCCCCCTGTCTGCCGGGGGAACGTCATCCACTCCAGCAGGTACAATTCAACACTCCAAGAGACCCATTCTAAGCGTGCTCCTGGGTCCAGGAGTGAGAGCGGCCCGAGGAGATAACGTAGACCCTCCTCCCCGCCCCCCGCCCGGCTCGCCCAAGGTCACTTGAAGGGCCTGTGACCCCCCGCGAGTCCACCCACGGCTGTGGGCACCACGCGGCAGCAGATAGTGAAACCTGCACGGCCTCCTGGGACCTTCTTCCAAGAAAAGCTGACCACGGAGGCTAGAGATGGAGGCCCACTATTAAAAGGCTGCAGGGGCTAACTTAGGGGACCCGGACCCCGGCATTACCAACACCCCCCCCTCTCTGTCTGGATCCTTCCCCTAGAGAAAGGCTACACCCTTATACCAGAGCCTGCTTATATCGGGAATTATTCCCCCTTAAGCTACAATAACCCCAGATCCTTCAAAATCGGCAGTCTTAACCCAAGTCTCCCTGGAGCGCTAGAAAGGTGGAGGCTGCAGCTCTCCCCAGTCCCCAGTATCTCCTCGGTGTGCAAAGAGTATGGATAACCTAACACCTATGTCAGCCCTACTTATGCCAATGTAATACAAGAGGACTCTCCCACCGCTGCCTTTATCTACGTGATGTCTCGTTAGTCCCTGGGACAGTGGAGCCTTCTGATCATCACAGTCCTGTGTTTGAAAACGCTGAGCTTTCCTCTTCGGGGCCTTATTATGCCTGCAAGACGTAACAAACCGTCAAAACCTGCGCAACAGCTGTCATTTTTCAAGTCGTCACCGAAAATGCCTGGCTCCAAAGTCGTCGGGACCTCCACAAAGGGTGCAGTCCCTCAGACCTCTCCCCAACTGGAGGTGCCCCTTCCCAAAGCCGGAACTGCTGCGGGTCTGGACGGAGTGGGAGATGGAGAGGCCCTTACGGTCGGTACTATGAAGCTTCTTCTGTCCCGATTTAAGGAGGAGGTTGCGGCTGAGTTCCGTACCACATTAACGGCGTGTCAACAATCTATTGATGACCTAGGCGGTCGCACAGACCATTTGGAAACTAAAATGGAGGAAGTTGTGGGGTCTCATAACGGCCTATTGGACTCTCATGATGCACTGGAAGCGGAGGTGAAGCTTTTGCGAGACAAAGTCACAGATTTGGAAGACAGGTCGCGCCGCAGTAATCTCAAACTACGTGGGGTCCCCGAATCGGTGTCACACAGCAGTTTACACGACTACGCCGTGGCCTTGTTTAAGGCGCTTTTACCTAAGTCCCCACCTGCAGACTTCCTAATAGACCGGATACATCGGCTGCCGGAGGCCAGAGCGGCCCCAGGAGAGGCCCCCAGAGATGTCCTAATGAAACTGCACTACTTCCACGTTAAAGAGGCCTTATTGAAAGCGTCTAGACCGTCGTCTGACACAGCCTCAGCTCTTCAAGGACTCCAACTCTTTGGTGACCTGTCTGCTGCCACCCTTTTCAAAAGGAGGTCGTTTCAACCGATCACTATGGCCCTCAGGAAGGTGGATATCCCATATCGTTGGGGTTTCCCTACCAAGTTGCTGGTCTCCCGAGATGGCTCCACTGTCTCTATTTCTTCTATAGATGAGGGAACGAAATTGCTGAGGTCACGGAACGTTGTTGATCCCGCGGCGGACCCCTCCCCCCGTCGACTTCAGCAGGACTGGTCCTCGGCGAGATGAGGAGGCCCGCTCTGAGTCGGAATGTTTCCTTAGCTACTGCGCTTCTACTGTTGTGACTCCAGCGACTCTTTTGATGGGGGCAATGTGCCTGACGCCTGCCCTGACATGGCGTGTTTTTTTTTTTTTCCTTTATATTTTTAATTTTCATTGTGGGCCTGCCGGTATAGCTCTAGTGTTTGATATACAGAAGGAGTCGCTGGATTGAGTCTAATGTTGGATTTATGTGTTCTGTTTCCTTGTTAGAATGTTGTTATCCTGCTTTATTTGCCCTGAAGATGTGGATTGCACACTTGTGCATTAATTTGCTCATATACTATCGAGATATTCGTAATTTCCTTAGATTACATTATAAAAGTATGGCGGCAGGTGGGAGTGCTGCCACTAACCCCCCCTTTAGCCTACACAGCCGCCACAATATGGCGACTGGATGTGATCTCAAGAGAGATCAATTTAGTTTCGTTTTTTTTATTTTTCTTATGTTTTTCCTCATGTCTTCTGTTATGTTTCCCCCCCCCCCTTCTCAGGTAGATCAGCTTAAACGCAGAAATAAGTTAACGAAATCAATAGCCTCATCGGAAGCAGATTATGGTTAAGATAGTTTCTATTAATGCCAAAGGCCTTAATTCTCCCCAAAAGCGAAGAGTGGCCTTGAATTATTTTCAGAAAATTAAGGCACAGGTGGTGGCGGTGCAGGAGACACATTTCCAGAGTCAAACCCCCCCCCTCTTCACTAATTCACGATACCCCCTTTGCTATACTGCAAACGGACCCACTAAGAGAGCTGGAGTGGCTCTTCTTATAGCACAAAACTGCCCATTCGTTCTGTCCTCTAAATATGAAGACCCTAACGGGAGATATCTAATCTTAGTGGGTCAAATAGAAAATGTAGAGACCACTCTGGTCTCTTGCTACGCCCCTAACACCAAACAAATCCCATTTCTTAGAACCTTTTGTAGAGTGCTCCAGGAACATACGAGGGGAGCCCTCTTGATCCTTGGAGACTTCAACATGGTGCTGGACCCCACTATAGACCGTTCCCGTCCAACCCGAACTCTCCGTAGCAGTCCATCCCAGGACCCCTCAGGCAGATTTAGTCAACTCCTAGCGGAGTATGAGTTATATGATGTCTGGAGAGCCAAACACCCTGCAGAACTAGATTACACTTTTTATTCCCACGTACACAGTTCATACTCTAGAATAGACCTAGCCTTAGCGGATAAATGGACCCTGGCGGCCATTAGTAAAGCGGACATATTACCTATGACTTGGTCAGACCACTCACCACTTGTTGTAGTTTGGGATATTAGTAAGAGGGTGGTCCCACATGGTCCATGGAGACTGGGTTCATACCTTCTTGCCCGCCCTGAGGCCCGACAGGCCATCCAGCAATCCCTAGATCTTTATTTGGAGACAAATTGCCCCAAGGATACATCCATCTTCACCCATTGGTGTTCCCTGAAAGCCGTGGTTAGAGGCTCCGCAATCCAGACAGCATCTAGAATTAAACGTGAATATAGAAACAGATACGCCTCGGCCGAAAGGGAGGCTGCCCGTCTGGCATCTGCGCATAAAATCAACCCCGATAATAAAGCCATCTTTAAGCAACTACTTGCCGCCCGCGTAAAGGTAAATACATTTGCCTTAGCAGAAGTTCACCGCAATCTCCAGCGGCTCAACCAACAATACTATAGGCTCGGTAATAGAGCGGGACGTCTGCTGGCGCGTAAACTGAGGGGACGCAGAGCAAAAGAACGCATACAAGCAATCCATACATCCTCGGGAGTTAAAGTAACTGATCCAGGTGAGATAGCTAATGCGTTTGCTGAATATTATTCGCAGCTGTATAACCTTAGAAAGGACCCTAGTACACCTCAGCCCACTCCGGCAGACATAGCTAAGTTCTTAGATGGACTGTCGCTACCCACTATCGATCCTCAGACTCGCGAGTCCATTAGCTCACCCTGGGTACTCGAGGAAGTCGAAGCAGTAATAGACTCCTGTCCAGTAAATAAGGCCCCCGGTCCAGATGGATACCCATCTAACTTTTACAAAGCATATAAAACAACTCTTGCCCCGCTTTTATTGTCGGTGTTCAATGAAGCTTCTGACTCTACATATTTCCCGAAGGAAATGTTGGAGGCCCGAATAGTTACCATCCCTAAACCGGGCAAATCTCCTACAGCGGTTCAGAATTATCGTCCGATTGCACTGCTGAATACCGACCTTAAATTATTCGCAAAGATGGTCGCAAATAGGATATCCCCCCTTTTACCCGGCTTAATTAAACCAGACCAGGTGGGCTTTGTAATGGGCCGGCAAGCATCAGACAACACACGCAGAGTGATAAACTTGATTGAACGCTGCCAGGCCCGAGACGAACCTCTCTTGCTCCTTTCTCTGGATGCAGAGAAGGCATTCGATAGACTCCACTGGGACTATCTAAGGGCCACCCTGGGCTGTTTTGGGTTTACGGGCAAAATACTAGACTCCATACTGGCTTTATATTCCTCACCCTCGGCTTCGGTTTTCACTAATGGGTGTATCTCCTCTACATTTAATATAACTAATGGGACTCGCCAGGGTTGCCCCCTGTCACCCCTCATTTTTGTGCTGGCTGTCGAGCCTCTGGCGGAGCGGATCAGGATATTAGACTCAATTGTTGGTCCAGTGATAGGGGGAATGTCCCACAAAATCTGTCTCTTTGCTGACGATCTCTTAGTATGCCTTAGAGAGCCTGAATTATCGCTGCCACACTTACATTCCCTCTTGAACTCTTACGCAGCTGTCTCATATTACAAGTTGAATACTACTAAGACTGAGGCCCTCCCTCTGAATGTGCCTGACAATACCCTTAGACGTCTAAAAAACTACTACAAATACGCGTGGCAACTCAGATCACTTAAATATTTAGGAGTCCATATATCTAGGGAACGGGATTTAATGGGGTGTAACTATGACCCTCTCTTTCGGGCATTTGAACTATTTATCAAAGACTGGATGATGCAGGAGGTTTCCTGGGTTGGACGAGTGGCAGCCGCAAAGATGGTTCTCCTACCTAAATTGATGTATCTTTTTCGAACCATCCCCAGAACCTTCCCTAAAGATATTTGCAATAAGTTTAACCGATTGATAACTAACTATGTCTGGGGAGGCTCAAAACCGAGAATAGCGAAATCCACTTTAATTGCGCCAAAATATGCCGGTGGAGTTTCATACCCAGATCTAGAAAGATACCATAGTGCGTGTTTACTCGCCCAGGCCAGTGATTGGCTCTCCCAGAGCACTCCTAAACCATGGGTATCCTTAGAACAGAATGCTGTGTCCCCCTTTACATTACCAGACTTGTTCTGGTTGCCTACCACCTCAATCCCCGCTGGGGCACCTGAATGCTGAAGTCCAAGTAACGATGCGGATATGGAGAACGGTACTTAAACCTCTCCCTGCTGGCGCTTTGCCCTCCCCCCAATTATCTCTCCACACTATAGCCCTATTGATCCCAGATCTGCATTTGCACCATTGGAGGGACATGGGCATAACCACCCTACAGGATGTCCTACTAGACGGTGTTTTAGTCCCCTTTTCCCTACTCCAGGAAAAATTTCAGGTGCCTAAACAAGATTTCCATAAATATCTGCAACTGAGACAATGGCTCCAAAGCTGCTCCCCCAACCGAGCCCGCTATACCGGTCTTCCTAAATTGCTGACCTCTCTTTTATTGCCTAGCGGTAATAGGGGAGGAATTTCCAGATGGTACCAATATCTGGTGACTGAAGCCCGGCATGGGACTTTCCCATCTCAGATTAAATGGGAGAAAGACCTCCCTATGGTCTATACCGAAGATATATGGAAAGCGATCTTTAAATCTTGTTTCACAATTTCCAAATGTGTAAATCACTGCGAAATGTATTATAAATTGGTCCATAGGGTATATTTTACACCGGAGAGGTTACACAAGATTTGGCCTAATGTCTCCGCTGGCTGTTGGAGGAATTGTGGGATGGTGGGAGATATCCTTCATATATTTTGGTTATGTCCAGCAATACAGTCGCTCTGGAGGGAGATATTCCTTTTCATCTCTCACATATTAGGAGTAACCCTTACACCTGACCCCCTGATGGCACTCTTTCACTATTACGGTGAAATGTCTAGTCAAGATAGGTATCTTTTAGGACACATTCTCATAGCATCCAAGGCCGCTATAGCCTCCAAATGGAAGTCGGCAGTCGTCCCCACTCTATCAATGATAGTGCAAAAGGTACATCAACATTTTGTGTTTGAAACAGCTGAGGGCACCCACTCTTCGGAGACTATCCCTATTAGAAAGAAATGGCTTAAATGGTCCCTATATAAGGAGAGATCGGGCCAAATTGGTACCGCTGGTACACCAGCTGACATACCTGACCTCTCTGCGCTTCACTCCCCGATCCATATTGAACATTAGCTTGTTCCGCGATGCAGACCTTCTGCCCTTCATCACATTATAATATCATTGATGTATTATGATCCCCCTGATACCTACTTTTCCTTTCCCTTGTCTTTATTAGTTATGTTATGTGTATATGTCTTCTCCCCCTTTTGCAGATTACAGTTGCCAATTTATCTGTAATTGTAATATGTTTGAAAACTCAATAATAAAAATGTAATATTAAAAAAAAATTAAAAATTCTGCACCACCAAATTCAATGTATGTGCAAAACATGGGACGTGGTGGAATTTGCCCACATGTAATGCACGCACAATATTGGTGGCGTTGTCCGATGTCACAAATCCCCAGGAGAGTCCAATTGGGGTAAGCCATTCTGCGATGATGTTCCTCAGTTTCCGTAAGAGGTTGTCAGCTGTGTGCCTCTTATGGAAAGCGGTGATACAAAGCATAGCCTGCTTAGGAACGAGTTGGTGTTTGCGAGATGCTGCTACTGGTGCCGCCACTGCTGTTCTTGCTGCGAGAGGCAATACATCTACCCAGTGGGCTATCACAGTCATATAGTCCTGAGTCTGCCCTGCTCCACTTGTCCACATGTCCGTGGTTAAGTGGACATTGGGTACAACTGCATTTTTTAGGACACTGGTGACTATTTTTCTGATGTCTGTGTACATTCTCGGTATCGCCTTCCTAGAGAAATGGAACCTAGATGGTATTTGATACCGGGGACACAGTACCTCATTCCCTGTGAATTACCGGTGGATACCAGACACACGTTTAACACCACCGCAGCTGCCAAGACCTGAGTTATCCGCTTTGCAGCAGGATGACTGCTGTGATATATCATCTTCCTCGCAAAGGACTGTTGGACAGTCAATTGCTTACTGGAAGTAGTACAAGTGGTCTTCCGACTTCCCCTCCGGGATGACGATCGACTCCCAACAGCAACAACAGCAGCGCCAGCAGAAGTAGGCGTTACACTCAAGGATGCATCGGAGGAATCCCAGGCAGGAGAGGACTCGTTAGACTTGCCAGTGACATGGCCTGCAGGACTATTGGCTTTCCTGTCTAAGGAGGAAATTGACACTGAGGGAGTTGGTGGTGTGGTTTGCAGGAGCTTGGTTACAAGAGGAAGGGATTTAGTTGTAAGTGGACTGCTTCCGCTGTCACCCAAAGTTTTTGAACTTGTCAATGACTTCTGATGAATGCGCTCCAGGTGACGTATAAGGGAGGATGTTCCTAGGTGGTTAACGTCCTTACCCCTACTTATTACAGCTTGGCAAAGGCAACACATGGCTTGACACCTGTTGTCCGCATTTCTGTTAAAATAATTCCACACCGAAGAGGTGATTTTTTTTTGTAATTTGGCCAAGCATGTCAATGGCCATATTCGTCCCACGGACAACAGGTGTCTCCCCGGGTGCCTGACTTAAACAAACCACCTCACCATCAGGATCCTCCTTGTCAATTTCCTCCTCAGCGCCAGCAACACCCATATCCTCATCCGGGTGTACTTCAACAGTGACATCTTCAATTTGACTATCAGGAACTGGACTGCGGGGCTCCTTCCAGCACTTGCAGGGGGCGTGCAAATGGTGGAAGGCGCCACCTCTTCCCGTCCAGTGTTGGGAAGGTCAGGCATCGCAACCGACACAATTGGACTCTCCTTGGGGATTTGTGATTTAGAAGAATGTACAGTTCTTTGCTGTGCTTTTGCCAGCTTAAGTCTTTTCATTTTTCTAGCGGGAGGAGAAGTGCTTCCATCCTCATGTGAAGCTGAACCACTAGCCATGAAGATAGGCCAGGGCCTCAGACGTTCCTTGCCACTCCGTGTCATAAATGGCATATTGGCAAGTTTACGCTTCTCATCAGACGCTTTTAATTTTGATTTTTGGGTCATTTTACTGAACTTTTGTTTTTTGGATTTAACATGCTCTCTACTATGACATTGGGCATCGGCCTTGGCAGACGACGTTGATGGCATTTCATCGTCTCGGCCATGACTATTGGCAGCAGCTTCAGTACGAGGTGGAAGTGGATCTTGATCTTTCCCTATTTAACCCTCCACATTTTTGTTCTCCATTTTTTAATGTGTGGAATTATATGCCAGTAATATATCAATAGCAATGGCCTACTGTACCGTACTGCTATATATATACTGGTGGTCAGCAAAATTCTGCACTGTCCTCCTACTATATATTGCGCATAACTACAATGCAGCACAGATATGGAAAGTATACTTGACGACACAGAGGTAGAGCAATGGACTACTGTACCGTACTACTATATATATACTGGTGGTCAGCAAAATTCTGCCCTGTCCTACTATATACTGCGCACAACTACAATGCAGCACAGATATGGATAGGATACTTGACGACACAGAGGTAGAGCAATGGACTACTGTACCGTACTGCTATATATATATACTGATGGTCAGCAAAATTCTGCACTGTCCTCCTACTATATACTGCGCACAACTACAATGCAGCACAGATATGGATAGTATACTTGACGACACAGAGGTAGAGCAATGGACTACTGTACCGTACTGCTATATATATATATATATATATATATATATATACTGGTGGTCAGCAAAATTCTGCACTGTCCTCCTACTATATACTGCGCACAACTACAATGCAGCACAGATATGGATAGTATACTTGACGACACAGAGGTAGAGCAATGGACTACTGTACCGTACTACTATATATATACTGGTGGTCAGCAAAATTCTGCATTGTCCTCCTACTATATACTGCGCACAACTACAGTGCAGCACAGATATGGATAGTATACTTGACGACACAGAGGTAGAGCAATGGACTACTGTACCGTACTACTATATATATACTGGTGGTCAGCAAAATTCTGCATTGTCCTCCTACTATATACTGCGCACAACTACAATGCAGCACAGATATGGAGCGTTTTCAGGCAGAGAACGTAGATATTTGCAGCACACTGAGCACAGATATTTGCAGCACACTGAGCACAGATATTTGCAGCACACTGAACACAGAAACTGAGAAAACGCAGCCACGTCCTCTCGCTATCATCTCCAATGCACGAATAAAAATGGCGGCGACGCGCGGCTCTTTATATGCAATACGAATCTTGCGAGAATACGACAGCGGGATGATGACGTTCGGGCGCATTCGTGTTAACCGAGCAAGGCGAGAAGATCCGAGGCTGCCTCGGAACTGTGTAGAATAGGTGAAGTTTGGGGGAATTCGGATCTCGAGGAACCGAACCCGCTCATCTCTAGTTATCACGTATTTAGTTTCGACATCTATTCTTTGGGGGTTCAGTCTGGCTGACAGGGTATTGTCGGAGTTTGGTATTTGGATATCTCTGAACCTGTGGCAGGAGTACTGATACTTAGAGTTGTGCTGTGTCGGCAGCTTGGTGGCCTGATATACAGATGTGCAAAAACTGGATCAAGAAACAGAACCCAGATGCGCTGCCACAGCTGCCAGTAAGGGATTGTCAGTCCCAAAAACCAAATGAGCAAAATAGAAAATAAACTGGCGCTTTGTTTTTCTTTGTGTCAAGCTGCTGCCATCATTTGTGTCCGGTGTATTAAAGGATCTTGATATGGACTTCCATTTCTACATTTGGAAAATTTCCCCTGAGGGATTTCACTATACAGCACTGATTGGAGAGACCCAGCCTTCATACAACGGCTGCAGTCTGCCTGCTGTTCATTTTCAAGTTTCTGGAAGCCTCCATCACCATGGGTAACACCAGCTGTACATAAACAATACTTTTTCCCAGGGAATTATTTACATCTGCCAGTCTGGGATCCCTTTAAGGACACTCATCAGCAGCAATTACCATTTATGCTTTTTTTCTCAGCTCACTTTATGCCCTACTATATGCTTTTACTGGATTAATCCTTTTACTTAGTGTATGTGTTGTTTTAGATAATAAATATATCTTTTTAAATTCATCCATAGTGGTTCATTAATTTTGGAGAAAAACAAAGCGCCAGTTTATTTTCTATTTTGCTCATTTGATATACAGATGTAGCCGCATTCATCGTGGCTACATCTGCGCTAAATTAGCACTCACCGTGGCCAGGCGCAGCCGCGCTTCCGCATTTGCTGCTACCAAACATGCGAATGGGGCACATGCAAGCCCAGGACGTGCACACGTTCGCGTCTAACAAGGTGCGCTCACGCCTAACAAGGTGCAGTCATGTCTAACAAGCCGTGATCACGGTAAGATGTAGCCATGATCAGTGTGGCTACATCTGTAAATCCTACTTATAAAATATGAGGATGATTTGAGTACAGAGGAGAGTTGAGATAATTATTAGAACTGGTACCAGGTTGTTGGCTAGACCCAGAGTCTTACCCCACAAGTCTTCTCCAGGGAACCCGCAAGGGGATTTGAGTTTCATTGCACCCGGCAGGCTGGTCGTGGCCCCCTGACTGGGTCTCCTGGACTAGGACTATTGATACTGACTGAACATGATGGATGAGGACTGAACTGTGGAAGATGTCTGGAGACAACTATGGATTTGGCTTGGAGTTGGACAGCTGATGTAGCACTGACAAACTGAGAACAGGATTGGTGCGCTGACTGGGCTACAACTGGAATAATATCACTTGGCAATATTGGACTGAACCAAACTGGAGTGCTGACCAGGCTGGAACCGGAATGCAGACACTGGTAGTACAGAACTGGTACCGGACCCGGAATGAATACACCGGTGATACTGAACTGGAACCGGACTGGAGAGGTACTAAGGACTGCATGTTCTAAGGTATAACCTGTGAACACTGAGGAGCGCAGCTACAAGGCTCACACACTGAGCTATGTAACATATGGAACTGGCAACCTGCACACTGAGAGGCAGGAAGTTTTATACCCCTGTGTTCTTCAGGATTGTCTGGATGTGTCAGCTGACACAAAGGCTGAGCGAGATTGGACAGAGTCCGGTCAGCTGACAACAACCAAGACGGCGCTGCCCATGTTGCTGGCCTGGTGGGAATAGCGCCACACGGTATGCACTAGCCCTACCACAATCACGTGCACCACGCTACAGTGCCCCAGGCGCCCTGAAGAACACTCCCGCGCCATGCAGGCAGCAAGCCACCAGAGCGTCCCAAACCTTTGAGCACACACAAGCGGCCGGACGGGTAAGAAACAGGAATACCCCGAGATACACCACCAGCAGCCGTGACATGTGTAATGTTGTCTGGTTTAGTGATGGTGTTTTCTGTTTGACGTCGGGCATCGGTTACTGGGTTTGTTTTAATTTTGCCTGTCAGGTACTTCCCATGCGTATGGTGTTTTGTAGAAGAATTCACAGGGGAATGGCTGAAGTGCGGAGGTCAATTAATTTCATTTGGCTGGCTAGGGAGATTCTTCGGTACCTTCTTTTGGGATATACTTTTTTTAACAGTTAAGAGGATATGAATCTGGGTTTTCCAGCCAGTTTCACATGTGCCTCTCCAGTATTTTGCGGACATTGATGGATCCTCATTTTTGGCCCCGCATTTTTCTATGCACAATTGCGTGCGGTGCCTGGGCCTGGAGATTTGGTGAGTGAGGGCTTTGACGTGGAATTTACTTCTTCTTGAGCTTTTCCCTGTAATGTCGGCCCTGGAGTTAGGGGTGTGTGTTTGGAGAACCGGGCAAGATTTTCTGATGCAACAACATTGTGGTTGTGCTGGGTTTTAATGGGGAGGGAGTGTCCAACTTTTCCCATTGTTTCATGTTCTCATGTGGATTGTGTTACGGTGCTTGTAGTTTTCATCATATTGCTCCGAGCATGTGCTGGGGTGGAGAATGTCATCGGTAATGCACTTCCACGCTTGGATGGGTAAAATTTCATCGGAAGGCCGCTCATGCGGAGCCAGTAGGTGATTGTGCTCCTCCTGATATAGCTGACATGGAGGGTCTTGCTCACGGGTCTTGGGCTCCTGCTACATGTTCAGCTTTATGTTTTGCGGGAGGATCTGTGGGGACAATGAGGTAACGGAAGTGGGACTCTATGTCTTTGAATCTAGCATTTGTTATTAATGTGCTTCTGTTCAGGCGGCTCATGAAGGCAGTTTTTGATGTATGTTCGTCTCGGTCTGAGACCTTTTTAGATTGGATTTTGCCATGGCCTTCCATGGAGTGTTTTGGGTTGGGGAGATTGCTGCATCATTTGGAACGGTGGTTTCACATTCGCTTTTGTTGCATTAATAATTTGAGAGTGCGCTGTGTTTTCCAACTTACAATGTTTCATGTCTGACCAGCTCAGTAGGCGACATTGGGTTTTTCATAGGAGCGCTGCCCTGATCGTAGACTTTACCCAGTGGTCTTGGAGGTGTCTTCTTTGAAGCTCTGTCCAGATGTTGCTGGTGCATGGTTGAGGCACACTGATGCATCACCGGTTACTTGTCAGCAATTTGGTTGGGTTTTGGACCATTGCATCTCGGCGCTAGGTCGGTCGCCTGTCAACTGTGGATCAGACTTGTTTCGCATTGGCACCACTATGGCTGACACTGTGGCAGGCTGGTCCATGGTCATAATCTGGTCGCTTGGCAGATGGAAGTTTGGTGTGCACAAGACATACATCAGACTTCAGTCTGGCTCCTAATCCTTACTTGAGGACTAGCTACTCGCCACCTTTGGTGGGGGTCTCAAGGAATTTTTGTTTTACCACCAGTTCTTAACCCAAGCTTAAGCCAGCTGGTGGAAGTTTTGTGTTTTTGCCTTGAGTCAAGTAAAGATCCCCCCTCCCTCCCCTGTCACCAAGTTAGGCCCTGACCATTTAGTGCTGTTAATTAGTGGTTGCTGCTGTTTTGCTTGGTTTGGTTTGTTGGTTGACTGGGTTCTGTGGTCAGTTGGTTTACTGGACACTGGTCTGTATTCTTCCCGAAGATACTCATACTGGTGACTTTTTAATGGGTTTTGGGTGTTTCACATGTGTTTTTGATTGTCCCATCCAGTTGCGGTGTTGGCTACAGATGGAGGAGACTAGGCGTGGACATCAGTTTGGTTCAAGGGCACCACCGGACCAGGTGGGTCCTTGGCCTCTCTGGGGATGGATTAGTGATTCAAGTTGACACTGATGAAGGCAGTTGACCTTTTCCCTTGTAAGTTGTTGTCCCTATAAGGGGTTGGGCAGATGGCCTTTCCTCTTGCGAGTTGTTTGGCAGGGATGGGGGCAGGTGACCTCATCCTTTCAAATCTGTGTGAGTTGGCCCATTTGGTTTGTTATAATTTATTCCTTTAGCTAGGCCATTCTTCCTCTGTCACCATACCCAATTTTAAGCCAAAATTTAAAATCCCTTAAATAAAAATCGGACCCCTTTAACACCAATTCAGTTGTCCAAGTCTTTATTTCTCATATATAGATTGAGTTTGTGTGACTGAAGTGTGGCGTGCATCAGCCGATAGAGCGTTTAATCACTGTTCTTCAGTGGCCATAGCTGTATCATGCAGTGATTGTGGGGCACTGCTCCACTAGAAGCAAGACGAGGTGTCCTGCTCTTGAGAGGGGACTTGGCCTGGTCAAGTCTGGCATGTTAAGGGTTGGTGGGTTCACCACAGCCCAGGTTACATCCAGGGTGTACACATATATGGAGTTTTGTTTTCTGTGACTGGCTGCAACGCTTTCATGGTCCCCAAGGTTTCTCCACCTAATAAAACTTTGACCTGAACTGGTAATTACATTGTGTGTTTATTATAGGAGGAATAAGAGGGGATGTGTTTAACTGTTATGGTTTTAGCTAAGACCTGTTTAAAGCCAATCAACTGATAGGCAGCTAATTTATATGGCACCCCAAGGGTTGCATAGGGGTTACACATACAACACGTTACATGGGTAAAGACAAGCGCATAACCTTACAAATATACATAATCACTGTGACTAAATGCCGGCTGGCTGATTGGGTTTCACCCTGTCCTATTAAAGGCTACAGACAGTTCACACACGCGTCCATCTGAAGTTGTCAGTGTAACTTACAAACGAGCCATCCAAACATACGTACACATTGTTTTTTTGGGGGTAGGATGGGCTGAAAAGGGGGGGAGGGGATCCTGGTGGTTATTTTACTGAATACATTACTGTTAGTGGGCAACAAGCAGCCCAGCAAATACCCACTTTAGTTCTGAGCACAGATTCAGTCACAATTCAAAAAACAATGTGATAATTGGACATATCTTTTTGCTAATTATTAATTGTTGCTACAATATATAAGCAATTAATGCCAGATGAGTATGTAATGCTCAGTGTGGTCAGCTATACTGCACCTCATCCATATTCTTACTGTTCTCATAGTATATCTATATTGCTGCAATCACCAACCACCCTAACCTCACTTCCCTATGTGCTGGTACTCCTGCCATGTGTTCTGGAAGTGGTACGGTGCAGGTGTCATCACACATTCATTATATTACTGTGTATACAGAGTCCAGATCTCAGAGCCCTGGCAAGGTTGAATTGAATGGAAGGAGATGGATTGTACACTCCACAGGGGCGCAGTGCAGACATTTCCAGCGGCGACCAATTGCAAGCTTCACCAAGAGGGAAGAGTATAGTCCAGGTGGACACTGAGGGGGCAGTGAAAGCATGATGGTGGGGGATGAGGGCACAGTGTACACATGATCGGTGACAATGGAGTCAGCTGTGTGGGTACAAGAGCCCCCCTCCCCATTATTTGTGCTGCCACTACCCACGTCTATGCATGCCATGCTCATCCATGTGGTGGGCACCCCCAGTCATTATATAAAGTTGGCAATGATTATAAATAAGGCAATGTTCTTGCACACATTAATGGGGATGCTGTTATTAATCTGGTACATTATCATGCTGCACTAGCAGTATTTACTATATATAGCAAGAGGCCCAGACCATGCACTCTCCTCTAGTGGTTAGTCAAACCTCTGTGGTGACTAGCTACACATCTAAACAGGGGCCCCTATCACTGCATTCCCCGGTGGGCCCTTCATGCTCCAGTACGACACTGAGCGGGGGTGCAGGCAGCAATGAGTAGCTGTAGGGCAGAGTGTAGTTAGGGCAGTAGCTAATGGGAGCATGAGAGGGGGTGCAGTTGTAAATGATTAGATGTAGGTCAGAGTAAGTTGTCAGCTTTGGGCGGGAGAGGTGGTGCAGTCTAAGGTAACCTGTTCTCATCTAAGTGGAAGCAGGAATACAGATATCTCTGCTTGTGTCAGATTAACCATGGGCTCCACTGATTAACTGCTGCAATAGAAGGGGGCAGGGAGAACAGGGAGAAGGCAGAGACAGCAGTCTTGTCTGCTTTTCTCCCCTGGAGATCCACTTAATGTCATCCTAAACTTTCTGTGCTTCTGCGAATCACTCTCCTCATACTTGTGTATGGCGGTGGCGCACGTAAAGGGGAAGGGGGCGGTTTCTGAGTACCCAGAAACCCCCCTGACAGACACCAGTATGAGCACCATGTTTTTAAGCCCCAACCCCTCGCAGCAAAATTCTGCGATTCATGGGTCAATGGTAAGTGGGTGGGGCCAATGTTAAACAATTCCTTAAGAATTGCATCATTTTGGCCCCACCCCCCCCTCTTGGTAGACCTGCGAATTGAGGCATTTTGCAGCTACAGGGAGGGGAATATTGAATTGGTGCCCTAGCCTGCATACATTTATGTCCCGGGTCACAGCTGCTGCAAAGTAAGTGTGTGTATGTGTTTAATGTGTGACATATACATGTGTATGTTTGTATATATGTGTGAAATGGACCACTGAAAAGTTGCCCATAGTAATCAATCAGCATGCACCTATCATTTGACAGAATGTACTTGATAAATGCTTTCTCAGAGCTGATTGGTTGCTGTGGGCAACCTTTTCACTGGTCCACTTCTTTCATATTTGCCCTGCTTCATACATCAACCCCAAAGCCTTTAAAATGGCAGTTAGAAGCTGATTGGTTAGTAATTTGGACCTTAAGGTGGGTACACACTGGGGGTCATTCCGAGCTGTTCGCTCGGTAAATTTCTTCGCATCGCAGCGATTTTCCGCTTAGTGCGCATGCGCAATGTTCGCACTGCGACTGCGCCAAGTAAATTTGCTATGTAGTTAGGAATTTTACTCACGTTTTTTTCTTCGTTCTGGTGATCGTAATGTGATTGACAGGAAGTGGGTGTTTCTGGGCGGAAACTGGCCGTTTTATGGGTGTGTGTGAAAAAACGCTACCGTTTCTGGGAAAAACGCGGGAGTGGCTGGAGAAACGGAGGAGTGTCTGGGCGAACGCTGGGTGTGTTTGTGACGTCAAACCAGGAACGACAAGCACTGAACTGATCGCAGATGCCGAGTAAGTCTCGAGTTACTCAGAAACTGCACAGAGATGTCTTATCGCAATATTGCAAATCTTTCGTTCGCAATTTTAATAAGCTAAGATTCACTCCCAGTAGGTGGCGGCTTAGCGTGTGCAAAGCTGCTAAAAGCAGCTTGCGAGCGAACAACTCGGAATGACCACCACTGATAGATATATCTGCCGATCAATTGATCGGCAGATATCTCTATGGACTAATCGGGCAGTGTGTTGAGCATACACACTGCCCGATCCGTCGGGGACTGATGTCATGTACACGCGCCCACCCAGATCACCTGTCAGTCACCGCCGGCTGCCGCAGCATGTGTACAGGCGATCGGCTGACCGCTCGTACACACACAGCGACGCGCCAATATATCGGTAGATATATTGGCCGTCTACTGTGCTGCGGGCCCGACGCGTTATGTCTGTGAACGACGGAGTTCACAGACATATCGCCCGTACACACTGGCCGACAGACCTGCAATATATCGGCCGTTCAAGAGAACGGACGATATATCGGCCAGTGTGCACCCACCTTTATTCAGTAAGGATTGCAATTTCTGCTTAAAAGCAGTTGCTGCGATCAAATATTTATCGCCCAGAAATAGAGAAAAAATGGCTGTTGCAGAAATTGCGAATGAATCGCAATATGTGGGCTGATTGCAAAACCATATACGCAATTCCCGGAACATTGAAGATTTTTCCTATCTGCGCCAGGCAAGGTCATCCTCAATTCTTGCGATACAAGAGGCTGGAAGTGGTCATTGCTGACATCAGAGGCCCTCCTTAAAAACGCCTGGGCACGCCTGCATTTTTTCAGACACACCCAGAAAATGTTAGGTTTTTGCCCAGAAACGCTGACTTCCTGTCAGTAAAACTGCGGCTGCATTGTGATCACGACCTGTACACAATTTTTGTTGCTATTCTTGCTCATGCATGTGCAATGCGAACCTTGTGCATGCGCAGTTGTTGAATAATCGGCCGGATTGCGAATCGCAAATTTTACAATCCTTACTGAATAAGGTTCACTAACGTCAACCTATAATAAATCTCTGCTATGTATTCTTTTTAGAATACACAAGTGCCACAGTATTGTTGATTATTAAAGGAAGGGGGGGGGGATGGGGAGTTCATGGAAGTAATTTTTACAATGACAGTTATTCAAAAATATGCAGTGTGCCTGGACCCGTGGAAAATGATAAACCATGTGTGCTATACCAGAAGTTCCCAAACTGGGTAGCGTGGCACCCTGGGATGCCACAGGTTTAAGGTCCAGGACCAATTCAACTATCATGTGGACATGCAGCAAATACAAAAGAAATTGGGAACTATTGAGCTATACCATAAACTAAAAGCAGACAGCGGAAGGGACATGACTTAAAGTCAGCTAAAAAGCAAGTGTTGCAGACTGAAAGCCTAACCAAGATGTTTTTTTGCACAGACAATAGCTTAGTTTTAACATCGACTATAGATTATGTAATGTCAGACTGAGACACCATGTACCATAACAGAGTATAAAGCTGCGTACATGCTATACAATGATGTGGAAGATCATCTGAAAAGTTTATGATCTGCCAGTGAATTTTATAATATGCACACATGTACAATCTCCATTTATCACAGATAATCGTAATTATCTCATAATTGGATCTTCAAGCATACTAAAAAGGTTTAGACAAATTTGATCATGATATAGGGCCTAATTCAGACCTGAACGCAACAGCTTTTTCTCTAATGGGCAAAACCATGTGCAGTGCAGGTGGGGCAGGTATAACATGTGCAGAGAGAGTGTGCACACACACTTGCAGAGAAAATGAGCAACGTCGCTCATTTTCACCCTTCCTGAGCAACGTCACTCAGTTTCTCGGCAAGTGTGTGGCCCCACGGGTCATTAACGCCTAGTGTGTACCCACCTTTAGATTTGGGTGGGATGTGTTCAAACTGAAATCTAAATTGCAGTGTAAACATAAAGCAGCCAGTATTTACCCTGCACAGAAACAATATAACCCACCCAAATCTAACTCTCTCTGCACATGTTATATCTGCCCCATCTGCACTGCACATGGTTTTGCCCATTAGAGAAAGATTTTGCTTTTGCGATCAGGTCTGAATTAGGCTCATTGTGCACATGTTATAGTGTGCACGGCCTGATGACCGACTTGTAGACAGATCTTTGAATAGTTGATGTAAATTTCTATTCCTTCCAATCATTAGGAGAGATAAATAGTGACTATTGAAAGGAACAACTGTATAGTGTTTTGGGCCTGATTCAACATGGGTTTACACTGACATGCAGGGGGCAAGTCCACCTCGCATGCCGGGTCTACCCCCCCACTAACATGTGAGCGCTTCACTAAGCAGCAAAGCGCTCACAAGATAAGGATAGCCCCCTGCCTGAGCAGCCTAGCTGCATAGGCAGATGGAGGGCTGCCATCTTTTGGGTTGCAGCAGCTGCATGTGATGTCACACAGCCACCGTGGCCCATCCCACCAACGGTCCCCCAAATGTTGCGTTGACGCCCACAAAACACAGCATCGATGCCCCAAAACTGCCCCCCCCCCCCCCCCCGACAGGACTCAGACTGTGTTCTGAAGAGAACACAGTGTAAGACCTTGCATAAGCGCGCACCGACGTGTACACATGCGCTGAAGTGCTAAGATCAGCAAATAGCGATTTTAGCACATCAGCATATGATGCTGAATTAGGCCTTTAATGTGTTAACATCACTTTGTATAGTGTGCACCCAGATTAAAAAGTTGCCTTACCATACTGATAGTGGCGTCCTCCAGATCTCCTGCCAGCAGGGGCCAAATTGGGTAATACAACATTTCGACTCCTATAAGTGCTCCTAGGTTCATCTCCGGCCATTCTCTGTATGGCAGGAGGGGGCCTTATTGGAAGGACTTGGGGGGGAATATCACTTGAAATGTGATTAGTATCTGCAGGAGTTCTAATATCTCTCTGAATGGAATTTGTTCTCTGGATAACCTCTCTATTTTGAGCTATATCATTACTCTGAGTGACACTTCTTTGACTAACGTAGCTGTGCTGTGTGACATCATCCCTGCTCTGCAGAGCATCTTTTATCTGTGTAGCACTTCTGTGACTGACTGTGTTGGGTTGTACAAGAATGAAGTCATTTCTTTGTAAATTAGTCCTTGGAGTGCTATCACTTGTTTGTATTAGACTTCTCTGCGTTACATCATTACTTTGTGAAAGCATTTGCTCTCTGGTGTCACTTCTCTGTGTAGCGTTTCTCTGCGCACTGCTTGCCTTCATTATTCCATTTTGCTGTAGTTCACCTTTAACTACTGTAGGATATATGTGAGTAATGTCATTCCTCTGCAGGTTGTCTCTATGACTGCTCTCACTCCTCTGAGTTGAAAGTCTATGTGATTCATCAGTTGTAGAGATTTTCAATGTAGCAAAATTCCATTGGGTGGGAGTTTGAGTGATGTCTTGATTTTGATCAACATTTCCTGTTCTAGCATTAGTGCTCACATCCCCTAGCCTGGGTGCCATATGCCTCCTTGGGACTGCTTGGTTACGAATCTCAGAGATATAGAAAGTACCTGCTCTATGGTCAGAGCCTGAACTCTGGAGACTAAACACTCGCCCATTAGTTTTCCAGCGAAATCTGCGGCTCCACGAACCCCTTGGTCCATTCTGTTGTGCCCCATGAGTGAAGAGCAGGAGGAGAAATGTGATGAAGACAAAAGGAGGCATTTTTGAGTGCAAAGGCAGCAGATTTAAGAGCACTTTTTTGGTATTGGTAAAATTACCCTTTGGCTAAACTGGTCATTTACTGGCGCTCTTTTACTTTGTCAGCTGAATCTAGCTGAAACTACAGCAGCTTTGTCTCTTGTGCTGGTCTGGTTCATAAGGTCTCCATTACTTTCTGCTGTCCAGCTGTCAAAGTTGGTGGTGTCAGTAACTTCAGAATTCTCTCTCTGTAGTGGCTTCTGTTATGTGATGTCTCTACCTTCCTGCACATCACACCGTTTTTCCATGTGTGAAAAGTAAGACCGTCTGAACAGTCAGCTCCTTCACCGCCTCCTATCTCAAAAACCCCTCCTTATTGTGCCTGTCTGCCAGGTCTCCTCTTTACACACAACACACACACTATGAAATTCTGCACTTCTGTTTTATAAAGGCTACTAAATTTCAAATACATGTGGTGCCAGCCTAAAAATATATGTATCATACCACATTCAAATATATAGGGATATATTAACAAAGCAATGGATTTTCAAAACCCATGATTTTTGCTGATTTTGGCTGCCATATTTAAAAGGAAAATAGCAGTACATGCAAAATCAGGCATGTTTTGCATTAAATATTATTGCTCTTTTAAATATGGTAGACAAAATGTGCAAAAATTTAGGGTTTTGAAGATCCACTGCTTAGTAAATATACCCCAGAATGTGAAAGATCCCCTCTCATGTTGTTTTGACTTGGTGTGCAACTTATCCACTTTACTGCAAGATATTATCTTCTATCACCACACTCTCCAATACGCCAGTTCCAAGGTTTAACAGGATCTACTGGGGGGAAAAAATGTAAAAAAAATGATACACTGTATATATCATTCTCAATTGCGATTGACTTCTGAATTGAATGGATTGTAGAAAGCGCATTTGATAAATTAAGTTGGAAAGTTGGAAGCAGAATTGATTTTTTTTTTTTTTTGTAACAGTGAAAGGTAATAATGTTCTGAAAGTCATTATTAATGCATTTGAGCATGCTTAGAATAAATAGACCTGGGCCTATCCTGAGTATGCATATCATTGAAACTGGTTGGTTATTTGGTCTTTTATTAGAGGAAATGGGCTTCCTGAAGTTCAGCTAGAAATGTGGGAGAAACGTACACAGCATGTTTGTTTATTAACTATCTAATGTTTTTTGTTGTTGTTTTGTGTGGTAACTATTGCCAGGAGTGTGTCTGGAATTTCTCATGTACATACAGTGTATTACAATGTATACATTTGCTAGACGCATATATTTAGTCCAGCTGTCCCTAGTTTTGAATAGAATAATCTTTTCTCTGTTTACTGAGCTTTCCACACGTCTTCTCCATACACACAATACTTTGCAGTAAAATCCGCTCTCCTCCCCCAACACTTTCTCACCACTCTGCTAACTCTTAGTCTACATTAACTTTGAAAAAGAAACTCTTGACATCTTCATTCATCCTGCTGCCTTTTGTACGAGACTTGTGACATCTTTTGCCTCGGCCCAGACACATTTCTCTTGTAGGGATTTCTGCTTTGGATCAGTTGCCTTTTGTACATTCAATATTTATATTTATTTATTACTATTCTACTAATTAAATGTATTTATTATTTCAATAAGGCAAATTGTGCATAAATTGAAACCGAGATGAGTGCATTTTCCAATTCTCAGATTCCTTCAGCCAAACCTCTCTCCCTGTCAACCAGTCATGTTGCTTTCTGCTTGTACAGTATTTTAACCACACTTGCCTACTCTCCTGCAAGTTCCAGCAGACTCCCATTTTTTGGGGCAGTTCCTGGCACCCACGGAAGAGTGTCCGAATGTCCCATATCCCTCACTAGTGAAGCGGACAGGATGGGGAGATCATACAGGGAATTTTGAATCTGTATGGAGGGGTGGGGCTAAATGATGCGTATTCCCGTTATTTACCCTCGCCCCCTCCCTACGGACCCATGAATTGCGGCATTTTAGGGGTAGGGTCTAGTGATGTGCAACCTGGCCCTACCCCTGCACTGGTAAGCAGCTTCTCCTTTCCGGGCTTCTCCTGGAGAGATTTTAATTGTATGCAGGTATGATTTTAACAAACATTTTTTGTTGAATCTTGTCTTCAAACAGATTAAGGATTTCCTCTGACACACCCATTGCAAGTTTTACGTGTCCCCCAAATGTATGTATGGGGGACAGCAACAGCTATTGGAGATACTGCATCTGCTGCAGTCTCCCATTTTTGCTTGCAAAAGCTGCACCCATATGTTTCTATAATGGCTGGTTTGTTACAGAATTTACTAAGCTGTGGATAGCAAAGCATTCCAGAACTTGGCCCCGGTAGCTAACGCAATCTTTAGTGTTAGCCATGGTAGCCTATAGGCTACACTTCGCAGAAGTTACAAGGAGAGAGTTCTGTAGGATCAGTCCCCAGAAATGACTGTTTGCACATGCGTGGACCACACATACGCAACGTGCCGTGGGCTCCAGAAGAAGAAGGGATATAATTTGCATTAGCAATCACATGCCTTCTTACATACTGCAGTTTGGTGCCCCTGTCCCTGTTTTTATTAATACGCGATAAGCAGCAATATGAAATTAATTATTGGGTCTAGAACCTGATAATGAATTAATATTCCCCTATGGTATGACGCTTTCACACCAGCATGATTAAGAATGGGAGCTGTCAGATTAATTAGTGCAGCCAATATTTTGTCAGTTGTCTGTAGGGGTACCTGAAAGCAAACAAAACAGCTTTCTAAAGGGGGGTACTCATGGAGCAATATTCTAAGCAATCTGACTAATTTAAGCATTATCGCTCCGTGTGTACCCCCTACAGCGATAGCGATGCACAGCCCCACGCATCGCTATTGCTGGTGCTAGATTGGCCAATCTAGCGGGTCGCTCACTTCACCCGCTGGGTGAAATGAGCGCCCCCCCACCCGCACGCTCAGCACAGATCGCGCTGTGCTAAGCGGCGGGAGAGATGTGTGCTGAGCAGTTCGCTCAGCACACATCTCTCCCACATCGGCCCGTCTATATGGGCCTTTACTCACCTCACACAGAGCTTTATTTATCATTGCCCTCATGTGGGTCGCGAAAAGCATATTTCCTTATTACCACCTATCACAATGATTATGAAATATTGTTCAGAGCTATTTAACACTGGCAGGCACAATGGTTCACAAAGAAGCCTGTCCCAGTGAAGAGGCTTGCCATATAGAAATAGCTATCACTATCACTGTACTGTGGGTTCTAACACTGCACATGAGTTTTGAGGTAGCTACAAGAGGGGTCATTCCGACCCGATCGCTCGCTGCAGTTTGTCGCAGCGCAGCGATCGGGTCAGAACTGCGCATGCGCCGGCGCATGGCAGCCATCGTTACCTAGCGATCGCTAGGGGGCTGAACGGCGGCGTTAAGCCACCGTTTAGGGGGAGCGGTCTGGCCAATGCAGGCGTGGCCGGACCGTTAGGGGGGGGCGGGCCGCGGTGGCTGCGTGACGTCTCATGTAGCGCTGCGGCCAGCGGGAGCGATGAGTAATTCCCGGCCAGCCGCAGAAGCTGCGCTGGCTGGGAGTTACTCCTCAAATACAAAGGCATCACCTCTGTGCGATGCTTTTGTATTTGTGGCGGGGGGGGGCGGCACTGACATGCGGGGGGCGGACTAGCCCTGTGCTGGGCGTCCCCCCGCATGTCTGAGTTAACGATCATAGCTGTGCTAAATTTAGCACAGCTACGATCAACTCGGACTGACCCCCAATATCTCTATCTCCTGAATTCATACCATTTTAACTTGTAGTGAAACATAAGCCATGTGGAAACAACTGATTCCAAGTGGTTTTACCATTTAGAAATAGACCTTTGTGCTTTCACTCAAGGAGATCCACAGTAAGTTTTCTTTCATAGTGCTCAACTCGCAGAGGTGTTAACTTTTTTTTTTTTTAAGCAGAGCACCGGTATGCTTCCTGTGATTACTGATCAAGCATTTGCATTAGTGAAATAATGTTTTCCTTCTGTACAATTAGCCACTGTTTTCCCAGAAGCACACTGGAAACCTGGGGAAAAACTTTTTGGTTTTACACTGGTGTGCCAGACGATCCACTCAGTAGATATCAAGAAGCACACACACTCTGCAATCTAGAATGCAGCTAGGTCAGTGGAGCGCTGTACATTAATACCCCTTTTCCACCTGAGTACCAGGTCCGATCCGGGATGTTTAACCCAGCTACAACCCGTGTTGGCCCCGCCGTTTCCACTGCACTTCGACATGGGTTATTCCCGGGTCGGATCTGTTTCCACTTAACCCAGGTAAGCTCTGTGAAAATAGGGTTTTAATTACCTACCAGTAAATCCTTTTCTCGTAGTCCATAGAGGATTCTGGGGTCCACATTAGTACCATGGGGTATAGACGGGTCCACTAGGAGCCATGGGCACTTTAAGAAATTAATAGTGTGGGCTGGCTCCTCCCTCTATGCCCATCCTACCAGACTCAGTCTAGAGACTGTGCCCAGGGAGACGGACATACTCGATTCGAACCAGCACACACAAACAAAAAGAAAGCCATGCTAACCCAACTTGAACTGGAAAAGCAACGGCTGAACCAACAACAATACTTAACCAAATAACAGTGCAGAAAAACGAAGCACCGGGCGGGCATTCAGTATCCTCTACACACTACGAGAAAAGGATTTACGGGTAGGTAATTAAAATCCTATTTTCTCTTACGTCCTAGAAGATACTGGGGTCCACATTAGTACCATGGGGAAGTACCAAAGCTCCCAAACAGGGAGGGAGAGTGCTGAAGTTCCTGCAGAACAGATTTGCCAAACTGAAGGTCCTCAGTGGCCAAAGTATCGAACTTGTAGAACTTAGCAAACGTGTTCGAACCAGACCAAGTAGCTGCTCGGCAGAGCTGTAAAGCCGAGACACCCCGGGCAACCGCCCAGGAAGAACCCACCGACCTAGTAGAGTGGGACTGTACTGAATTTGGAACCAGTAAACCTGCTGTAGAATAGGCATGCTGGATAGTAAGCCTGATCCAGCGAGAAATAGACTGCTTTGAAGCAGGACACCCAATCTTATTGGGATCATAGCGTAGAAACAGCGAGTCAGACTTTCTTTGACAAGCCGTCCATTGTACATAAATTTTCAAGCCCTCACAACATCCAAGGACTTTGAAGAAGCAGAGGTGTCAGTAAGCACCGGAACCTTAATAGGTTGGTTGATATGAAAAGCAGACACCACCTTCCGAAGAAACTGCTGACGAGTTCTGAGTTCAGCATGATACTCATGAAAAATCAAGTAGGGGCTCTTGTGAGACAATGCCCCCAGTTCCGACACTTGCCTGGCCGAAGCCAGGCGAGTGTCTTCCACGTAAGAAACTTAATGTCCACTGCCTGTAAGGGCTCAAACCAATCCGACTGGAGGAAGTGCAACACAACACAACATTGAAATCCCATGGTGCCATAGGAGGCACAAAGGACGGTTGAATGTGTAGAACACCTTTCAAAAAGGTCTGAACCTCTGGAAGAGATGCTAATAGTTTCTGGACGAAAATGGACAAGGCCGAAATCTGGACTTTTAAGGAGCCCAAACGTAGGCCTGCAGAAAAAGAAGAAAATGCCCCAGCTTAAAATCTGCTGCAGGAATTTTCCTGGTCTCACACCAAGAGACGTACTTCTTCCAAATACAGTGGTAATGCTTAGACATTACACCCTTTCTGGCTTGGATCAAAGTAGGAATCACCCTATCTGGAATCCCTTTCAGGGCTAGAATCTTACGCTCAACCTCCATGCCGTCAAATGTAGCCGCGGTAAGTCTTGAAAGATGAAGGGCCCTTGCTGTAGAAGATCCTTGCGAAGAGGAAGAGGCCACGGGCCCTCCAGGAGCAACTCCAGTAGATCCGCATACCAGGCCCTTCTTGGCCAGTCTGGAGTAATGAGAATTCCTTGCAGCTTTTCCCTTTTTATTCTTTTGAGAACCCTTGGGATCAACGGAAGAGAGGCGGACACACGTACATCATCTGGTAGATCCATGGAGTCACCAGAGTGTCCACCGCCACTGCTTGTGGGTCTCTCGACCTGGAACAATAACGCTTGAGCTTCTTGTTGAGATGAGAGGCCATAATGTTAATTTGAGGAATCCCCCACCGATGTGTCAAGGACTCGAAAACCTGCGGGCGAAGTCCCCACTCTTCTGGATGGAGAGAGTGTCTGCTGAGTAAGTCTGCTTCCCGGTTGTCCACTCCCGGAATGAAGATCATCGCCACCGCGTGAATTCCACCCAGAGGAGGATTCATGTTACCTTTGACATGGCTGCTCTGCTCTTCGTTCCGCCCTGACGGTTTATGTAAGACACCGCCGTCACATTGTCCGACTGGGCTTAAATGGCTCGATCTCGAAGAAGATGGGATGCTAGGAGAAGGGTGTTGTATATTGCCCTTAGTTCCAGAATGTTGATCGGAAGGACGGCTTCCTGACATGACCACTCTCCTTAGAACTGCTCCCCTTGGGTGACTGCTCCCCAACCTCTGAGGCTTGCATGTGTGGTTAGCAGAATCCAATCTTGAATCCCGAACCTTCGGCCTTTGGTCAGGTGAGACGTCTGAAGCCACTACAAAAGGGAGATCCTGGCCTTTGGCGACATACGTATCCTCTGATGCATGTGAAGGTGCGAACCGGACCACTTGCCCAACAGATCGAGCTGGAAGGGTCTTGCATGAAACCTTCCATACTGTAGAGCCTCGTAAGAGGCTACCATCTTTCCTAGGAGGCGAATGCTAAGATGCACTGATATCTGAGATGGTCTTAGGATGTCCCGCCCCATTGACCGGATCACCAATGACTTTTCCATTGGAAGGAATACCCTCTGTGCTTCCGTATCCAGAATCATTCCCAAAAATGGAAGCCTCTGTGTTAGTTCCAGGTGAGATTTTGGCAGGTTCAGAATCCAACCATGATCCTGGAGCAATCGAGTTGATAGGGCGATGCTGTGCAACAGCTTCTCTCTGGACGGCACCTTGATCGGCAGGTTGTCCATGTACGGTATTATGTTTACTCCCTGCATGCGGAGGAGAAACATCATCTCTGCCATTACCTTGGTGCTGTGGAGAGGCCAAATGGCAGGGCCTGGAACTGGTAGTGACAGTCCTGTAATGCAAACCTTAGATAAGCCTGAGGAGGTGGCCAGATCGGAACATGAAGGTACGCATCCTTGATGTCCAAAGACACCAGGAATTCCCCTTCCTCCAGACCTGAGATCACTGCTCTCAGAGACTCCATCTTGAACTTGAACACCCGTAAATACGGGTTCAGCGACTTTAGGTTTAAAATGGGCCTTACTGAACCGTCCAGCTTCGGAACTACAAACAGGTTGGAATAATAACCTTTGTTTTGTAGGTGAATCGGAACTGGAACAATGACCTGAGTCTGTACCAGTTTTTGAATTGCTGCCTGTAAGATCAAACCTGCTTCTGGAGAAGCTGGCAAGCCTGATTTGAAGAATCTGGGATGTGGGAGTTCCTGAAACTCCATTCTGTATCCCTGTGTGATAAGTTAAGATCTTTTACCCAGGGATCCAAATGTGACTGAAATAACATAATCGGGCTCCCACCTGCCTGTCTTCCAGGCAGTGTGTGCCACGGTCATGCTGAGGGCTTTGAGGAAGCAGAACCGGAGGTCTGATCCTGAGAACCTGCAGCAGCGGGTTTTCTGGGTTTACCTATATTCCCTTTGAATGTTGTAGAAGAACCCTTGGATTTGTCTTTAAACTTTGCTGTCCGAAAGGACTGCAGAGTTGGACCAGAATAGGTTTTCCTAGCAGGTGCCGCTGTGGAGGGAAGGTATGTAGACTTACCCGCCGTAGCCTTGGATATCCACTTATCCAGTTCATCTCCAAACAGAGCCTCACCCGTGAAAGGAAGACTTTCCACGCCTTTTCTGGAATCCGTGTCCGCAGTCCACTGGCGTAGCCATAAGCCCCTCCGTGCTGACACTGCCATGGCAATTGTGCGTGCGTTGAGTAGACCAATTTCCTTGATGGCTTCAACTATAAAGTTAGCAGAATCCTTTATATGCGGCAGGAGGAAAACAACATCATCCCTTGGTAAGGAATCTAAGTCATCTATTAGAATACCTGACCATTTAGCAATGACCCTAGTGATCCATGCACAAGCAATAGTGGGACGCTGGGCCACCCCAGCCGACGTGTATAAAGACTTGAGGGTGGTCTCAATCTTGCGGTCAGCAGCAGAGCCGGCCCTAAACAATATGATGCCCTAGGCAAGATTTTGGCTGGTGCCCCCTGGCACCACCGCTAGTTCAGCCTATGACCCTGCACCCCTTTCCCAACACCATCACCCCTCATCCATAGAAGTCCTTGTTTTGGTGTTCCTACTACCTATATTTTAAATAGGAACAGTGCGCCCAAAATGGGGTGTGTTTTTGCTGGCAAGTGGCATTGCCACGCAATAGTACCCCCAATTGAAATTATGCTACACAGTACTGCAACTTTATTATCACACTGAATTCCTCCTTATTTACATTACACCACACCATATTGCCTTTTATCCACATTAGACCACACAGTAGTGCCCTTTCTATATGTAACACCACACAGTAGAACACCCTATACACATAATGCCACACATTAGTAATGCATTTATACACATAATACCACACAGTAATGCCCCTTACACATATAACACACATTATTAATGTCCTGATAAACATAATGCACCTTCACATTATGCCAACCTTTATTAATGCCCTTATACACATAAAGTCTCTTACACATATGCCGCACATTATTAATGCCCTTATACACATGACGCACATAGTACCCCTTACACATATGCCGCACATTATTAATGCATTTATACACATGAAACGCATAATGCCCCTTACACATATGCCGAATACTATTGCACAACCAACCCACCTACACACAGCACTCACATGGCCGCTAACACTGTGACCTCTGCCTCTGCTTGGATACAGGTGTGTCCTCATACATCTTGCCTCAATACACCATGCAGCTGGAGATGCCTGGCGTGAGTCAGCTGGCAGCTCTGCTTACGTCGAGTGCCTTTTTTTGATGAACATGCAGCTTATTTGTAGTACTATGTGCCTAGGATACACAAGCAGCTTCTGATGTTTAAAATTATATGCGGCATGCCTACATTCTGTGTGCAACTGTGGCTGTATCTGCACACACAGAACATAGGCATGCTGCATATCATTTTAATCAGCAGAAGCTGCTGGTACCCCTAGGCATAGCAAATGCCCTAGGCATTTGCCTAGTTTGCCTATGCCTAGGGCCGGCTCTGGTCAGCAGCATCCTTTAAAGAGACTGCCCCAGGGACCGGTAAGACTATCTTATATGATAACCTGGATACCGATGCATCCACAATTGGCGGGCCTTCCCATTTCTTCCTATCCTCTGCAGGAAAGGTAAAGGAAGAAATCAATTTCCTAGTGATCTGCAACTTTTTATCAAGGTTAACCCATGCTTCTTCAGAGAGGGTATTTAATTCCTTTGAAGCGGGGAAATTAACAGAGGATTTATTTTTTGTATTAAAATAAGATTCCTCCTCAGCCTCCTCTGACTTGTTAGGAATATGCAGGACAGTTCTGACAGCTTCAATGAGGGCCTGAATTGCCTGTGACAGGATCTTCCCCACTCACATCTACTTCCCCCTCTTCCTGATCTGATGTATCAGGATCCGTGTCAGCCTGCATGATTTGGGCCAGGGTACGTTTTTGTGGGCAAATGGCAAGAGCCTGGGGTGCAGATATGGGAGCTGAATCTCTATGTATCAGGTAATCCATAGGCTGCCTCAAGAATTGTATTAGACAGTTTAGTTTAAATATTTGAAATCATCCCTTTAATGGAAGCCAACCACGGGGGTTCAGCCCCACTGGACTGGGAGTGAACACTATCCTGAGTACAGGGTAGTGAGTCCCCAGTGGATGAGAGACATTCAGTTGTACAAAAAACACAGTCCCTGGTCATTATAAAGGGACACCTATACACACACACAATGGTGAAAACACAGTATATGTAGACAGTCTCAGTGAGACACAGAGTTCAGAGCCAGCCACACAGCGCCCCTATCAGCAGTAGTAAAACAAAGCTGGGTCGCAATAAACAAGCACCAGTATAGTGTTTATAACAGTTACACTGCAACCCCCCCCCCCGCGCACTAAGACCCCGTGGTACCACAGTGGAGATTTGGGGTCATGTCAGAGCAGCTGCACATCCCTTGTATTGCTGCCTTGTCAGAGCTGCAGAAGGAAATGGCACCAGAGAGCCGCTGGATCCGCTCAGTGGGAAGCTCCGCCCCCTAAAATGGTGCACGGCTTCCCACACTTAATTCTTTATACTGGCCCTGAGGATTTGTAAGATTGTGCTAACTAGCTGTAAAAACCTCTGTTAGCTGTGTGGAAAGTGTGGGTAAGATGGGTGGCCCAGCGTGCCCCTCACGGCGGAACCCGCCACAGCGTGTGTCCGTCTGTGCCTCCCTGGAGCGCAGCCTGTAAATGGAGCTGTACTCTTTTTTTTTTTTCCAATATATATTTTATTGAGGTTCACAAAATACAAGAAATGATAGCAGGAGAACACATAAGACCCCGCCATTATACAAAACAAATTGAGTCATATAGTAACTAATCACAAGGGTGGTGGGGCCTAGAGGAGGACCTCACATTTTCCATTTTCTAACATAAAACATCAAAATTATTATAAACAACGGATTTACATTGGTTAAATAAGAGCTCTTCTTACAAAAATGTCAAACGTAGATCCGGTATAAAAGCGGAACAAGAACATAAACAGTGTAACATACTAATGTGTTCGTCCCGTTGGGGGAACACAGAAACCAAAAACAATAAACTAATATATAAAAAATAAAAAATAAAGATAAAAATTAAAATAAATAAAAAAACAAAAACAAAATAGTATAGTACCTGCCTAGACCAGGGGACCACCGACCCATCCATGGAGACAACATCAGAGCTGAAGGAAGTATATAGTAGACGGAGAGCCATAGAAAAGAAATAGAAATAGAGGAGGGAGGCACAGAAAGCTAAGGCGGGCTTCAGAGATTAGTGCGATAAGGAGAAGAGGGAAGGAGGAGAAGAAAAGAAACGAGGAGGGAAAAGGATCAGGCGGTAGTAGGAGAGAGAGAGGAATTGGAGGATTGCCAGCTAGGAGCTGCTGGACATACCATGTGGTGCAATAAAAACTCTGTTGAATGGCAAATTTTGTTACATTGGGCAATCTGTGGATAAATCGTCCCCAGCATTAAAACAACGCATGGGTAAGTATTTCCTTATTGAGAGATGTTTCCAGCCAATCCATTGTAAACAGAAAGAGTAGCCTGGAGGTCACCAGTGGCAATGTGGGGGGGGGGGGGGGGGTATCAGAGATCCACTGCTGGAGTATGGCTTTCCTGCTTACCGCTGATAGAATCATCACTATTTTCGTGTCCTGAGAGGGAATATCGGGTTGATCAAGGACATGGCCGAAGAGAGCCCAAGAGGCAGTACATTGAAAGTGCAAACCCAACTCGGAGATACCATAGTCCCTCACCTCGGCCCAGAAAGCTTGAACGGAGGGGCAATGCAAAAAGCAATGCATAAGATCAGCTAATGGTGCAGAGCACTTTTTGCAATCAGCCGAGTCAGATAAGCCCATCAAAGAGCTCCTCTTTGGAGAGATATAGGCTCTATGTAGAATTTTATAAGACATTTCCTGATATAGGCTAGCCGGGATAAGTTTCAATGAAGCATGGAAACTATCCATTATGGCATCAGGAGACATTGAGGGAATTTGAGAGGACCATGTCTGAACTTGAGCGAGATCAGTAGTGGGTATATGTTCTGTGCGTATGCGGGCATAAATGTTCGAAATTGAATATGTCCCAGAACGCAGGAGCGTATCTAGAGAATTAATAAAATCTGATGGATGAAGATGGATGAAGATGAGAGAGGACCGATTGCACATAGTGTGAGGCCTGAAAGAATTGAAATGTGTGGTGGGGATTGATATTATATTTGGTTAGCACTTCAGCAAAGGAGAGTATCTTTTTCCTAGCATCAATAAGATCACCAACCTGTGTAATCCCAGCCATATGCCAATCAGTGAAAGGAAAGGAGGCCTGACCTCTCTGGAATTGTAGGTTACCAACCAGAGGGACAAATAAAGAGTAGGTGAGTTGTAGCTTTAGAGACTTTCTAGATAGTCACCATGCCGCAATGGTAGAGGTTAAGAGTAGATTATCAAGATGAAGGGGCAACAATTCGGATCTATTTACGTGGAGAAGAAAGCCAAGGGATAGGGGGGCACAAAGTTGGGAATCAATCAACGAGTCGGTAAAGATTGACGTACCTCTAAGCCAGTCCATAGCAAAGCGAAGAAGGCATGCTCTATTATATTGCTCTATGTCAGGCAGATTCATTCCCCCATTCTGTACCGTCTGGGATAACTTAAAGAAGCTTATTCTGGGTCGTTTATCGGCCCAGATAAATTTAGAAATAGATGAATTAAGGGAGGATAAATCAGATTTTGAGGGCAGAACTGGAACCATCTGGAGGACATAGAGCAATCTAGGGAAACTAGCCATTTTAACAAGGTTGCAGCGTCCCATTAGATTAAGGGGTAGTTTTTGCCAAAGCGCTAGTTCAGTCTGCATTTTAGCGAGAATAGGGCGAATGTTATCAGAGTAAATATGAGTTGGATCGGAGGGGAGAAGGACCCCAAGATAAGAGATATGAGTGGGAGCCCAGCGAAACGGGAAAGGAGTATCCCAACCTGTAGTGACCTGAGCAGATAAGGCCAAGGCTTCCGATTTGTCATAATTAATGGAAAAGCCGGCAAAGGAGGAGAAATTTTCAATAATGTTTTGTAGTGCTGAAATAGATTGTCTCAGGTTAGAGGTAAAAAGGAGAACATCATCAGCAAATGCCATCAGTTTCACCTCCCTATTGCCTATCCTAATACCCCGGAAGGTGGAGGCACTGAGGATATATCGTAAGAATGGTTCCAGAGCCAAATTGAAGAGAAAGGGGAGAGAGGGCAGCCCTGCCTAGTGCCTCTTTTGAGAATAAAAGGCGACGAGGGAATATTATTGACTACCACCTGTGCAGAGGGGTTGTTATAAAGGGAATTGACAAGGCAGCGGAAGTTCTCACCAAATTGTTGATGAATCAAAACCCTTGTTAAGTGAGGCCAAGCGATCTTGTCAAAAGCCTTTTCCGCATCAAGGTTTATCAGGACGTTATCCGTGACGTTGTGAGAGTGTGAGTGAATGATGGCCGCTAAGGCGGTTCTAATACCCTGTACAGATTGTCGGTTTTTAATAAAGCCCATCTGCGCAGGCGATATAATGCGGGAGAGGCAGGGCTGTAATCTGTTGGCCATCAATTTAGTGAGAATTTTGAAATCCTGATTGAGCAAGGAAATCGGCCTGTAAGAGCTGGGCAGGGAAGGGTCTTTGCCAGGTTTTGCCAGAATTATTATAGTTGCTTCATTGAATCTAAGTGGCGTGGTCTTGGAGGTGAGAATGTGGTTATAAAGAGATGTGAGCGTGGGAGCTAGTTCATCTCAGAGCATCTTATAAAATTCCGCGCCAAAGCCATCAGGACCCGGGCTTTTATTATTAGGTAAAGTTTTGATGATTTCAACAACCTCCTCAACCGTGACCGGACATTCTAGAGAGTCTCTCTCCTCTTGGGTTAGGACTGGGAGGGCAGCCGCTTCCAGAAAGGAGCAATTGGCTTCCGGGTCATCAGGGCCTCTGGCGTATAGAGATTGATAAAAGCTCCTGAATTCGGTACATATAGTTTCAGGGTCAGTGGTCAATGTGCCCGAGCTATTGATGGCGTTAACCCATGTGCGGGATTTAGGGCCCTTGATGAGATTGGCCAGCAGTTTACGTGACTTATTACCCCACCTGTGAAATCTGTTACGTTGGTAGTCGTAGGACAATTGGGCTCGTTCCGTGAGGAATGTGTCATATATAAGTATAGCAGAGAGATAAGCCTCTATTTATGTGCAGGGGTGTCGTGTTGGGTGTATCGTCTGTATGCGGAAGTGAGAGTAGTGCTTAAGGTTTGCAGTTGGGAAGAAAACTTCTTCAGTTTAGAATGAGTGTAGGATATAATGTGGCCTCGAAGGACGGCCTTGTCCGCACCCCAAAATATTCTCGAATCTAGGGTCTAATTGAGCCAGGACTGTTTAAGGTGGAGAAGAAATCCGCAGATTGGCGTAAATATGCAGGGAAGCGTCACCTAGGGACACTGCGGGAGGGTAGAGTTAGACGGATGTGGAGAGAAACCGGGGCATGATCGGATATAATAATATTCTCAATGGAGGTGTGAGAAACCTTGGGGAGGTCAGTGACAGTAAAAATGTAGTCTATTCAAGAGTGAGAGGAGTGAGGGTGGGAAAAGAAAGAGAAATCTTTCTGGGTGGGATGAAGGCTACGCCAGGGATCCAAAAGGTCTAATTGAGTGCAGAAGGAGGAAAGCAGCTGAGCAGAGGATGTATGAATGGCGAAACTTACCCCGGATCTGTCCATGGATGGGTCGATTACCAAATTGAAATCCCCACCGACAATCAGGTTTTGACAATCCCAGTTAAAGAGAATCGTTAAAAGATCTGCAAAAAAGGAGTTAGGTGAAACATTAGGTGCATAAACATTGAGAAGGGTATAGACACTATTGTTAATATTTACATCCAGGAGCAGGAATCTACCCTCAGGGTCACAAAGTTTCCTGATTACAGAATGTTGGAGATTGATGTGAAATAGTACCACTACCCCCCTAGATTTAGGATGATATGGAGATGGGATACATTCTCCAAACCAAGGGGCACGCAAGGTGTGTTTAGGGTCATCTAGCCAATGCGTCTCTTGGAGAAAGACAATGTGTGGAGACATGCGTTTCAGGTGAGATATCACCTTTTTCCTTTTGACCGGGTGATTAAGACCCTCCACATTCCAGGAGACAATGTGGAGTGACGTAATATTCGGGTCACCGTCTACATGAGATAAAGGGTGGGTGTCAGAGGACATATCAACCCACCCCTACTGGGAAAAACATAAGCGACCAAATGTAGAGAGTAAGATAGGGTCCCATCCCGTCCCAGCGAGCAGGTCCCGGCCCAGGCAGACACAACTAACAAAATACAAAAACTGCAACACGAACATTAAGAAAACACAAAGAGAAAGGAAAAAGAAAAAGAAAATAAAAAAAAAGGGAGACACAAAACGAGAGTGTGCGATAGACACACTCAGGGCAATTTGAATGTGAGACCCAAGTGTAGGCTTGGGTGGCAGAGAGTCAACAGCAGGCAAAGTCAAATTTCGCTCAAGTGTTGGTTAAAGAGAAATGCTGTCGGGCCTCCTCGGGATCATCAAAGAACCGCGGTCTGCCATCTTCAAAGACTCTAAGACGAGCTGAGTAGAGTAAGGAGAATCTAATCTTTGCCTTAAAGAGATGTGTGCAGACAGGGGCAAACTCACTGCGCTTCGCGGCCACCAAAGCAGAGAAGTCCTGAAAAATGAGGAGACGGTCACCGTTGACTGAGAGATTAGCAGACTTGCAGTAATGATCAAGGAGTCTTGACTTGTCAGCATAGTTCAGGATTCTCATTATAACTGGGCGAGGGCGCCCAGAGGAGGTTTTGCGTTCAGGCCCTAGCCTATGGGCTCTTTCGATGACAAGAGGGACTCCTTTCAGATCCATGGATAGTTGTTCCGGAATGCCTGTCGACGGGAGATCGAGGAGCTCGGGGCCTTTTATCGACTCTGGGATGCCTATGACCCTCAGATTATTACGCAACTGCAATTTTCGAGGTCATCTAGCTTCTCCGAGAGGTCAGAGACCTCTTGTTGCTTGGCTTGTAAGGAACGTTGCGCTTCCTCTAAGTTGTCTTCCAGAGTCGAGATCCTTTGCTCCGCTTCATCAAGGCGGGTGGAATGTTGGTTGAGCAGGGTTGAGGAGGACTCTATGGCTTCTTTGATGCCCGCCAGCTTCTCATCAAGGAGTGGTCCCAAGACCGCTAGCAAGTCCTTATGTTTAATTTTAGGTTGCTTCACAAGTGGTCGTGATTTGCGGGAACGCTGAGATAGTGAGCGTGTAGTCGAGTGGTCAGAATCAGAGGAGTCACCACAGGGAGTGTCCTCACGAGATTGCTGAGTAGTGCCTGTGGACATTACGGGCAGGGGTATCAGGAACTTTTCCATGCAGGGGTGTCTTATGGAAAGGGGCGGCCCCAAAGCGCAGAGAGCCCGAGTAGTAAAGGGTGTAGCGGGTCTCACATACTAAATACGTAGATTCAGAATAACCACATTTCGGTTACGACACTCAGAGAGTGGGAGAGGTATGGAAGTCCCTCAGCCAGGGCCAGAGATGGTATCTGAAATAGAGACGCAATCCAAGGCAGTGACGCGTGCTGAGCCACCGTAGTACCTGGCAGAAATCTCCAAAGCGGATAGCCGTACAGAAGAGGGCGGAGAGGACGACAATCAGAATGTGTAGTAGAGGGCCAACAGGAGCCGGGGCCCGCCCCCAGGCCAGACCGGCGCAGAGGAGACGGAGCACTATCCGGAGGCCAGTAATATAGGTGCGATGGTATTCCACCGTTTAACAAGTAGGCCCAGTCATGTAATACAGCGGCTTCTCCCCCCTCCCCTATATCACAGTGGAGAACAGTGATGGAGTGGCTGCCAGACTGGGCAGCATGTGAGGCAAAGGGGCTTTATTAGGCTGCATCAGCAAGGCCCCTACATCGAACGGGGCTTAAACAGGCTGGACGAAGCAGTCCCTCTGTGAGGGTAAGAGGAGCACCGTACCCTTCGCCCAGATCCGCCCAGCGGCCTTGCGCCACGGCGCCTGCGACTAGAGCTGTACTCTTACCCTAGTGCCACCATTCCCACCAGCGACCCGCTTACCGGGGCGCCGGCGTTGTACTCTCCACTCTTCACTCTTCAGACTCTGTTAGGGGGTGGCGGCTTGCTGCGGGAGGGTACGCTGCATCGTGGTGTGTCTTGCGAATAGCTCCCTCAGGAGCTCAGTGTCCTGCCAGCAGAGAAACGGGACCATTAACTCTCCGTTGCCTAAACAGCCCTGACTGAAAATAAGAAACAATAAAAATAAAAGTAGAAAACTCTTCAGGAGCTCTCCAAAGCGTGACGGGCTCCTCCGGGCACATTTTCTAAACTGAGTCTGGTAGGAGGGGCATAGATGGAGGAGCCAGCCCACACTATTGATTTCTTAAAGTGCCCATGGCTCCTAGTGGACCCGTCTATACCCCATGGTACTAATGTGGACCCCAGGTATCCTCTAGGACGTAAGAGAAAGCCTATTGATGTCATTAAAAATTGACTTTTTTTACGGTCTCATCAAGATGATGTCACAAAAAGGAACAAAAGGGGGGGATGGTGCCTGCTCACAGCATTGCAGCAATGGAGACCGATGCAGTAGCTGTGTCTAGCATGGAGTTGCAGACTGTTTTCAGATTTTTGCTGCTTATATCTGCTACAGACAGCATGATGCAGCTTCTCATCTTGTGTTACCTACTGCTGAGCTGGAGGAGGAGGGTGCAATTCTTTGCAGAGAGGGCTAGTTCTCGACGCAATTATTTGAAAAGGAAGAGAGTGCTGATATCGCCACAGTTACTGTACTTTTCTCATAAGAATGAGCTCTACACCAAGCCGAAGAATGTGGGTGAGAGATCGCAGACATGGAGAAACATTCATGCAGACCATTTTAGCTTATCAGGAGGTGCTGTAGATGGCGCATTTCAGGATGTCTCGTGCTACATTTGACTATATTTTGGAACTACTGTCCCCCACAATCACCAAGCAGACTGTCAAAGTCAGAAAAATATCACGATGCACACTGCCATATTTGCACCTCATATGTGTCCCTACTGCGCATGCGTGCGCTCTCCCGTGCGTGCGCATACTCGCTGTTGCGGGCACCCGCAGGCGCACGGTATGCGCATTTACGGTAGAGATTGTATGCGTCTAGCGGGCGACTCTTTCGTTACATATTTTCACCATATAATGTATTTTGTAGATTATGGTCCCTTTGATAGAATCTGAAAGTTTGGTTAATGTAGAATGTTCATGGACAGAGAAATCCCTCTTTGTTTGATACGAAGGGTCAGACAGGAGTAATACAGTGGTGTTTAGTATCCATCGGAAGAATATTTAATTAGCAATATTCCGGTGTTGGTTTGGAGCGAATTAATCGCTCGTGCGAATAGTTATGGACATAAGAAGTTTATGTCCATTTACTATTATTTGCACTTACTTATCCATGCGGCGGGAAACCTAGTTTCCCACCCACCTGAGCAGTTGGAAATCGTCACAGCCCACCTGTATGAATCAACCTATGACCTTTTGTTATAATGCGAGGAGGAATTCCTGTGTCCAATGAACAATGAGATTGTAGGGACCATTGAATTGTATTGTGTGTGGGGCATAAATAGACAAGCCGATCACATCCAGCTCACTCTTCAACGGTTCTCATTGCTGAAAATCGGGAGCTGGATGTCCAGAGGCGCATGCGATCGTTTCCTTTGTGCGTAAGTTTTTCTCCGCAATCATATTGTCTTTCTTGTTATTGTGGGCCATATCTCTCTCTCTCTCTCTTCTCCTCTTTCTCTCGTATTCTCTTAAACGTAATAGTATTGTATTGTATTTCCTGTGTAGTTATCTGGTTAGGTAGTCTATGTTATATTGTAGTGTATGACTTGTATTGTATTAATTCTTTTGCAAGTATAACATTCATAATATATATATAAGGCGTTGGACCCTAAGCTCAGGTATCTGTGTATTTCTTATAGTGTTAAGTATTCTCAGAGCGTCGGTGACGCTCAAACAGCTTTTAAGTTAATAAGGTTACACTGTGTTGCATCTACACCCTATCTCTACACTAAGGTTTTACAGCATATTACATTGTTTATGGTTTAGATATAAAGGTTTAACATTGTGAGCGTCAGCGCCGCTGGTGATCTCCTCGTGGTCCCGAGCGTCCGCTACGCTATAGCGAATCATTACGTTAGTCGGCAGCCAATAGCGTGCCTGCCAGTGATCTCTTGGCCGTGAGCGAACGTGACGCTTGAGCGTCTCGACTACGGCTAAGCGATTATTACGCAACGAGCGTACCCTTACGGTACTCCATACGTAAATAGCGTACAGTGTTCTTAGACCTCATAAAGGGTTTTATATAAGATAAATATTTAGCTTTATCAATTGACGGCTCGTCCTGTCCTTCACATATCTCTGCTAGGTAATTTCAGCAGACATTATCCATCAGCAAAGGGCGGGAGATCATATTCTTCGCAGTGCTGACGGGATAAGCGTCTGCTTCGCTTAGTAAAGGGTGCTGAGGGAATCCGGAACCGGAGGTAAGAACAACACGCTAGTGTCTTTTAAAACTGTTTATTTCTGTCTTGCGTACGCACGTACACATCTGCATCTCTTTTTCATTCGTGTATTTTCATATATCACTCTCCTGTTTGCCATTTTATAATTGATAAAACGTGCTAAGAGAGATTTGTCGCTATTTCATAGTTAAAGTGTAAAAGTAATGCGTTAAGGGATAAAGTGTAAAGCACACACGCAGCTCTACCTAAAGGTAAAAGGAGAGATTGGTGTGTTGCGCGGTAGACGATCGAGGATCATCTACATTGATAAAACGTGTTAGTTGTGTTACGGTGGACATTGGTTTTGTGTACACGTGTCTCTAACAAAGGGCTGAGACTCGCGTACGCAAAGGCCGACGCACGCAGCGTAAATTACGCAACGGAGCGTCTGGGTACGCCCACGTAACTCAAGTCACACGATAGTGTTGATTTTTAAATAGCGCAACAGGCGATAAATAGCGCAACAGGCGTTAAGTAGCGCAACAGGCGATAAATTGCGCAAATCTATTTTAAATTCAAAATTTAAATTAACAGATCCTTCTCCAAATTTACAACACATCTGGTCTAAAGAAAAATTTCTGCGCAGAAATAGAAATAGAAACAAAAGTGTACATGTGATGAGTGAGTGTTTTTAAGTTTTACAATTTTGGGGATTGAACCACAGAAATCACCGAGTTCTCGTGAAGGTACATACGTGTAAGTGACATACATGGTGGCTAGGGAGGCATCTCTAGTTAAACATAAAATTTGAGCATTAGAGTGTAGCAGACCAGGAGGTCATACTGTAACAAACCAGGAGGTCAGACCAGGAGGTCGCATAACAGACCAGGAGGTCCAGGTACAGCAGACAAGGAAGTCCGCTATAGAGACAAGGCACAACACCAAGAAGGGTTGGTGCAACACCCATATAGGCCATAAAGCTCAGGCTGAAGGAATTCGCAGCTGCTGAATGTCGATTCCACTGGTCGCTCCGTACATAAGATTAGTTGCTTATGTACTGAACGATTGTACCGCACGTAATTGTGTGCATTAGTAACCTGACCAGTACCATTTGTGTACGAACCCGGTCATAAACGCTATTTGTACATTCTAACGTGATTTGTGTAATTTTTTATTTTAACCAAAAAGGGAAGTTCTCTGGTCACTCAGGAATTATCCGACAACCCCACCTTTACTGGAAAGGGTTATGCTCTTCGGATCACACTCACATGTTCCAGTAAACGAAGGTTAATAGGGGCCCTGGGTCGAGTACGCCAGCACTATATCAGTGTGTGGGCATATTGGTTGGCGTGGGCGAGTGAGTGAGGTGCTCGGTAAACTTCACCGTCAACCTATCTTTGAATATTTTGGTTTTTTGTAAGGGTTCGCTGAAGACCCTGATATAAAGGTCAGAGGTAGAGCAAGCAACACCTGCAAATTATGGGGGCCAGTTGTTCAGGAAGGGGGCGATCAACCTCGGTTCGGGTTGATTCTGTAAACCGACCAGTCGGGTCGGCAAGGTATGTAATGTGTGAAAAATACGGAAGGCACTCAGAAATTTTATGTGATGAATGGGAGAAAATGACTGTACATGACGGGGAGAAATTCCCAAGAGTAGGTAGCTTCAGCCCAGAAGTGTTAATGAATTTAAGGAGAAGGATATGTCTCATTAAATCAGCAAAGAGACGAATCCAACATTATGATTATTTGCAGTTATGGCAACAGGAGGGTGAAATACAGAGAGGATTGGCTCAGGCGGCGGGATCTGGCCCTATCAGGAAACTGATAGCCACGGCCCCGCCGCCACCATACATATCAGGAGAGAAATTGGTTGCGGAGAATGACGCATCAGGGGGTAACAAACAGGCACTTAGCAACTGTATAAATGTTAAGGATAATGTTAATAAGTTAACCCATGCAAGTATTAACCCGTGCAAGTTGTACCCTGTTTTGAACTTTCCCCAGGAGTGTGATCAAGAGGACGAATCGGCAACAATATCGGCGCTCTCTCTAGCAGCCACCATATCAGAAACAACAGTAGGCACGGCCCAACCCATAAGATTAGTAACAAAGCCCCCTAGCGGAGGGACAGGTGAGGTCGTATCAACGGGTAAGTACGGCACCATACACTATGCTGAGACTATTTCACCACAGGCTGTAGAACCTACACAGAATGATGTTGTTAGAATTAATCCTGTTAAGGTAATAGTAGTGCCAAATGGGAAAACGGACACTTCAGGAGTCACTCCTGTTAGGAACATTGCCATGTACAGCCCGTTTTCCCGAATGGAATTAAGGACCATAGTGTCTGAATTCCCTGACCCCAGAAAAGACTTAGTTGCTAGCCAAAAATACATCAGAGACCTAGGAAACACTTTAGAGCCCAATAACAAAGATTGGCAGGTATTGCTGAGGGCTTGTTTACCCTCCAATGTCGACGCAGCTCAATTTTTAGCTGACTGTGGACTGGATCAGGATGTACCTCTTACAGATGTGTACAACAAAGACAATGTAAAAAGAATAAATTTACAGTTAAAGGAGTATTTCCCAGCTGTAGCCAAATGGAATAGAATTTTTTCCATTAAACAAAAGGAGTCAGAAACAGCTGCTGAGTATTTTCACCGGGCATTATTAGAAATGGCAAAGTACACTGGCATAGAGGACATTAGGACCAATGCAAACCATCAAGAAGTAGCAGTATCTGTGCTAATGGATGGTTTAAAAGAGGCATTAAAGACCAGGGTACAGACCACACAACCATGTTGGCGAGGTCTGTCGGTGGCTACTTTGAGAGAGGCTGCTATTGATCACGACCGGAACATCACCAGACACAGGGAGTCGCAAGGTGATAAGTTAATGTCAGTAAGTATACAGGCCCTGACCACAAAACAGCCTGTGTTTATATCACCAAACCCTGTGGGTAAGTCAAATGTGGTAACATGTTATTTTTGTCATAAACAGGGACACATAGCACGAGACTGTAGAGCGAAAAATTCGCAAAGATCATACCAACCCCCTAGACAACGACACGACACACGACATTGGGAGCAAGGTCCGCAGAGACGGAGTTATGAGCCACATGCAGGGGAAACAAAAAGATACCCCCCGAACAGAGACTGGCAAGCCACTGGTAGTTCCCATTTAACTCCCTCACAAGTATTTACTACCAGCGGGATTCAGGGAGGTCACCATACCCAATAGGGGTGTGGCCATACCTGTAATCTGCAGCCAGTAAAATTGATTGCAAGTCTTGGGAGTGAACCAGAAATTGCAATCAATGTAGCTGGTAAATCATTAAACTTTCTTGTAGACACAGGGGCGGCCAAATCAGTGATAAATTCGACAGTGGGCATGAGAACCACTGGTAAGACAATTCCAGCCATAGGAGTAACAGGAGTAGTCCAGCACTACCCTGTTAGCAAACCAGCCGAGATTACAGTAGGGCCGTTACATACCAAGCATTCCTTTTTGCTGGCTGCATCGGCACCGACTAATCTCCTGGGAAGAGACTTATTGTGCAAAATGGGGTGCGTCATTTATTGTACTCCTGAAGGTGTATTCTTGGACATACCTGAGAATCACGCTCAGGAAGTGCGAGACATGTTAGACTCCCCATCAAAATTAATGTCACATACCATTATGACAAATAGGACTCCATCCCAAGTAGAGGAAATGACATCCCAGATACCAGAGTCACTTTGGACTAAAGATGGACAGGACACTGGATTAATGGCAAATGTAGCTCCGGTAGTTGTACAATTTAAAGATGGTAGGATAGCTCCAAAAATCCCACAGTACCCTCTGAAGCCAGAGGTGGAGTTAGGAGTGTATCCCGTAATAGAGCGCTTGCTACAACAGGGCATTCTGGTAAGAACGTCCAGCACTGCCAATAGTCCCATCTTCCCTGTGAAAAAGAGTGGGGGGAGGGGTTACCGGCTAGTGCAGGATCTAAGGGGGATTAACAAAATAGTTGAGAGTCAGTTCCCCGTAGTGCCAAATCCAGCTGTCATCCTTATGCAAATCCCTCCCACTGCGAAATTTTTCACTGTTATTGACCTCTGCTCCGCTTTCTTCTCGGTACCTCTGCACCCTGACAGCCAATATTTGTTTGCATTCACATACAGAGGAGTCCAATACACATGGACTCGATTACCACAAGGTTTCATAGACAGTCCAAGTATATTTTCCCAGGCTTTGCATGATTGTTTACAGTCTTTCCAACCAGAGAGTGGATCAGTATTAATACAGTACGTGGATGATCTACTACTGTGTTCTGATTCATTGGAAGCATCCCTGAAGGATACGAAACAGCTCCTGTTTCATCTTTCAGACACTGGACACAAGGTTTCCAAAGACAAGTTGCAATTATGCCAAACTAAGGTAAAATATTTGGGACACTGTCTAACACAAGGACCGAGACACCTGACCGCTGATAGAATTCAAGCAATTAGAGACATGACTCTGCCAAAAACCCAGCAACAGATCAGAACATTTTTAGGAATGTGTGGGTATTGCCGTAACTGGATCCCAGGGTTTTCCATTCTAGCGTTACCTTTGCAGGAGATGGTCTCCTCAAACAAACCTGATCGGATTTCGCATACAGACGAGTCCGAGATGGCATTTGAGAGACTTAAACAGTGCCTAACGCAGGCACCAGCATTAGGTATGCCAGACTATGGGAAACCCTTTGAGCTGTACGGAACAGAAAGTGCTGGTTGCGCGGCAGGCGTCTTAACCCAAAAGCACGGTGATGCCAGCAGGCCAGTAGCATACTACAGCGCTCAGCTAGATACGGTAGCGCGATCCCTCCCCACATGCTTGCGAAGCGTTGCTGCGATAGCATTGCTAGTAACAAAAAGCGAAGATGTAGTGCTAGGTCACAACCTCACAATTCATACACCACATGCAGTGTCAGCCTTGCTAAATTCTGCCCAAACCAGGCACGTCTCATCAGCGCGGTTTACAAGATGGGAATTGGCACTAATGGCCCCCGTAAACATCACCATAAGGAGATGCAGTGCATTAAATCCTGCAACATATCTCCCAGGTGTGCCTGGACAGGCACAAAGGGTGGAGGATGAGAGTGGTGGGGAAGGAGAATTTAACACAAAGGAAGACACACATGATTGTATGGAATATTTGACCCAAAATTTTACCGCAAGGCCTGACATCAGTGACAACCCACTGGAAGATGTAGATCTAACTTTCTACACGGACGGTAGTTGTCACAGACAGTCAGACTCGGGAGACTTGTGTACTGGATACGCAGTCATAGATGACCAAGGCACCATAGAAGCGGAACCGCTAGGCCCACCTCACTCAGCCCAGGTTGCTGAACTGGTCGCCCTAACCAGAGCATGTGAATTGGCTAAGGGCAAATCAGCCAATATCTACACCGACTCTAGATACGCATTCGGGGTAGTCCATGATTTCGGAGCCCTATGGCGCCTCAGAAATTTCATGACGGCAGCTGGTACACCGGTAGCGCATGCAGCTCACATCAAAAGGCTTCTAACAGCGATACAGGAACCCGACAGAGTGGCTGTTATCAAGTGTAAAGCACACACATATAGCCAGGACCCAGTATCACTTGGTAACAGCCGAGCAGACGAAGCAGCTAAGTTAGCAGCTGGTACCCCCAGACAGACAGACAGACACCACGCAACTGATGGTATTTAATACCATCAACACACAGAAGTTGTGTGAAATGCAAAATTTGTGTTCCACACAGGAAAAGGCAGTCTGGAAGGCAAAGGGATATGGCCAGGAGTCCTCAGGACTCTGGACGGATGGACAAGGTAAACCGGTGGCCCCCAGAGCATATCTTCCATGTTTAGCTGAGGCAGCACACGGGCTGACTCATCTGGGCAAGGAGGGAATGTGCAAGTTGGTAAGAGCATATTGGTGCGCCCCAGGATTTTCATCTCATGCAGGTAAGAGAGCAATGTCATGCCTTACCTGTTTGAGAAAGAACATCGGAAAGGCAATACCAACAGAACCATCTCATATCCCACCTGCAGGCGGCCCTTTCCAGGTAATACAGATTGACTTCATTCAATTACCCCCTTGTCGAAATTTGAAATATGTACTTGTTTGTATAGATGTGTTCTCAAATTGGGTCGAAGCATTTCCTGCGGCCACAAATACCGCTATGTTTACTGCTAAGAAAATTGTGCAGGAATTTGTATGCAGATATGGTATCCCTAGAATAATTGAAAGTGATAGGGGTACCCATTTTACAGGTGATGTCTTTCAAGGAATGTGTAAGTTGATGGGAATTGATAGCAATCTGCACACTCCATACCGTCCACAGGCGAGTGCGAAGGTGGAAAGAGTGAACAGCACTATTAAAAATAAACTGAGCAAAGTTATGGCAGAGACAGGATTGACATGGCCAGAAGCTTTACCCATTGTACTGTACAGCATCAGAACCACTCCCAGGTCCCCTCTTAATCTGTCTCCCTTTGAAATCTTGTTTGGTCGACAACCGCATGTTATGATTAACCCTCAGGATGATTTGAAGTGTAACAATGAAGTGACTGTAAAGTACTTGATTAACATGAGTAAACAGCTAAGGAATCAAAATGATAATTTGAAGTTAGTGATTCCTGATTTACCAGATAGTAATTGTCATGACATTGAACCTGGGGATTATGTAATGATACGGAATTTTCTACGCTCAGGTTGCCTTATTGACAGATGGGAAGGACCATACCAAGTCTTATTGACTAGCACTACAGCATTGAAGGTTGCCGAGAGAGAGACTTGGGTTCATTCGTCCCACTGTAAGAAGGTTGCTGATCCAGAGAGGTCCCGCGATAAGGAACAGACGGTAGAGGAAGTTGTATCACTGGAGTGTCTGTTCCAGGAGGACTGAGGCGGCGCCTGAGCATTGAGAATCACAAGATCAAAAGCAGTTGTCGATTCCCTGTTCCCTTTTATTGTTTTTCTCCACTTCCCATCCCCTCTCCCTCAAATTATTTTTCCCCCTTCTCATTCTTCTTCGTTTCCTCCTATAAGATGGACTTGCCCCAAGAGACTGTGATCCGGATTTTCCTGTTGACCATGATGTTGACCAGAGCAGTCTGTTCCGGCGAGAATACCATGGAGGTCGAGAGAGGTTCTGGAATGGTTTCTGATGACAGAGATGGAGGCGTAGTTTTCCGAGAACAACATAATCAACAAGCAAAGGCGAGTATCAGAAAACGATCCGATAGCATTGACCATAGAAGGAATTGTGAAGGATTGTTAGCTGAAGAAAACTGTATCTGTAGGCTCTGTGACAATGTAGTTGAGGATGGGTGCATCAAGAAATGCCAATCCAGTTTTAATATCCACATGGACCGGCATCCATTGAGTGACTATCACTCCTTAGTGGGTAGTGTGTTAAATCAAACAGATTCTTGGGTATGCTCTCAAGTACCTCAAGGTCATAGCAAATCAGGACTAGTACCATTTCCTTTAACGATAGGTGAGGTACTTGAGCTAAGTGGTGGGAGGCCGGTGGACAGGAGGTTTAATATCTCCAGTCCTCCTAGTTTGAAGCTCCACCAATATCATGTGGATAGATCCCTCATATGTTTTAACATTTCCAATCCCCGAAAGCCGGGAAATTGGGAAGTGTCATGGAGTAACCAAACCATGACCTTTTCATATAGAGCAGATAGAATGCCGACAGATACAGAGCTTATACGCCACATAGCCAGTAGAGGAAAATCTTTCCGATATAGGTATACCCTAGGAAATAGGATTACGAGAGTTGGAGAGGTATCACCAGGATACTGTGCACATATCGTACAAGCTGATACGTGTACTAGACAGATGGGAGAATTAGGGTTAGGAGAATTCACATGGAAGATGTGTAATATGGTTATGTCCTACTCCGTCCCATATGTTCTCCCCGATGATGCATATTTCATATGCGGGAGGAAGGCGTATAAGTGGCTTGCCCCAAACTCTGAAGGATTGTGTTATATTGGAAAAGTACTGCCTGAAGTAATGACTGTATCACATGCCAAAATGAAAGATATACACCGTGTTGCCCAAGCTCCTTATACTCATACCCATTACGAGCACGTAGTTAAACGGCACCTGATAGAAAGAACAGAGCATCCGGCCTCTGACATGATCCATGAATCCACCGGGATTCAGGTTCTAATCGCGTTAGATTTCACTCGCACCGCCAGAGGAGTGTTGAATTATAAATACATATCTGCGCTCGCAAATTTGTTAGACAATATCACAGAAATGTATGATGACACGTTTAGGTATACTGGAAGAGAACTTCAAGCTTATAAAACAGAACTAGTTCAGCATAGAATGATTCTCAATTATCTCACAGCAGTAACAGGTGGATATTGTGTCACACTGGCAACGCAGTACGGCGTGAAATGTTGCACATATATTACAAATAGTACCGAGGACCCGGTCGAGGTCATAGACCAAAAGATGGACGATATTCTCCAATTGAAGTGGGAATTTCGCAGGAGACACAATCTCACCCTTGCTGCTGTGAGTAATGAGCTGACTGGTTGGGTGTCATGGTTGAACCCGCGAAATTGGTTCTCTGGTTTAGGAGAATGGGCTCAAGGAGTCATAATGGATGTTGGGAAGTTTCTCCTATGTATCTTAGGTGTTGTCATAACGATTGGCTCGATATTTAGATGCGGTCAGGCTTTAACGAAGTGTAAACGAAGTACCAGGGTGATGAGTTTAAGGAGTGAGGAAATTGTAATTCCAATGGATTTGATTTATGACCCCAATGTAGAAACAATGATGTGATGAAAATGCGATTTCTACGGTCCGTTTCTTTCACCTGTTTTTCCGTTTTCTCCAAGGTAAAAAGGACCCACTTGGACGAGGAATTTGATGATCCTGTATACAGACAACTGATGGATTAAAGAAGAAGTTTTGACAACCTTATACACAGATATTTGATGAACTTTGCCATAGACCCCCAGTTTCCCTAGAAATTTTAAAATTACGCTAGCCCAACACTTTTGTAAGTCTATGGACATTGACAGCTTTTTGCCCACACGCCTTTTGGCAAAAGCACAAAGAAGACTGCATTCAACAGACACCGAACAAGACTTCAACCGACAAATGTTCATTTACCTGACATAGAATACCACTGCATTCACCGTAATTATGTCTTTTCTTCATCTCTACAACCTTCAGGTAATTACACACATAGTATAGGGAATACAGGCACAGATATCAGCAATCACATATTCCCCCATTCATGTATCATCAACTAAAATGTGCTCCCCATTTTGTTACAACCACAGCCGAAAAGAGCTCGGTAAAGTTTGACAGCCCATCCACAGACCCGTACCATGCGCATGCGTGCGCTCTCCCGTGCGTGCGCATACTCGCTGTTGCGGGCACCCGCAGGCGCACGGTATGCGCATTTACGGTAGAGATTGTGTGCGTCTAGCGGGCGACTCTTTCGTTACATATTTTCACCATATAATGTATTTTGAAGATTATGGTCCCTTTGATAGAATCTGAAAGTTTGGTTAATGTAGAATGTTCATGGACAGAGAAATCCCTCTTTGTTTGATACGAAGGGTCAGACAGGAGTAATACTGTGGTGTTTAGTATCCATCGGAAGAGTATTTAATTAGCAATATTCCGGTGTTGGTTTGGAGCGAATTAATCGCTCGTGCGAATAGTTATGGACATAAGAAGTTTATGTCCATTTACTATTATTTGCACTTACTTATCCATGCGGCGGGAAACCTAGTTTCCCACCCACCTGAGCAGTTGGAAATCGTCACAGCCCACCTGTATGAATCAACCTATGACCTTTTGTTATAATGCGAGGAGGAATTCCTGTGTCCAATGAACAATGAGATTGTAGGGACCATTGAATTGTATTGTGTGTGGGGCATAAATAGACAAGCCGATCACATCCAGCTCACTCTTCAACGGTTCTCATTGCTGAAAATCGGGAGCTGGATGTCCAGAGGCGCATGCGATCGTTTCCTTTGTGCGTAAGTTTTTCTCCGCAATCATATTGTCTTTCTTGTTATTGTGGGCCATATCTCTCTCTCTCTCTCTTCTCCTCTTTCTCTCGTATTCTCTTAAACGTAATAGTATTGTATTGTATTTCCTGTGTAGTTATCTGGTTAGGTAGTCTATGTTATATTGTAGTGTATGACTTGTATTGTATTAATTCTTTTGCAAGTATAACATTCATAATATATATATAAGGCGTTGGACCCTAAGCTCAGGTATCTGTGTATTTCTTATAGTGTTAAGTATTCTCAGAGCGTCGGTGACGCTCAAACAGCTTTTAAGTTAATAAGGTTACACTGTGTTGCATCTACACCCTATCTCTACACTAAGGTTTTACAGCATATTACATTGTTTATGGTTTAGATATAAAGGTTTAACATTGTGAGCGTCAGCGCCGCTGGTGATCTCCTCGTGGTCCCGAGCGTCCGCTACGCTATAGCGAATCATTACGTTAGTCGGCAGCCAATAGCGTGCCTGCCAGTGATCTCTTGGTCGTGAGCGAACGTGACGCTTGAGCGTCTCGACTACGGCTAAGCGATTATTACGCAACGAGCGTACCCTTACGGTACTCCATACGTAAATAGCGTACAGTGTTCTTAGACCTCATAAAGGGTTTTATATAAGATAAATATTTAGCTTTATCAAGACCACCAGGTTCCGGAAGCCCATTGAGCTGAGCATTATATTAGCAATTGTTCTCTGGTGGTATGCTACCCCTGGAGAGTATCGCACACTCTCCTGTTTATTTGGAGTAGGGATTGGCACGGTCTGCAAGACTGTCTACCAGATCATGCAGGCATTGCTGGATACCATGAACCATCACTTTATTTCCTTGCCACAAGGACAGATATCATACACCCATGCCCTAAGTTCGGTCCGTATGGCAGTAGAGAATGCGTTTGGGCGTTTAAAAGGATGCTGGCGCTGCCTCATGAAGAGGAATGATGTGGACTTGAAAATCATGCCAGATATAGTAGCAGCCTGCTGCATTCTCCATAATATATGTGAGATACAAAAGGAAACACTTTCTCCCCGAGTGGAATGTGCATGATCATGGGGCGGGGGTCACTGTACATCAGTGACGTGCGGTGGGGTGAGGCAGAGCCTTTCCTGTCATACTAACGTTTGTGCCAGAGTTTTGACTGTATACAGTATATGAAATATACAAAGAATATGTTTGAAATATCTTCTTTGCATTATTCTAATAATTTTTATAGCCAAAACTCTGGAGTAAAAAGTCTATGGCAGGTGAGGCAGTGCCTCACCTGGCTAACTTCTCTGCACATCTCTAATCAAAACTAAGAAAATCTCCTGGAGTTCATAATGCTGCACATGTGTATAATGCCCAGATGTACGCTTTGGCTCATATATTGCATGTAAATCTGGCTCTGGTGCTAGCCAGTGTCTCCTGAGCTATTTAGCTTACCGCACGTCCCTGCTGTACATGATGCATCAGGCTGGGGGGGGGGGGGGGGGCATGACATAGCGAGCGCATTAGGGCTACCATTGCAGCCAATCTTCCCTCAATGTTGCAGTAGATAGAGAAGACCAACACGCTTTCGTGTGCAAACAGTTTTGTGTTTATTTTGTTTTCTACAATTTTTCAGTTATAATAATTGTTCAAAAGTTATTAATTGTACTGTATATGTTTGCTTTTAAACAGTTGGCACACATTTTCTGAGGTAACAATATAAAATACTGAAGTGCAAACAGAACACTCTAAAAATTCCCATAACGCAGGGGGTCATCAACATGTGGCCCTCTAGCTGTTGTGGAACTACATGTCCCAGCATGCCTTGCTATGTATTTCCACAACAGCTAGAGGGCCACAGGTTGAAGACTCCTGCCCTAATGTTTGGCAGGTATCATGGTAACCCCAATCTTTGGATCCCACTGCTGCACATCCTTGAGGTAACATTATAAAAGAGTAAAGTGCAAACAGAACACTCTGTAAAAATCCCCATAACGTTTGGCTTTCTAGATATCAGGATAACCCCAATATTTGGATACCACTGCCGCACATCCTTGAGGTAACTGATAATGTCAAATATTACCTTTAAACATAAAGCTATACACTATTACGGACTAAGTACGCTATTTGTGCACTGAGTACCGTAGGGGTACGCACTTAGCGTAGCAGAGGCTAGGCCGTGGGTGCGACGCACGAGCGACACGTACGCTCTCGGATTCACGCTTCGTACCAAGCACGCTATTGGCGTACCGAGTATCGTACTGCTACGCTATTAGCGGAGCAGACGCTGCGCCGTGAGAGTGAGACACGAGCGGCACGGACGCTCACAGAATGATATACAGTAAACCCGGTTAATAGAACAATGTAAGGATATACTTATACTCTAAACCTTAATAGTCAAAAACCTTAACAATGTGTATGCTGTTTGAGCGATTAAGACGCTAAGAAAGCCCTTTGCAGGAAAGTGAAAACACAACACCGGGTTTGGTTACAACCACAGCAGCTCTAACACCGCCGTGGATTATTCAGAGAAAAAGGGGAAAACAGATACAAGTTATACACTACAAGCTAACAAGGAAATCTAACAGAATAACAGAGAATAAAGATGAAAAATGGCTACAGAGAATATACATACGTGGGAAATCTTTCGCAAGCGCGACCTGGAATCCAGTCCTCAGCTATTCAGGTAGAAAGCCTTCAGAGTCTGAGGCTGGCCAGGCAACAGTGGTCTTTATATACACAACATACATTCACAATACAATGGTCCCTGTAATCTCATTGTTCATTGGACACAGGGATGTGTCTCTACATTACAGCAAAGGTCATAGGTGGATTTGAACAGGTGGGCTGTGTCTTTCCCCAACTGCTCTGGTGGGAGGTATCCTCAGGATTCCCGCCGCATGTGTAATTTACAGCAAATACAGTTAATGTTCATAATCTACTTCTGTACATAACTATACGCAGGAGCGAGCGATCCTTTCCTAACTAACACCGGAATGTTACCCTTAAAATACCCTACAGCTGGATACTAGACACCACCTTTCAACCTTTATCTGACCCTTCCTATCATGCAAAGAGGAATCTCTCTGTCCAGGACCTGTTTAAACTAATCATACTCGCTGACATGGTCTAGGGGAATATTATCTACAAAATGCACTATTTGGGTTAAATATGCTACGACCGAGTCGCACGCTACACGCTTACAAACTCCGCCGTAAATACACATCTCATGCGCACGAGACGCTGGAGCGTCTCTTATGCAACTTGCGGGTATGTGTACGCACGGGGGACCAGGTGCACGAGCAGCGTGCATGTGCATGAGGGGTTAGTACAAGGGGTATGCATCATATTTTTCGACTTTGACATAACATTATAAAAGAGTACAGTGCAAACAGAACACTCTGTAAAAATCCCCATAACGTTTGGCTTTCTAGGTATCAGGGTAACCCCAATATTTGGATACCACTGCCGCACATCCTTGAGGTAACAGAATAACATAGTAAAATGCTAACAGAAACCTTAACACACAAACATTTTTATCAACCGTTGCTCTTATTTAAGGCAATTGTCTATACACCCGATATTCTGTAGATTGTGGGATTTGTGTTGTGGGATTTGATGGAGGCTCATAGTTGTATGGACCATATGGGTACTGTGGGTAGGCTGGGTCTTGCTGTTGTGCTCGTGTGGTATTCCCTAGAGTATGTGCAAATGTGCACTCAAAAAATGACATCTGCCTTTCATGCATGGCCATTAACTGCGTCATAAATGATTGATGCATTTCCTTTTCAGACGCAAGATTTCTCTCTATTTGTGCATCTTCCTGAGAATTCAGCACACTATCCGCCTCACGGAGGTGCTCCACGATAATGGACGTCATTGCTCTGACCATTTGTTCTGTTTTGTTCAGTTTCTTTTTCTGCTGTGGAACGTTGAAGACTGTGAAGGGGATGACATTTTTTTTTAATCAACAATAATTATATATAAAAATAGCAGTGGTAGCATATACGTGTTTGTGGCCTTCTCCCACCTGCACACTAGCCATTCTTACCGACTTTATGGCTGCTCTCTGAGAGAGCAGCCAGGTCGGCTCAGCAGGGGGCGGGGCAGAGACGTGACGAGCAGCGGAGGGCGGGCCAGAGGTGGAACGGGGGGGTGACGGAGGTGGGGGCGTGGCTGGTGCATTGTGTCATTTAAGCCACGCCCCCGCTGTGTAATTCCGCTATTACCGGCATTATACTGCAGGGGGCGTGGTTATGATGACGCAAGTCAACAAGAAACACGTCATCAACTGCCTGGACTGCCCACTTTACTTGCTAAGTGGGCGGCCGGGCAGGGGAACCCCAGAAATTGGGAGACTTGCCTGCTTTTCTGGGGGGTCGGGAGGGTCACCCGATTTTCAGGAGCCTCCCGGCCATTCCGGGAAAGTAGGCAAGTATGACACTAGCTATACTCTGCAACATTACCACGCGCAAATCGTTGACAAGGCAAAACCACAGTATTAAATGTAGGACCCTCACTGCTACTGAAATAGCTAAAACTTGTTGAGAAATGAGTCTGTAAGGCTGGAGTGTTGAACTCGCATCCTTCCAGCTGTTGTGAACCTTCACATCACAGCATGCCTTTACATAGATTTTGTATAGGGACTGCTGCAACTGTGGCAGGGCATGCTAGGATGTGTAGTTCTACATAAGCTGGAGGGCCTGGAGTTTTTACCCCCCTGCTGTGCAGTGGTTTGTATGTATGTAAATGTTTGTAAATGGTAATACTTACAATTTGAGCGCAAAGTCATGGTTTGGGGGGTTGCAACGTCTCCGTCTGAGACTCTGGTACATCCTCAATAGTTGCGCTGATAGAATCAACATTGGTGGTTGCTGATTCTTCGAAACTGCTGTCCGATATAAGCAGTGGGAATGGTGGGCTGCATTGCGAGCTGGGAAGGCTGTGCTGTGTTTCCTCACGGTCCTCCTCTACTCAGGGGCTTAGGGAGGATGGTTCCGGTGGAGTGCAAGCTCCAGGTGCTGGAAACTTCAAACGGTGCATGGCAGCGCTGCGGGCAGGCCCGGTGCTACCCACTAAGCAGAGTCTACAAAGTAGGGAGGCGCCCTCCCTGCTCTGCTGCTTTTGCTGACAGCTGCCGCTACGCCTGTCACACTGCATGACAAGCAGCGGCACTGGCAGCACAGGGATGGGAGGGGAATTAGATTGCATAGGATTCACTGTGAGAGAGCAGCAGCAGGGGAAATCCCTGCAATTCACTGCGGTGCCGAGCCTCAGTCTCCTCCTCCCTGATCTCAGCAATGGGGTCAGAAGATCATGTGCCGAGCTGTGATTGGAGGAGCTCGGCACATGCTGATTAGAAGAGCCCCTGATTGGAGGAGCTGTCACATGCTCCTCTGAACCCTGAAACACGGAGGATCTCACAGCATGGTAGATGCTAGATTCAAGTGGCCTAAGGGACCTTTTACGTCAGGGGAGGAGGCATGACACAAGGATGGGGGGGGAGCTAGGCCAGCGGGATAGTTCCTCTACTATCCATGCCACCAACTAATACTTTTAGTAATCAGGTGGCGAACGAACCACCGACACCGAAGCGTGGCGAGCAAAGCAAGCCCGCGAGGGTACTTTTTGGGTACCCTGTTTTGCCGTAGCTCCTCCCACTTGTGATGTGTCTCCTCCCCTAGTGACGTCAGAAGGTCCCTTCTCCCACTCCGATTTAGAACCAACCCTCACAGCATGGCTCCTGTCTGTGAGTATTAAGCCTGCCTCCTTTGTCTCCACAGTAACTGCTCCTGTCTCCATAGCTCCTGCCTAACTCTGCCACCTCTCTATGCAGCCTCTGTCTCTCTCTCTCACTGCTATTGTACATGCTTCATTCTTTCTATGTAAAGTCTGTGCACAGTATCTGCCCCCCTCACTGCCCATAATCTACCCCCTCTCTCCCCAACATCTGCTCCCTTTGCTCTCTTTCCCCAGAATCGGATCCCCCTCCTCTCTCTGGCCAGCATCTACCTCCCCCTCCCCTCCTTTCTCTCTCTGGCCAGCACCTGTCCCCCGTCTCTCTGGCCAGCATCTGTCCCCCCCTCCTTTCTCTCTTTGGCCAGCATCTGTCCCCCCTCTCTCTGCTCATCATCTGTGTCTCCCTCCTTTCTCTCTTTGCCCAGCATCTGTCCCCCCCTCCTTTCTCTCTCTGGCAAGCATCTGTCCCCCTCTCTCTGCTCAGCATCTCCCTCTCCCCAGCATCTCTCTCCCCCTTCTCTCTACCCATCATCTGCCCCTCTCTCCCCAGCATCTGCCCCCCTCTCTCTGCTAAGAATCTGCCCCCTCTTCTCTCTCCACAGCATCTGCCCCCTTCCTCTCTGCTTGTCAACAACCCCTCCTCTCTCTGCCTTGCATCTGCCACCTCTCTTTCCCCAGCATCTGCCTCCACCTCTCTCTCCCCAGCATCTGTCCCCACCTCTTTCTCTGCCCAGCATCTGCCCCCCTTTCTCTACCCAGCATCTGCCCCATTCTCTCTTCCCAACATCTGCACCCCTCCTCTCTCTCTCCCCAGCATCTGTCTCCCCCCTCACCCCAGCATCTGTCCCCCTCTCTCTGCCCATCATCTGTTTGCCCTTCTCTCTGCTCAGCGTCTGCCTCCCCTCCTTTCTCTCTGCCCAGCATCTGCCTCCCCTCTTCTCTCTTCCTAGCATCTGCCCACTTCTCTTTGCCCAGCATCTGCCTCCCCTCCTCTATTTGCCTAGCATCTGCCTACTGTCTCTGCCCAGCACCCTCACCCCCCTCTCTGCATCTATCTCACCCCTCTTTCTGGCCAGCATCTGAATAAGGGACTACTGGTGTGACGTGTGAATAATATTGTGCTACAGTGTGGTGTCATTGAATTGGGGGTTCTATTCTGTGGCCACACCCCATTTATTGTGAGACGGCACCCCTTATTTGCAGCGCCTGCCTTTGGCGTGTACTGTCCCTTTATTAAATATGGGAGGGAGGGCGCAAATTTATAGTTTGCAGGGGGCGCTGAACACCCTAGCACCGGCCCTGGCTGCAGGGACCGTTACCCATGCCGCACTTCCTTTGTAGCCTTCCCCGACCCGGCTAGCACTGGCTCTTCCAAGATGAGGCCTGGGATTGCAGCAGCAGTGAGACAGAGCAGCACGCACAGCAGAGTTCTGACTGGCCGTACCTGCTTAGGTCCAGTCACCCAGGCAGCTGCATAGGCTGAGGCTCCGGCTCCATAGGAGAGGCAGGCATTGCAGTTGACAGTTGGGAGGCCTGGTTGCGGTGAGAAAGCTTCTCCCTTCACACACACTAGCTCGGGGAGGAGATGGAGGAGTAGCCATATTAGACGCAGGCTGCAGCACAGTACTTCATATTCAGATATAGCTGAGAGGTCGGTAGTGTCCCACATTCACCGGACGGGATGCAATTATAATGCCGGCTGTCAGGATTCCGGCGATCAGGAGACCGACGCCGGAATCTCGACAGCCAACATTTTACCCACCTGTAATTCCCACTCGGGCCTGAAGCATGGTGAGCGGACTCACTGCCGGTATACCAGCAGGTGGGATGACGCTGTCGGTATACTGACAGCCGGTATCCCGTCTGCTGGTATATCATACTGCACCTCACCAAACACCCAGCTTACTACTTTCATACGTATTGCACTGCAGCCATAGATCAGTATATTGGTGATTTTTTTTCCCCTGTAGGGAACATTGTGTGATTGCTTTTCTTTTCCCCCCTGTGGAGGCTATTGTGTTTTTCTTTTTCCCTGTGGGGTTCAATGCTTTTTTCCCTGTCGGGAACTATGTTTTTGTGTGTGTATATGGGGGGGGGAAGGTGGGGGCGCCGTGACGTGAGCTTGCTCCGGGAGCCATGGCTCCATGCTATACCTCTGCCTCTGCTGACATCTAGCGACTGGCACAGCTGGATGACGATAGTGCTATGGGATTTGTTATCGCAGTTTTGCCGAAGACACTATAGCATAGATCTTAATATGCTCATCACATGTCTGCATGTGCCCAGTAGAGTGTCTTTCTCTTACGTCCTAGAGGATACTGGGGTTCCATTTAGTACCATGGAGTATAGATGGGTCTACTAGGAGCCATGGGCACTTTAAGAATTTGATAGTGTGGGCTGGCTCCTCCCTCTATGCCCCTCCTACTAGACTCCGTTTAGAAAATGTGCTTGGAAGAGCCGATCAAGTTTATGGAAGCTCCTGAAGAGTTTTCTGCATTTATTTTATGTGTTTGTTATTTTCAGGCAGGTCTGGATGGCACCAGCATGCCTGCTTCGTGGGACTTGGGGTATGGGGGGGGGGGGGGGGAATGGCCCAACCTCTTGAATGGTTAATGGTCCCGTTCCCTGCTGGCAGGACACTGAGATCCTGAGGGAACTATTCGCAAGCCACACCATGGCGAGCGTACATTCCCGCAGCACGCCGCCACCCCTAACAGGGCCAGAAGAAAGAAGAGTGGTGAGTACTATGCCGGCGTCCCGGTTAGTGGGTCGCCGGCCATTATGGCAGCATTGCGGATTGTGTCTCCAGATTCAGTACACAACTGTGTCTCAGTACACTGGCCCTCATTCCGAGTTGTTCGCTCGCTAGCCGCTTTTCGCAGCATTACACACACTAAGCCGCCGCCCTCTGGGAGTGTATCTTAGCTTAGCAGAATTGCGAATGAAGTATTCGCAATATTGCGAAAAGATTTTTCTGTGCAGTTTCTGAGTAGCTCGAGACTTACTCTTTCAGTGCGATCAGTTCAGTGCTTGTCGTTCCTGGTTTGACGTCACAAACACACCCAGCGTTCGCCCAGACACTCCCCCGTTTCTCCAGCCACTCCCGCGTTTTTCCCAGAAACGGCAGCGTTTTTTCACACTCACCCATAAAACGGCCAGTTTCCGCCCAGAAACACCCACTTCCTGTCAATCACACTCCGATCACCAGAACGAAGAAAAAACCTCGTAATCCCATGAGTAAAATACCAAACTTCTTAGCAAATTTACTTGGCGCAGTCGCAGTGCGAACATTGCGCATGCGCAATTAGCGGAAAATCGCTGCGATGCGAAGAAAATTACCCAGCGAACAACTCGGAATGAGGGCCACTGTACACAGTACCCACACTGGCAAACAAAGCCTTAAAATGGTTCTGTCTCCATTTTAAGCATAAATTACCTCAGCCAGTATAAAAAAAGCAGGAAGACCGTGCGCAATTGAAGGGGTGGGGCTTCACTATGAGAGGATCCAGCAGCTCACCAGCGCCATTTTCCCTCTGCAGTGAACACAGACACTGACTGACAGGGATGCGCAGCTCCTCCGGTGTGACTCCAGATTACTTCAGCAGTACCGGGGGGGGTCATAGCAGGGGCATAGGCAAACGCAGGGGGGGTTCCGGTTGCCTGGAAACCCCCCTCCCCTTGGCAAGTGGCTCAAATTATGACAACAATAGCAATGGTGTATAATACGATTAGTAGGGCTGTTGCCACATCATTCAGTTTAAGGGACAGAGCATAGCTGCTGCACATGCCTAGTGGTAGCGTCTTCTTCTGCCAAGTTTGCTGTTTGTGTGGATCTGAGTCCTCAATTAGTGCACTGGACCAGAGAGTAGCTACCAGGAAGAAGAGACAGGAGCCTTACCATGATGTGGGGTACTTTATTTATAATAGTATGTTTAACCTTTTCCTGACCAATTATCTTAGTTATATTAGTTAAATATGGTTGATCCAGCCTATACTGTAGACCATCTATAGTGTTAATTATTAATACGGTATTCCGTACACTATACAGTGTATAACAAGACCAATGTTTACATGTATGTAAAAAAAAGGAGTGTGTAACTGCGCTGGCTGAATCAATTTAAGATAATATAATGTCAATAATTGTAAAACATAATAGTAATAATAACCTTAATAGTAAATTAATAATAATAATAATAATAATAAACGGATGGTTTGTTCTATAAAAAAGAATGACAATTTAATAGCATATCACATGTAACAATTCTTAAAAAAGAAGGAATTCCTCTTGCCACTGGGTGGCAATAAAAGCTTGAATAGAGCTTATCTGGATAAAATTGGATATAATTCAAATGTTCCACTGTTTAGATTGTCCATTCCTATAGGCTAGGACAGCTTCCCTTTGTATATTCACTGTACTCAGAAGATATTTACCAATTCCCCTTGTAGGTGAGCATCAGCCTTGGAACAAGTCCTTTGTGTAGCTGTAGGGGTGGGTCAGTTTGGTGAAGAGATCCAGTGATGGGAGATGTGTCCAAATATTGCCCAGGAGGACACGGCTTTGGCGAGCCGGTGTGGAGAGCAGAGTCCAGATAGAGCAAGTAGATTCAGGTTGATCAGAAAAAGCTCAACGCGTTTCACTGGTAAATCCAGCTTCCTCAGGAGATGCTCCTGAGGAAGCTGGATTTACCAGTGAAACGCGTTGAGCTTTTTCTGATCAACCTGAATCTACTTGCTCTATCTGGACTCTGCTCTCCACACCGGCTCACCAAAGCCGTGTCCTCCTGGGCAATATTTGGACACATCTCCCATCACTAGATCTCTTCACCAAACTGACCCACCCCTACAGCTACACAAAGGACTTGTTCCAAGGCTGATGCTCACCTACAAGGGGAATTGGTAAATATCTTCTGAGTACAGTGAATATACAAAGGGAAGCTGTCCTAGCCTATAGGAATGGACAATCTAAACAGTGGAACATTTGAATTATATCCAATTTTATCCAGATAAGCTCTATTCAAGCTTTTATTGCCACCCAGTGGCAAGAGGAATTCCTTCTTTTTTAAGAATTGTTACATGTGATATGCTATTAAATTGTCATTCTTTTTTATAGAACAAACCATCCGTTTATTATTATTATTATTATTATTATTATTATTAATTTACTATTAAGGTTATTATTACTATTATGTTTTACAATTATTGACATTATCTTATCTTAAATTGATTCAGCCAGCGCAGTTACACACTCCTTTTTTCTACTGTTTAGTTTTGAGGGATTGACCTTCCTCCTACCTGCTGCTGTTGGCCGCGCACCTGCATATTTGCTAGTTTACATGTATGTCCAGGGTCGTTATTAGGTTCTAATACCACTCCCCAGACTCCCGTATTTGCTCAATGTTCTGCAGAGTGGGAGATTGTGGATTGCATTTGGAAACCCCCCTCTAGAAATCCTGCATTTGCCAATGAGGGGGGGAGCAATTATTAGTGTACTGAATCCCCAATCTGGGTACTTAGTCTGCGACCCGGCTAAGCTTGGCATTAGCAATAAAGGCGCGGTGTGCTGGCTCCAAATAACTCTGTCTCCCTGGAAGGGCTCTTTGTGGGTTAATTGTGCTTTTAACCTTTCCTGTGTGTGTGCTGTCACATTTACAATATGTCAGGCAAAGAGTGTGTTTCATGTACGGCAGAGTGTTTCTCTTCCCCAGGGACCTCACTACTGTGTACTCAGTGTAGTGCATCTTCTCAGGCTAGCGGGGCTGACTCAGTGTGGCTGGATTCCCTCAAAGGAATGATTTCCAATATTTCTAATAAATTGGCCCGCAATGAGAAAGAGACATAATACTTAAGACAGTCTGTGAATGAGATTATGAATAGAGACCCAGTCCCCAAACAAGCATCTCAGTCCCTTGCCATTTGTCCACATAAGCGAACTCTGGCCCATACCCTGCAGTCTGACGCTGAGGGGTCAGACATGGAGGAGGGGGAGGTGGATTCAGAAGGGGGAAATGCTGCTCTGTCACAGGAAATAGAGGCTCTTATAGAAGCTATCAAAGACGTTCTGCAAATTCCTGATAAAGTGGCAGAGCAGTGTGAGGAATCTTATTTTAATGTAAAAAAGAAAAAGTAACTTTTCATGTGTCAAAGGAATTGAATACCCTATTTGAAGAACCATGGGTTAATCCTGATAAGAAATTTCAGATCCCTAAAAGGTTAATCTCATCTTTTCCTTTTCCTCCTGTGGATAGGAAAAAATGGGAAAATCCACCAATAGTGGATGCATCAGTATCCTGGCTGTCAAGGAAAATTGTGTTGCCTGTCCCTGGTGCAGCCTCCCTGAAAGACACGGCTGATCGCAAGATTGAGACTACACTCAAATCCTTGTACACGCCTGCTGGGGTGGCCCAGAGACCCACTATAGCATGTGCATGGATTACTAAAGCCATTGCTAGATGGTCAGGTAACCTAATTGAGGGATTGGATTCCTTATCTGGGGGGAGATTGTTTTACTCCTGCAACATATACAGGACTCTGCAAACTTTATGGTGGAAGCCATAAAAGAAGTGGGTTTGCTTAATGCACGCACCACGGCTATGGCAGTGTCAGCACGCAGGGCCTTATGGTTATGCCAGTGGACTGCGGACTCCAGGAAAGGCATGGAAGGCCTACCCTTCACAGGAGAGGACTTATTTGGAGACGAACTAAACAAATGGATCTCCAAAGCTACTGCAGGTAAGTCTACATATCTTACTTCTGCAGCTCCCCAACTAGGAAGACCTACTCAGGACCTACTCTACAGTCCTTTCGGACTGCCAAGTTTAAGGGCAAAGGCAGAGGATCCTCTACAGCCACTAGAGGCGCTAGAGGTAAACCATGCAAACCTGCAACTGCCGGTTCTCCAGCTCTGCTTCCGCAAAGCTTTCAGCATGATGGTGGACCGCGATGCCTAGAAGACTGGCAGGTGGGAGCCCGACTAAAAAATTTCAGTCACATCTGGACAACATCATGCCAGGATCACTGGGTCATAGATCTTATTTCCCAGGGGAACATACTGGAGTTTCAGGATCTCCCACCTCACAGATTCTTTAAATCAGGCTTACCAGTTTCACAGGAGGCAAGTGTAACCTTACAGGATGCCATTCAAAAACTGGTACAAACGCAGGTCATTGTTCCAGTTCCACCTCATCTCCAAAACAAGGAGTATTATTCCAACTTGTACGGTAAGGCCGATTCTGAATCTAAAATCATTGAACCGGTACTTACGAGTGTTCAAGATCAAAATGGAGTCTCTGAGAGCGGTGATCTCAGGTCTGGAGGAGGGGGAATTCCTAGTGTCTCTGGATATCAAGGATGCGTACCTTCACATTCCGATCTGGCTGCCTCACCAGGCTTATCTACTGCAGGACTGTCACTACCAGTTCCAGGCCCTACCTTTTGGTCTCTCCATGGCACCGAGGGTGTTCACCAAGGTGATGGCAGAGATGATGTTTCTCCTTCACAAGCAGGGAGTGAACATAATTCCATACCTGGACGATCTTCTGATAAAGGCTCCGTCCAGGGAGAGGTTGTTGAACAGCATTGGCCTCACAACCCAACTACTCCTGGATAACGGCTGGATTCTGAATCTTCTGAAATCTCACTTAGAGCCAACTCGGAGTCTCCCATTTCTGGGAATGATTCTGGACACACAGTCGCAGAAAGTTTTTCTTCCATTGGAAAAGGCATTGGTAATCCAGTCGACAGTTCGGGATGTCCTGAAACCAACCCGGAAATCGGTGCACCTATGCATGGTGGCCTCTTACAAGGTGCTTCAGTACGGAAGGTTTCATTTATGACCCTTCCAGCTCGATCTGTTGGACAAATGGTCAGGATCACATCTTCACATGCACCAGAGGATCCGTCTGTCACCAAAGGCCAGGATCTCCCTTCTGTGGTGGCTACAGACTTCTCACCTGATGGGGGGCTGATGGTTCGGGATTCAAAATTGGATTCTGCTAACCACGGACGCAAGCCTCGGAGGTTGGGGAGCAGTCACACAGGGGGTGCAGTTTCAAGGAAGATGGTCAAGTCAGAAATCGTCCATCCAATCAACATTCTGGAACTCAGGGCTATATACAACGGCCTTCTGCAGGCCTCATATCTTCTTCAAGATCGGGCCATTCAGGTCCAGTCGGACAATGTGATGGCAGTAACATACAAAAAACGACAGGGCGGAATGAAAAGCAGAGCAGCAATGTCTTAGGCGTCAAGAATTCTCCTCTGTGCAGAAAAACACGCTGCAGCGTTGTAGGCAGTCTTCATTCCAGGAGTAGACAACTGGCAAGCACACTTACTCAGCAGACACGACCTGCACCCGGGGGAGTGGGGCCTTCACCCGGAGGTATTCAGGTGCTTAACAAGTTGATGGGTATATCCACAGATCGACATGATGGCCTCTCATCACAACAAGAAACTGAAGCGGTATTGTTCCAGGTTGAGAGACCCACAGACAGTGGCAGTGGATGCTCTGACGACTCCATGGGTATATCAGATGGTGTACATGTTTCCTCCACTTCCTCTGATCCCAAGAATTCTGAAAAGAATGAAAAGGGAAAAGGTTCAAGCAATTCTCATTGCTCCGGACTGGCCAAGAAGGGCCTGGTACGCGGACCTCCTGGAGATGCTCCTCGAAGATCCGTGGCCTCTACCTCTTCGCTAGGATCTTCTGCAACAGAGCCCATTCGTCTATCAAGACTTACCACGGCCATGATTGATGGCATGGAAGTTGAACGGCTGATTCTTGCCAGGAGAGGCATCCATGACAAAGTCATCCTGACTATGATCAAGCCAGGAAGGGGGTAATGTCTAAACATTACCACCATATTTGGAAGAAATACGTCTCTTGTTGTGAGAGCAGAAAATATTCTGTGGTGGAATTTCAGATGGGACGTTTCCTGCTTTTTCTGCAGTCGGGTGTGGATGTGGGCCTACATCTGGTCTCAATGAAAGTTCAGATTTCGGCCTTGTCCATTTTCTTTCAGAAACAATTGCCTTCTCTTCCTGAGGTCCAGACGTTCTTGAAAGGTGTTCTGCACATCCAACCTCCCTTTGTGCCTCCTACGGCACCTTGGGATCTCAATTTGGTGCTGCGGTTCCTCCAATCGGACTGGTCTGAACCATTACAGGAGGTAGAGGTTAAGTATCTTACGTGAAAGACAGTCACGCTGTTGGCTTTGGCTTCAGCAAGACGTGTGTTGGAGTTAGGGGCGTGGTTTCACAAGAGCCCCTACTTAATTTTCCATAAGGACAGAGCTGAACACAGAACTCATCAACAATTCCTTCCTTTGGTGGTGTCCGAGCTTCATATCAACCAACCTATTGTGGTTCCGGCTGTTACGGACACCTAAGCTACTCCAAAGTCTTTGGATGTTGTGAGGGCTTTGAAGGTGTATGTAAAGAGGACAGCTCATCACAGGAAATCAGACTCGCTGTTTATTCTCTATGATCCCAATAAGATTGGGTGTCCTGCTTCACAGCAGTTCATTGCACGCTGGATCAGGCTTACTATCCAGCATGCTTATTCCACGGCAGGCTTGCCGATTCTGAAATCTGTTCAGACCCACTCGACTAGGTTGGTGGGTTCTTCTTGGGCAGCTGCCCGGGGGGTCTCGGCTTTACAGCTCTGCCGACCAGCTACTTGGTCAGGTTCGAACATGTTTGCAAAGTTTTACAAGTTCAATACTTTGGCCTCTGAGTCTGGTAGGATGGGCATAGAGGGAGGAGCCAGCCCACACTATCAAATTATCAAATTCTTAAAGAGCCCTAGTGGACCCGTCTATACCCCATGGTACTAAATGGGACCCCAGTATCCTCTACGGACTACGAGAAAAGGATTTACCGGTAGGTAATTAAAATCCTATTTTCTGCAAGCTACTGCAATAGCTGTGCCCAGCTTGTCTCCCAGCATGTCAACTCCGCGTTTAGAAGCTGCTGCGATGCATGCATGTGCCCAGAGTGTCTCCCAGGGATGACATCATCTTCCTGTGCCCCAGAAGCACCAATCAGCATCTCAGAGCCTTACTTTGGTCTGAAAACATGGGTGATGACTGTTTCCACTGCACAGTTACCCGGGTCATTTCCATGTTCAACCCAGGTAGCTATCCGGGTAGGATTCCAGCGTCACTCAACCCATGTTGAGCTGTTTCCACTTACTAAAAACCTGTGTCGATGCGTGCCCCCATGCAAAAACACGGGGTAAATTTGGCTAGTGGAAAAGGGGTATAAGCCACTAACACTAACCTTCCCCTCCCACAGCCTAAACCTACTGCCTAATCCTAGCTTTATTACATGTAGACACAAGAAAAAGAGACCCCCTAGTGCGCTAAAATACTAGTAGCAGCCTTGGAGCCCAGAAGAGAACCTTTCACCGTGATTCTAAAATGGTACAGAAAATGGAAAATTTGAAACTCCATGTGGCGCTACTTATATACTATCAGAGTAAAACTCACACAGTGTAATCACAAGGAATTCCGGTTCTTCACAACTATCTCAGTTTGAGAACATAACCAATATTTTCACATGAAAGTTGTAGCTGGCTTGATGTAAAGCTACAAAACATAAAATGTGCAGAACATAGTGCAAAACTGTTTTGAAATTATATGTGGGTATTTAGAGTTGTCTCAGTCCCACTCACATAAGGATGTAAATTAGATCACATGTAGATAATCATAGAAGGATGGCATTCATTTTGGAACGGGATCTTCCTCCTCAATACTTTGAATAAAAATGATAGTAATGATAGTGCAACACCGTCTTTTTATAAAGACAAGTATTTAATAAAAGAATGCACTCACAAAACATCTGATTTAAAACAGCATAAAATATTTGAAGACATCCATATGGTTAAGGACTGCTAGCCCTTGGCATAGTCACCGCAAAGTCTCAGTGTTCGTAAAATCTCCACCGGCTCCGGGCAGCAGCTCCTCTCCACACGTCCTCGTTTTAATGCGTCTCCCTGCTCAAGCGCTTTCGGACTCACGTCCTTCCTCAGAGGAAGGACGTGAGTCCGAAAGCGCTTGAGCAGGGAGACGCATTAAAACGAGGACGTGTGGAGAGGAGCTGCTGCCCGGAGCCGGTGGAGATTTTACGAACACTGAGACTTTGCGGTGACTATGCCAAGGGCTAGCAGTCCTTAACCATATGGATGTCTTCAAATATTTTATGCTGTTTTAAATCAGATGTTTTGTGAGTGCATTCTTTTATTAAATACTTGTCTTTATAAAAAGACGGTGTTGCACTATCATTACTATCATTTTTATTCAAAGTATTGAGGAGGAAGATCCCGTTCCAAAATGAATGCCATCCTTCTATGATTATCTACATGTGATCTAATTTACATCCTTATGTGAGTGGGACTGAGACAACTCTAAATACCCACATATAATTTCAAAACAGTTTTGCACTATGTTCTGCACATTTTATGTTTTGTAGCTTTACATCAAGCCAGCTACAACTTTCATGTGAAAATATTGGTTATGTTCTCAAACTGAGATAGTTGTGAAGAACCGGAATTCCTTGTGATTACACTGTGTGAGTTTTACTCTGATAGTATATAAGTAGCGCCACGTGGAGTTTCAAATTTTCCATTTTCTAGCTTTATTACATATTTATTTATTAACAGTTTCTTATATAGCGAGGCAAATTTCATTGCACTTTACAAATGGACCCAATTAGAAGACAAAAATAGGATTTTAATTACCTACCGGCAAATCCTTTTCTCGTAGTCCATAGGGGCTACTGGGAATCCATTTAGTACCATGGGGGTATAGACGGGTCCACTAGGAGCCATGGGCACTATAGAAGTTTACATGTGTGTGCTGGCTCCTCGCTTTATGCTCCTCCTACCACTCTCAGTCTAGGTAACTGTGCCCGAGGAGATGGGCATACTTTGAGGATATAGAAAAGGAAAGTGGTGATAATTCGAACCATCACAATCAGAACAAGAGGAAAGCCATGCTAAGCAAACTTGTAAGCAGGGACTGCAACAGCTGAACCAAACAACATTACTGAACCAAGTAACAGGGCAGGAAGAATGAAGCACTGGGCAGGCACCCAGTATCCCCTACGGACTACGAGAAAAGGATTTACCAGTAGGTACTTAAAATCCTATTTACTCTTACGTCCTAGGGGATACTGGGAATCCATTTAGTACCATTGGGAAGTACCAAAGCTCCCAAAATGGGTGGGAGAGTGCTGAGGTTCCTGCAAAACTGATTGACCAAACTGAAGGTCCTCAGAGGCCAAAGTATCGTACTTGTAAAGCTTAGCAAACGTGGTCCACCCAGACCAAGTAGTTGCTCAGCAGAGCTGTAAAGCCAATACACCCCGGGCAGCCGCCCAAGAGGAACCCACCGACCTAGTAGAGTGGGCTTGAACAGATTTCGGAATCTGCATGCTGGATTTTAATCCTGATCCAGCAAGCAATGGACTGCTTTGAAGCAGGGCACCAAATTTTATTGGGATCGTAAAGAACGAACAGCGAGTTCGATTTTCTATGACGAGCTGTTCTCTTCACATAGACCTTCAAAGCCCTTACGGCATCCAAAGACTTTGAAGTAGCAGAGGTGTCCGTAACAGCCGGAACCACAATAGGTTGGTTGATGTGAAACTCGGACACCACCTTAGGAAGAAATTGCTGAAGAGTCCTGAGTTCAGCTCTGTCCTCTTGGAAAACTAAGTAGGGGCTCTTGTGAGACAATGCCCCCAGCTCCGACACACGGCGTGCTGAAGCCAAGGCCAACAGTGTGACGGCCTTCCACGTAAGGTACTTTACGTCTACCTCCTGCAATGGTTCAAACCAGTCCAATTGAAGAAACTGCAGTACCAGATTGAGATCCCAGGGGTGCCGTAGGAGGCACAAAGGGAGGCTGTAAGTGCAGAACACCTTTTAAGAACGTCTGGATCTCAGGGAGAGAAGGCAATTGTTTCTGAAAGAAAATAGACAAGGCCGAAATCAACTCCCGAATGCAGAAAAAGTAGGAAACGTCCTAGATGAAATTCCACCGCAGAATATTGTCTGCTCTCGCACTTTGGGACATTTTTCTTCCAAATACGATGGTAATGTTTAGACGTTACCCCCTTTGTGGCTTGGATTATAGTCTGGATGACCTTGTCAGGAATCCCTCTCCTGGCTAGAATCAACCATTCAACTTTCATGTCGTTAAACATATCCGTGGTAAGTCTTGATAGACGAATGGGCCCTGCTGCAGAAGATCCTCTCGAGGCAGAGACCACGGACCTTCGATCAGCATCTCGAGAAGATCCGCATACCAGGCCCTTCGTGGCCAGCCCGGAGCAATGAGGATTGCTTGGACCTTTTTATTCTTTTTAGAATTCTCGGGATCAGAGGAATGGGAAGAAACAAGTACACCAGCTGGTAAACCCACGAGTTGTCAGGGTGTCTACCGCTACTGCCTGTGGGTCCCTCGACCTGTAACAATACCGCTTGATCTTCTTGTTGAGTCGAGAGGCCATCATGTCAATGTGTATCCCCCACCGACATGTTAACCACCGGAACACCTCCGGGTGGAGGCCCCATTCCTCCGGGTGCAGATTGTGTCTGCTGAGGAATTCTGCTTTCCAGTTGTCTACTCCCGGAATGAAGATTGTCGACAATGAACCAGTAGTTGTAGATAGCCCTGAGTTCCAGGATGTTAATTGGAAGGACGACTCCCTGTCTTGACCATCTTCCCTGAAACTGCACCCCCGGGGGGACTGCTCCCCAACCTCTGAGGCTTGCGTCTGTGGTTAGCAGAATCCAATTATGAATCCCGAACCTCTGACCCTCGACTAGGTGATAAGTCTGTAGTCACCACAGGAGGGAGATCCTGGCTTTTGGTGACAGCCAAATACTCTGGTGCATGTGAAGATACGATCCGGACCATTTGTCCAACAGATCCAGCTGGATGGGCCTCACATGAAACCTTCCATACTGAATTGCTTCTTAAGAAGCCACCATTTTCCCCAGAAGGCTTATGCAGAGATGTACTGAGATTCAGGTCGGCTTCAAGACGTCCTGAACCATTGACTGGATTACCGTTGCCTTTTCCATGGGAAGGAATACTTTCTGGGACTCTTTGTCCAGTATAATTCCCAGGAACTGAAGCCTCTGTGTTGGTTCTAGGTGAGATTTTGGCATGTTCGGAATCCACCCATGATCCAGGAGTAGTCTGGTTGGGAGGGCAATGTTCTCCAACAGCTGTTCCCTGGACGGTGCCTTTATCAGAAGATCGTCCAAGTACGGAACTATGTTTACTCCCTGTCTGCGGAGCAACATCATCATCTCTGCCATCACTTTGGTGAACACCCTCGGTGCTGTGGAGAGACCAAATGGCAGGGCTTGAAACTGGTAGTGGCAATCCTGCAGTTAAAACCATAGATAAACCTGATGAGGCGGCCAGATTAGAATGTGAAGGTACGCATCCTTGACATCAAGAGACGCTAGGAATTCCCCCTCCTCCAGACCTGTGATTACCGCTCTCAACGACTCCATCTTGAATTTGAATACTCGTAGGTACGGGTTTAATGACTTGAGGTTCAGAATCGGTCTTACCGCACCTTCCGGTTTCGGTACTACAAACAAGCTGGAATAGTAACCCTTGTTGTGTAGATGAGGTGGAACTGGAATGATGTAACCTGCGTCTGTAACAGTTTTTGAATGGCATCATGTAAGTTTACTCTCGCCTCTTGTGAAACTGGTATGCCTGACTTGAAGAATTTGTGACGTGGGAGCTCCTGGAACTCCAGTTTGTAGCCCTGGGATATAAGGTCTATGACTCATGGATCCTGTCACGATTCTGTCCAGATGTGGCTGAAGAATTGTAGCCGGGCTCCCACCCTCATGTCTTCCAGGCATCGCGGTCCACCGTCATGCGGAATGTTTTGAGGAAGCAGAGCCTGAGCCCTGTACCTGTGAACCAGCAGTAACTGGTTTGCGTGGTTTACCTCTAGCACCTCTGGCAGCGTTAGAAGAACCTCTGCCTTGCCCCTAAACTTGGCAGTCCGAAAGGACTGTAGATTAGGTCCTGAGTAGGCCTTCCTAACTGGCGGAGCTGCAGAAGGTAGGTATGTGGACTTACCCGCAGTAGCTCGGGAGATCCATTTGTCGAGTTCATCTCCAAATAAGGCCTCTCCTGTGAAAAGTAGGCCTTCCACACCTTTCCTGGAGTCCGCGTCAGCAGTCCACTCGCATAGCCATAATCCTCTGTGTGCCAACACTGCCATAGCTGTAGTGCGTGCATTAAGCAAACCTATTTCTTTTTTGGCTTCCACCATAAAGTTCACAGAGTCTTGTATATATTGCAGGAGCAAAATAATTTCCTCTTGAGGTAAGGTATCTAACCCCTCAATTAAATTACCTGAACATTTAGCAATGGCTCTTGTAATCCACCCACATGCTATAGTGGGTCTCTGGGCCACCCCGGCAGCAGTATACAAAAATTTGAGTGTAGTCTTAATCTTGCAATCAGCTGCATCTTTTAGGGAGGCTGCACCAGGCACAGGTAGTACAACTCATCCACTATCGGTGGATTTTCCAATTTTTTCCTATCCTCAGGAAGAAAAGGAAAAGATGATAACAACCATCCAGGAATTTTAAATTTCTTATCTGGATTAACCCACGGTTCTTCAAACAGGGTATTTAGTTCTTTTGACACAGGAAAAGTGGCTGAGTATTTTTTCTTAATGTTAAAGTAAGATTCCTTACTCTCCTCTGTCACCTTATCAGGGATATGTAGAATTTCTCTGATAGCATCTATGAGAGCCTCTACACCCCGTGACAGAGTTCCCTCCCCTACCTCTGTATCCACCTCACCTTCCTCCATTTCTGACCCTTTATTATCAGAGTCAGAATGCAGGGTATGAGCCAAGGTATGTTTTTGCGGACAAATGGGAGAGGACTGAGACACTGGTCCCGGGTACTGCGTCCTTTTTTATAAAATCATCCATAGACTGCCTTAAGTATTGCGTCTCTTTCTCATTGCGAGATAATGTTGTAGAAATGGTGGAAATCATTCCCCTAATGGAGTCCAGCCATGCTGGTTCTGCCCCACTAGGAAGGGATACAACACTGAGTACACACTAGTGAATCCCCTGGAGAAGAGGAACACTGTGCCTTACATGAAACACACTCTTTGCCTGACATACTGCAGTAATGACAGCACACACACGGGAAAAGGTTGAAAGCACAATTAACCCACAAAGAACCCTTCCAGAGAAACACAGAAACAGTATGGAACCAGCACATGGCGCCCTTATCGCTAATACCAAGCTTAGCCGGGTCACAGACTAAGGTTGTCATTCCAAATTGATCGATAGCTGCATTTGTTTGCAGCGCAGCGATCAGGCTAAAAAATGGCAGTTCTGCTCATGCGGCGCAATGCGCATGCATGACGTACGGGCACAACGAACGATGCAGTTTTGCACAGGGTCTAGCGATGCATTTCAGTCGCACTGGTGCTGCAGAGTGATTGACATGAAGTGGGCGTTTCTGGGTGGCAACTGACCATTTTCAGGGAGTGTTCAGATAAACGCAGGCATGCCAGGTAAAACGCAGGTGTGGCTGGGCGTACTTTGGCGGGTGTGTGACGTCAAATCTGGAACTGAATAGTCTGAAGTGATCGTAAGCGCTGAGTAGGTTTTGAGCAAAAAATTTTTGCAGGCGCTCTGCGATAAAAATGTTTGCACTTCTGCTAAGCTAAAATACACTCCCAGTGGGCACGGCTGCTAAAAACTGCTAGCGAGCGATCAACTCGGAATGACCCCCTAAGTACCTAGATTAGGGTCTTAGTACACTAGTAAACTACTTCCCCCTGCTATAACCCCCTGGTACTGCTGTGGTAAACTGGAGGCTTTCCGGAGGAGCTGTGCGTCCCTGTCAGTCAGCGTCTGTGTCAGCTGCAGTAAGGAAAATGGCACGTGTGAGCTGCTGGATCAGCTCATAGTGAAGCCCTTCCCCTTCAATGGGGCGTGGTCTTCCCGCTCTTCTTTATACTGGCTTATGTGTTCATAAAATGGAGACATTCCCCTTTTATGGCTGTAGTGCCAGTTTGGGTACTGTGTACACTACAGTGTACTTAGGAGACTCAGTCCGCACCGTGTAGAAGCCGTGCTTCTCCGTACCCTCATGCCGCCATAATGGCTGGCGACCCGCTAACCGGTTTAGTACTCACCACTCTTCATTCTTCTGGCTCTGTTAGGGGTGGCAGCATGCTGCGGGAATGTACGCTCGCCGTGGTGGGGCTTGCGAATAGTTCCCTCAGAAGCTAGCGTCCTGTCAGCGGGGAACGGAACATTAACCCCTAGTGGGGTGGGGGTGGGGGTGGGGTTGGGCTGTCCCCCCCCCCCCCTTCCAAGTCCCACCAAGCAGGCAGGCTGGTGCCATCCAGTCCTGCCTGAAAATAACAAACTTTAAAAATTTAGAAAATGCTTCAGGAGCTTCCAGAGACATGATCGGCTCTTCCGGGCACATTTTCTGAACTGAGTCTGGTAGGACGGGCATAGAGGGAGGAGCCAGCACACACTATCAAACTTCTATAGTGCCCATGGATCCTAGTGGACCCGTCTATACACCCGTGTTACTAAATGGATTCCCAGTATCCCCTAGGATGTAAGAGAAACTGGGATAAAACAAACAGTCATAGAGGTAGGAGGGCCCTGCTCGCAATCTTACAATCTATGGGGAAATAGGCATTGATACACAAGGATAGGTGCTATCTATTGCATAGTTGAGCACCAGATTGTAAAGGTTCTTGGTGGGCTGCATGATATCACATCACAGCAGTGATGAACCAGGGTGGGGGATGTGTGGACTGTACTGTGGGTATATAATTGGATAGGAAAGCTATGAAGGTTATGTGGGCGGCTCTGGAATTTGATAAGCTTGTCTGAATAGGTGAGTTTTCAGGGAACACTTGAAGGTTTGAAGACTAGAGGAGAGTCTTATTGTACGTGGTAGGGCATTCCACAGAGTGGGTGCAGCCCGATGAAAGTCCTATAATCGTGCATGGGAGCAAGTAATGAGTGTGGATGAGAGACGTAGATCTTGTGAAGAGCCAGGTCAGGTTGGGAGATATTTTGAGATAAGTGAAGAGATGTATGTTGGTGTAGTATGGTTAATAGCCTTGTGTGTAAGTAACAGTATTTTATATAGAATACAGGTAGCCAATGGAGGCACTGACATAGTGGGTCTGCACTGCAGACGATGAACGTTTAGCGAGGAATATTAGCCTCGCAGCTGCATTCAGAATGGATTGTAATGGTGAGAGCCTCTTCTTAGTAAGACCAGTAAGAAGACTGTTGCAATAATCAATGCGGGAGATGAGAGCATGGATTAGAGTTTTATCAGTGTCTTGTGTAAGGTATGATCGTATTTTGGATATGTTTCTTAGATGCATGTAACATGATTTTGAGACAGATTGAATGTGGGGAGCAAAGGACAGTTCTGAGTCAAGTATGACACCTAGGCAGCGAGCTTGTGGTATAGGGTTGATTGCAGAGTTCTCAACAGTGATAGAAATATCAGGTCGGTACCCTGCACAGAAACAAAATAACCCACTCAAATCTAACTCTCTCTGCACATGTTATATCTGCCACACCTGCAATGGGGCCTAATTCAGACCTGATCGTAGCAGCAACTTTGTTAGCAGATGGGCAAAACCATGGTGGTCATGCCGAGTTGATCGCTAGCTGCATTTGTTCGCAGCGCAGCGATCAGGCTAAAAAATGGCAGTTCTGCACATGCGTATGCAGCGAAATGCGCACGCACGATGTACGGGCACAACGAACGATGCAGTTTTGAACAGGGTATAGCGATGCATTTCAGTCGCACTGGTTGCCGCAGAGTGATTGACATGAAATTGGCGTTTCTGGGTGGCAACCAGCAATGGTTTTTTTTTAAGTTAAATTACAGCTTTCAGTTCAAACACACAAGCCATCCTCAATTACGAATACAATTAGTGTAATGAATGATAATGGTCATGACCAATTAAGTCTTCAAAGAATACCTGAAGAACACTTTGTAGGCATAATTGGCCATCAACATTTACATTTTTAAAATAAAAATATAGATGTGGTAAATGTGCCTGGTCTAATGCAATTTATTTTATTTTTTTGTGTGTAGAGGTGTAGTTTGTAAATAAAGGTGTTTATATGTTTTTTATACAATAACCTCCTAACTCTCATTTTTTTATTTATTTTGTAATTAAAAATAAAATTCTTACGTTAGATGTGTGAAATGTTTAAGGTAACCAATTTCTGCTAGCCAATCTGCTGTTCCTTTATTGCATTAATAAACACAACACCAGCTTAACTTAAAATATATATTTTTTATTTTATTTTTTACATATTTTTTTATTTTTGCGCATGTAACTTTTTAAACATAACAAAAAAGTTATGAAAAAACAATTAACAAAATTTTTGGAGCTGCTCCACATTAGCCAGCAAGCCTTCGAGGTTATGGCGCATGGTGGCCAGAATGCCCGCAAAAGTAGTGGGATCTCCAACTGCAACATCTGAAATTAAGAGGCAACATAAACATTACTAACTTACTCACATTACCTATTATACAAGCAAGGCACAAAGCACACTGTAATGCAGGCATGTCCAAACTGCGGCCCTCCAGCTGTTGTGAAACTACATATACCAGCATGCCTTGACCCAGTTTTGCTGTCAGAGAATGCTAAAGCTGTGTCAGGGCATGCTGGGATGTGTAGTTTCTCAACAACTGGAGTGCCGCAGTTTGGAAATGCCTGCTTTAATGGCAAAGTGACTACATCATGGATGTTTTAATGAGAAAACAGTAGCAGAACAACACACAAGCCAGCTCAGCAATGTTTGTTATTGTTATTTTTTTTTTTAATAAAGTGTACCACACCATGGGGTACATAAACTAATATGGGAGTTCTCTTTAAGATGGGTCGTTGCCCATAGCAACCAATCAGATTACACATTGTCAAAGTCAGAAAAATATCACGCTGCACGTTGCCATATATGCACCTCATGCGCGTGCCTGCTGCACGTGCACATTCTCTCCCGTGCGTGTGGATATACGCTGCCGCGTGATGGCGCCTCGGCCATGCGCTCGAGCGCGTGGTATGTGCATTTACGGTAGACTTTGTGTGCGTCTAGCGGGTGACTCAATCGTTTAATAATAGAACCAAATAGCTCGTTTTATAGATAATGTTCCCCTTAATGATAACTGTAAGTTTGGTTAATGTGACTTGTTCACGGACTCGGGAATCCCTCTTTACGTGGTACAAGGGGTCTGATTAAGGTTGAACAGCTGTGTCTGGTACCTAACCGAAGAGTATTTTAGTAGCAATAATCCGGTGTTGGTTAGGTAAAGATTAATCGCTCCTGCGTGTAGTTATGACCATTAGTAGTTTCTGACATATTCTATATTTGCAGTTCATTATCCATGCGGCGGGAATCCGGAGATTCCCACCCACCTGAGCTGTTTAAAATAGTCACAGCCCACCTGTTCAAACTAACCTATGACCTTTTAATATGATGCGAGGAGACATTCCTGTGTCCAATGAACAATGAGATTGTAGGCCCCTTTGAAGTACACTGTATGTTGTGTATATAAGGGTCATTGTCCCCAGACCGGCCAGTACTCTCTCTTCAACAGTTATCGCTGATAATTGGAGGACTGGATTCCGGTTGCGCCTGCGAGTGTTCCCCGTATGGTATGTTTCTCTGTTGCCACTTTGTTACCCGTGTAATGTTAGCCATTCATTCTTAGTCTATGTATTTGTATTTGCGATCGTTTACTATTTGCGTATATTTCTGTCTAGATATCCTGTTAGAATTATATGTTAGCCTGTAGTGTATGACTTGTTAACTGTTTCTCTTTTCAATATAAATAAAAGCTCGTTAGTAAAGGTGTTGGATCCTTAGCACGGTATCTTGTATTCATTACATTGCAGTGGGTAATAGGAGCGTCTCGATCGCTCAAACAGCTCTAGTGTATACAAGGTTAAGCAGCGTTATATCGCTACAGTGTTTCAGTACAAGATTTACAGTATAAGGGTATCCTTTCTGTGTGTTACATTCAAGGTTTACTGATTGTCATCTTGTGAGCGTCAGCGCCGCTCGTGATCTCCTCGTGGTCTCGAGCGTCCGCTACGCTGATAGCGTAGCATTACGGTTGTCGCTCGCCTATAGCGTGCTCGACACCGCGCATTAAGCTGTGAGCGAGCGTGCCGCATGTGCGTCTCGATCACGGCCAAGCGTATGCTACGCTAAATACGTACCCTTACGGTACCCCATACGCCAATTGCGTACTGTGTCTCTTAACCTTTTATAGTGTTTAATATAGGATAAATATTAGGTTTTATCAATTGGGGGCTCCTCCGCTCTTCACATATCTGCACTAGGTAACTTTAGCAGACATTATCGGTCAGCAAAGGGCGGGAAGGTGGTATCCCTCGTAGTGCTGGCCAGATAAGCGTCTGCTTCGCTTAGTAAGGAGTGCTGAAGGAATCCGGAACCGGAGGTAAGAACAATACGCTATTATCTTTTAAAACTGTCTATTTCTGTTTTTGCATACGCACACACGCACGCACACATCTACATGGTTGCAGCTCACTTTCTTGTTGCCATTAGAATTGATTATTAGACACGTGCTGAAGAAATCTGGTGCTATTTAGTTGAGATTAAATAGGATAATTTTTAAGGGAATAATTGTAAAGGACACGCACACAGCATAGCAAATACTGTGTGGTGTACGGTAAGCGATCATAGTTGAATATCGTTTACATTGATAGAAGCGTGTTGATTGTGTCGCTGTGGGCATATCTGCACTTTGTGCATACGTGTCTCGGACAACGTGCGAGATCACGTACGTGACGCAAAGGCATACGCACGGGGCGTGTTTTACGCAACGGAGCGTACGGATACGCCCACTGAGACTCAAATCACACAATAACCTTGTTTAGGGTGGGCGGTATAGTACAGCCACCTGAAAATAGCACACGGTTGTTCAGTTTTTCCAAAAAAAGTATTAGTTAAAAGAAAACCTTTTTCTACTGCAAAACCCAGGGATTAGACCCCTACCTGTATGAAAGGAATTTCTGTACAGAAAAAGATCAGTGTGTATATGAGTGAGTAGGAGTGAGTGTGGATCTTAAGGTATTATTTTTGTGAACCCACAAATCGGGATCCCGTCGGAGACCACATCAGGTGAGTGGACACTTGGTGGCGTGGGACTAGCTCACCCGCGTTAACATTGTATAAGGTAAAGGAGCAAGTAGTTTCCGCAGACAAAAGGACTGCGAGGTATTTAAGCGCAGCCCCGGGGGTTTGGCGTAGCACCCATATAGTCAAGTTAAAGCTCCGGCTGAAGGTTTCGCAGCCTGAACAATCGATTCCGCTGGTCGTAAGGCGGATAAGTAATAGTTACTTATACGCAGTGCGACTGTACCGCACGTAATTGTGTGCATTAGTTTGTTACCTTGATACCCATTAAAAATTTACTGTGGGATCATAAACGCTATTTGTACATTCTAACGTGATTTGTGTAGGTGTTTGTTATTTTAAGGGAGTTTCGCTGTTCACTCAGGAAATCTCTAACAACCAATACTTACTGGGGAGGGTAGCATACTCCCACACGCCCCAGTAAATAGAGGTTACAGGACGGAAGTGAGTGAAGGCACTAGTTGAACTTTCACCGTCGCCTTACCGCGGGCAAGTTGGTCTGTTTGTAAGAATTAGCTAAGACAGCAATATCTGCAAACGATGGGGGCCAGTTGTTCAAAGAAGGGACGTCCAACAAGGGTTCACGTTGGTAGTTGCTGGCCCAAAGGGTCCGCACGGTATATAATGTGTGAAAAATACGGATCACACACACAGGTATTATGCAAAGAATGGGAACGTATGACAGAGGATGATGGGGAACAGTTTCCCCGGGTAGGCAGTCTGAACCCTGATGTATTGCAGAATCTAAGAAAAAGGATAAGTCTAATAAAATCTGCAAAGCAGAGGATTAGACATTATGATTGTTTACAGATATGGCAACAGGAAAGTGAAATACAACAGGAATCAGCTCAGAAAGCAATTCCAAATCCTGGTAGAAATCTAGTAGCAACGGCACCACCACCATATATAATAGGGGACAAAGTGGCTACAGAGAATGACATGCGGGTGTACGATAAGAGTGCACTTAATCAATGTAGTAGTGATAAGGTTAAGATAAAAGTTAATGCAAATGTTGATACTAACGCTAACCCATGCAAGTTATATCCTATGTTAAACTTCCCCCAGGAATACGACCAAGAAGATGAGCCCACTACGATTTCAGCTCTCTCTCTAGCGGCCACCATAAGCGATACTTCAGTGGGCATCGCCCAACCAGTAAGATTAGCATCTAAAGCCCATAGCTCAGGGACAGGTGAGGTTGTGTCTACAGGTAAGTACGGCACTGTACAATATGCTGAAACTATTGCACCACACACTGAAGAATAAAACCAGAGTGAAGTAATTAATATTAACCCTGTTAGAGTAATAGCGGTCCCCAATGGTAAGACTGACACAAATGGAGCCACACCCATTAGGAATATTGCTATGCACTGTCCCTGGTCCCGAGCAGAATTAAGAACAATTTTGTCTGAATTTCCTGATCCCAGAAAAGATTTAGCCGCATGCCAGAGGTTCATTAAGGACCTAGGTAACTCCACTGAACCTAACAACAAAGATTGGCGGACACTACTGCGGGCATGTCTGCCCTCTAGTATTGACCCCATAAAGTTTATAGCCGACTGTAAATTAGATGAGGAGGTACCCCTTACGGATGAATATAATCAAGACAATGTAACCAGAATCAATCTGCAGTTGGGAATATACTTCCCAGCTGTAGTAAAATGGAACAAAATATTCTCCATTAAACAAATGGAAGGGGAAACTGCCCCTGACTATTTCCACAGAGCATTGGAGGAAATGGCTAAATATACTGGGATCGTGGACATTGAGGCAAATATACACCATAGAGAGGTAGCAGTGTCCGTCTTGATGGACGGTTTAAAGGAGGTATTAAGGAGTAGAGTACAAACTACTCAACCTAACTGGAGAGGTATGTCGGTGGCTGCCTTAAGAGAGACTGCTGTTGGGCACGACAGGAACATCACAAGACGCAGGGAGTCACAAAGTGATAGACTGATGGCAATAAGTATCCAGGCCCTTACAACAAGGCCGCCTCAGTCCCGATCACAGACCCCTGGTGGTAAGCCGCATGTGGTAAAATGTTACAATTGTAACAGGGAAGGACATTTTGCACATAACTGTACAAATAACTCACATAATGCACATAAAAACCCTAGACAACGACATGACATACGAAATTGGGATCAAGGACCGCAGAGACGGAGTTATGAGCCACACGCAGGGGAAACAAGAAGGTATCCCCCAAAAAGAGACTGGCAAGTCTCTGATAATACCCATTTACCCCCTTCACAGGTAATAGCTGCCACTGCAATGCAGGGAGGTCACCACGCACCATAGGGGTGTGGTCACACCTGTAATCTGCAGCCAGTGAAATTGATTGCGAGCCTTGGAAGTGAACCCGAGGTTACAATTGATGTAGCTGGTAAATCTCTAAATTTCCTTGTAGATACGGGGGCGGCCAAGTCAGTGATAAATTCGACCGTGGGCATGAGAACCACTGGTAAAACAATTCCAGCCATGGGAGTAACAGGAGTAGTACGACAATACCCTTTAAGCAAACCAACAGAGGTTACGATAGGGCCTTTGCATACCAAGCATTCTTTTCTGCTGGCTGCATCGGCTCCGACTAATCTCTTAGGGAGAGATTTACTGTGCAAAATGGGATGCGTCATATACTGTACTCCTGAAGGTGTGTTCTTGGACATACCCGAAAACCACGCTCAGGAAGCACAAGATATGTTAGACTCCCCAACAAGATTAATGTCACACACTGTTATTGTAAATAGGTGTCCGTCCAAGGTAGAAGAAATGATTTCCCAGATACCGGAATCACTTTGGACCAAGGACGGACAAGACACTGGATTGATGGCAAATGTAGCCCCAGTAGTTGTGCAAGTAAAAGATGGTAGGATAGCTCCAAAAATCCCACAATATCCTCTGAAGCCAGAGGTGGAGTTAGGAGTTTACCCTGTAATAGAGCGCTTGCTACAACAGGGCATTCTGGTAAGGATGTCCAGCACTGCCAATAGTCCCATCTTCCCTGTTAAAAAGAGTGGGGGGAGGGGTTATAGATTAGTGCAGGATCTAAGAGGGATCAACAAAATAGTTGAGAGTCAATTCCCCGTAGTGCCAAATCCAGCTGTCATTCTTATGCAAATCCCTCCAACTGCCAAATTTTTCACTGTAATTGACCTCTGCACACTGACAGTCAATACTTATTTGCATTCACATACAGAGGAGTCCAATATACATGGACTCGCTTACCACAAGGTTTCATAGACAGTCCAAGTATTTTCTCACAAGCTCTGCATGATTGTTTACAGTCTTTCCAACCAGAGAGTGGATCAGTATTGATCCAGTACGTGGACGATTTACTACTGTGTTCAGATTCACTGGAAGCGTCCCTGAGAGATACGAAACAGCTCCTGTTTCATCTTTCAGACACAGGACACAAGGTTTCCAAAGACAAGTTGCAATTATGCCAGACCCGTGTGAAGTATTTGGGACACTGTCTAACACAAGGACTGAGACACCTTACCGCTGATAGAATTCAAGCAATTCGTGACATGACCCTGCCACAAACCCAGCAACAGATTAGAACGTTTTTAGGAATGTGTGGGTATTGCCGTAACTGGATCCCAGGTTTTTCCATACTGGCCTTACCTTTGCAGGAGATGGTCTCATCAAGCAAACCTGATCGGATTTCGCACACAGACGAATCCGAGATGGCATTTGAGAGACTTAAACAGTGCCTAACGCAGGCACCGGCATTGGGTATGCCAGACTATGGGAAACCCTTTGAGCTGTACGGAACAGAGAGTGCTGGGTGCGCAGCAGGTGTCCTAACCCAGAAGCATGGTGATGCCAGCAGGCCGGTAGCTTACTACAGCGCTCAGCTTGACACGGTAGCTCGATCCCTCCCCACATGCTTGCGAAGTGTTGCAGCGATAGCATTGCTAGTTACAAAAAGCGAAGATGTAGTGCTAGGACACAACCACAATCCATACACCACATGCAGTGTCAGCCTTACTAAATTCTGCCCAAACCAGACACGTCTCATCAGCGCGGTTTACAAGATGGGAATTGGCACTGATGGCCCCCGTAAACATCACCATAAGGAGATGCAGCGCATTAAATCCTGCAACGTATCTCCCAGGTGTGCTTGGACAGGCACAAAGGGTGGAGGATGAGAGTAATGGTGAAGGAGGATTTAATACAGAGGATGACACACATGATTGTATGGAATATTTGACCCAAAATTTCACGGCAAGGCCTGACATCAGTGACAACCCACTGGAAGATGTAGATTTTACTTTCTACACTGACGGTAGTTGTCACAGACAGACGGACTCGGGAGACTTGTGTACTGGATACGCAGTCGTAGATGACCAAGGTACCATAGAAGCAGAACCGCTAGGCCCACCTCACTCAGCACAAGTTGCTGAACTGGTTGCCCTAACCAGAGCATGTGAATTGGCTAAGGGCAAGTCAGCCAATATCTACACAGATTCTAGGTACGCATTCGGAGTAGTCCATGATTTCGGAGCCCTATGGCGCCTCAGAAATTTCATGACGGCAGCTGGCACACCCGTAGCACATGCAGCACACATCAAAAGACTTCTAACAGCGATACAGGAACCCGACAGAGTGGCTGTTATCAAGTGTAAAGCTCACACGTATAGCCAAGACCCGGTATCACTTGGTAACAGCCGAGCAGACGAAGCTGCTAAATTAGCAGCTGGTACCCCCAGACAGACAGACATCACACAACTGATGGTATTTAATACTGTAAACACACAGAAATTGTGTGAAATGCAAAATTTGTGTTCCCCACAGGAAAAGGCAGTTTGGAGGTCAAAAGGATATGACCAGGAGTCCTCAGGACTCTGGACAGATGGACATGGTAAACCAGTGGCACCAAGAGCATACCTTCCAAGTCTAGCGGAAGCAGCACACGGGCTGACTCACTTAGGCAAAGAAGGGATGTGTAAGCTAGTAAGAGCTTATTGGTGCGCCCCAGAATTTTCCTCCCATGCGGGTAAGAGAGCGATGACATGCCTCACCTGCTTGAGGAAGAATATCGGAAAGGCAATACCGACAGAGCCATCTCATGTCCCTCCAACAGATGGCCCTTTCCAGGTGATACAAATTGATTTCATACAATTGCCACCTTGTAGAAATTTAAAGTATGTTTTGGTCTGTATTGATGTGTTTTCAAATTGGGTTGAAGCATTTCCCGCGGCCACAAATACCGCTGTATTTACTGCAAAGAAAATTGTGCAGGAATTTGTGTGTAGGTACGGTATCCCTAGAATAATTGAAAGTGATAGGGGTACCCACTTTACAGGTGAAGTCTTTCAAACAATGTGTAAGTTGATGGGAATTAATAGTAAGCTGCATACTCCGTATCGCCCCCAGGCGAGCGCAAAGGTGGAGAGAGTTAACAGCACTATTAAAAATAAATTGAGCAAGGTAATGACTGAAACAGGACTGTTATGGCCTGAAGCTTTGCCAATCGTATTATACAGCATCAGAAACACTCCCAGGTCCCCTCTTAATCTGTCTCCTTTTGAAATTCTGTTTGGTCGACAACCCCATGTTATGATTAACCCCCAGGATGATTTGAAATGTAACAATGAAGTAACCGTAAAGTACTTGGTTAAGATGAGTAAGCAATTGAGGAATCAGAATGATAATCTAAAGTTGGTGATTCCTGATTTGCCAGACAGTAATTGTCATGACATTGAACCTGGGGATTATGTAATGATACGGAATTTTATACGCTCAGGTTGCCTTATTGACAGATGGGAAGGACCATATCAAGTCTTATTGACCAGCACAACTGCTTTGAAGGTTGCCGAGAGAGAGACTTGGGTCCATTCGTCTCATTGTAAAAAGGTCACTGACCCAGAGAGGTCCCGTGATAAAGACCAGACGGTAGAGGTTGTATCACTAGAGTGTCTGTTCAGGGAGGATTGAGACGACACCTGAGCGCTGAGAATAACAAGACCAGAAGCTTGTCGAGCCAGATCTCTTTTTCCCATTTGTTATTTTCTCCAGTTCCCACCTCCCTCCTATTTCCTTTCCCCCTTCTTATTTTTCTCCTTTTACTCCTCAAAGATGGACTTGCCCCAAGAGACTGTGATCCGGATTTTCCTGTTGACCATGATGTTGACCAGAGCAGTCTGTTTCGGTGAGAGTACCATGGAGGTCGAGAAAGGATCAGGAATGGGTTCTGATGACCAGGATGGAGGCGTAGTTTTCCAAGAACAACATAATCACAGAGTAAAGGCGAGTATCAGAAAACGATCTGGTAGCATTGACAATAGAAGGAATTGTGAAGGATTGTTAGCTGAAGAGAACTGCATCTGTAGGCACTGTGACAATATAGTTGAGGATGGGTGCATAAAGAAATGTCAGTCCAGTTTTAATGTCCACATGGACCGGCATCCATTGAGTGACTATCACTCCTTAGTGGGTAAAGTGTTAAATCAGACAGACTGTTGGGTATGCTCTCAAGTACCTCAAGGCCATAGTAAATCAGGATTAGTACCATTCCCTTTAACTGTAGGAGAGGTACTTGAGCTAAGTGGTGGGAGGCCGGTGGACAAAAGGTTTAATATCTCTAGTCCTCCTAGTTTGAAGCTCCACCAATATCATGTGGATAGGTCCTTAGTGTGCTTTAACATTTCCAATCCCCGAAAGCCAGGAAATTGGGAAGTGTCATGGAGTAATCAAACCATGACATTCTCACATAGAGCCGACAGATTGCCCATAGACACAGAACTTATACGCCAGATAGCCGACCATAGGAAATTCTTTCGGTATAGGAACACCCTAGGAAGTAGAATCATGCGAGTTGGAGAAGTATCACCAGGATACTGTGCACAGATCGTACAAACTGATACATGTACTAAACAGATGGAAGAATTAGGGCTAGGAGAGTTCACATGGAAAATTTGTAATATGGTTATGTCACACTCCATCCCATATGTTCTCCCCGATGATGCATATTTCATATGCGGGAGGAAGGCGTATAAGTGGCTTGCCCCAAACTCAGAAGGGTTATGTTATATTGGAAAAGTACTGCCTGAGGTAATGACTGTACCCCACACTAAAATGAAAGATATTCACCGCAGTGCCCAAGCTCCTTATACTCACACTCATTACGAGCACATCGTTAAACGGCACCTGATAGAAAGAACAGAGCATCCGGCCTCTGACCTGATCCATGAATCCACCGGGATTCAATTCCTACTCGCGTTAGATATCACTCGTACCGCTAGAGGAGTGATAAATTATAAATATATATCTGCGCTTGCAAATTTATTAGACAATATCACCGAAATGTATGACGACACCTTCAGGTACACTGGGAAAGAGTTACAAGCCTACAAAACAGAACTGGTTCAGCATAGGATGATTCTCAATTACCTCACAGCTGTGACAGGCGGGTATTGTGTTACCCTAGCGACTCAATATGGAATAAAGTGTTGCACGTATATTACAAACAGCACGGAGGACCCAGCCGAGGTTATAGACCAAAAGATGGATGACATCTTGCAATTAAAATGGGAGTTCCGAAGGAAACACAATCTCACCCTTGCTGCTGTGGGTAATGAGCTGACCAGTTGGGTGTCATGGTTGAACCCACGAAATTGGTTCTCTGGTTTAGGAGAATGGGCCCAAGGTATTATCATGGATGTAGGGAAATTTCTTTTGTGTATTCTGGGTGTCATCATATTGGTCGGTCTGATATTTAGATGCGCTCGGGTTTTAACAAAGTGTAAACGTAATGCCCGAGTGATGAGTTTAAGAAGTGAAGATACTGCAACAACAACGACTAGTTTAATTTATGACCCAACAATAGAGACAATGTTGTGATGAAAATGTGATTCCACGGTCCGTTTCTTTCACCCGTTTCTCCTTTGTTTTCCTCCAAGGTAAAAAGACCTCCGCTTGGAAGAAGAATTTGACAACCTTTTACACAGACCATTGATGGACAATGCCATAGACCCCCAATATCCCTAGCGATTTTAAAATTTTACGATAGCCCAACATTTTTGTAAGTCTATGGACATTGAGAAAGCTTTTTGCTCAAGCAATTATAGCAAAAGCATCGGGAGACTACAGTCAACATGTACATCGAGACAAGACATCAGACAAGACCTCAATCGGCAAATGTACATTAAACTCACATAGTTTACGACTGCATTTACCATAATTGCTTCTTATCTTCATCTCTACAACCTTCAGGTAATGACACACATAGTCGATAGGGAATATAGGCACAGATATCAGCACTCACACATCCCCCCCATTCATGTATCATCAACTAAAATGTGCTCCCCCATTTTGTTGCAACCAAAAGCCGAAAAGAGCTCGGTAAAGTTTGACAGCCCATCCACAGACCCGTACCACGGGATAAGAAGGAATTCAAATGTATACTTCGCAATACCTCGAAGCTTGATTTAAAACACGTACGGCACGATGATACATGACCCCTCAAACATGGACTCATACATACATGCTTCTACTATCTCACTAGGTCATACCTTTTTCCCACCTTCTACTCTTCTCCCTTACCCAATCATAGAAATTTATTTTTACATGACATATATTTTTCTCTTTTTGAACTGTTTTCAGGAAGTGGCAGTTATTGGTGACTGCCAAAGGGTGGACTGTCAAAGTCAGAAAAATATCACGCTGCACGTTGCCATATATGCACCTCATGCGCGTGCCTGCTGCACGTGCACATTCTCTCCCGTGCGTGTGGATATACGCTGCCGCGTGATGGCGCCTCGGCCATGCGCTCGAGCGCGTGGTATGTGCATTTACAGTAGACTTTGTGTGCGTCTAGCGGGCGACTCAATCGTTTAATAATAGAACCAAATAGCTCGTTTTATAGATAATGTTCCCCTTAATGATAACTGTAAGTTTGGTTAATGTGACTTGTTCACGGACTCGGGAATCCCTCTTTACGTGGTACAAGGGGTCTGATTAAGGTTGAACAGCTGTGTCTGGTACCTAACCGAAGAGTATTTTAGTAGCAATAATCCGGTGTTGGTTAGGTAAAGATTAATCGCTCCTGCGTGTAGTTATGACCATTAGTAGTTTCTGACATATTCTATATTTGCAGTTCATTATCCATGCGGCGGGAATCCGGAGATTCCCACCAACCTGAGCTGTTTAAAATAGTCACAGCCCACCTGTTCAAACTAACCTATGACCTTTTGATATGATGCGAGGAGACATTCCTGTGTCCAATGAACAATGAGATTGTAGGCCCCTTTGAAGTACACTGTATGTTGTGTATATAAGGGTCATTGTCCCCAGACCGGCCAGTACTCTCTCTTCAACAGTTATCGCTGATAATTGGAGGACTGGATTCCGGTTGCGCCTGCGAGTGTTCCCCGTATGGTCTGTTTTTCTGTTGCCACTTTGTTACCCGTGTAATGTTAGCCATTCATTCTTAGTCTATGTATTTGTATTTGCGATCGTTTACTATTTGCGTATATTTCTGTCTAGATATCCTGTTAGAATTATATGTTAGCCTGTAGTGTATGACTTGTTAACTGTTTCTCTTTTCAATATAACTAAAAGCTTGTTAGTAAAGGTGTTGGATCCTTAGCACGGTATCTTGTATTCATTACATTGCAGTGGGTAATAGGAGCGTCTCGATCGCTCAAACAGCTCTAGTGTATACAAGGTTAAGCAGCGTTATATCGCTACAGTGTTTCAGTACAAGATTTACAGTATAAGGGTATCCTTTCTGTGTGTTACATTCAAGGTTTACTGATTGTCATCTTGTGAGCGTCAGCGCCGCTCGTGATCTCCTCGTGGTCTCGAGCGTCCGCTACGCTGATAGCGTAGCATTACGGTTGTCGCTCGCCTATAGCGTGCTCGACACCACGCATTAAGCTGTGAGCGAGCGTGCCGCATGTGCGTCTCGATCACGGCCAAGCGTATGCTATGCTAAATACGTACCCTTACGGTACCCCATACGCCAATTGCGTACTGTGTCTCTTAACCTTTTATAGTGTTTAATATAGGATAAATATTAGGTTTTATCAACATATTATCTTGTAGAAGGTGCTAAATAAATGAGAATTAGAATCTGATTGGTTGCTATGGGCAACATCCCATCTTAAATAGAACTACCATCTTAGTAAATGTAACACCATGCTGGGATTCATTCACATCTGGAGTGAAGCCGACTTATATTTTTTTGGGTTGGCCCTGCATCATCACACTGCATATCAACATCTTCAGAAGGACAACATATCCTAGCATGCCCACACTCCCTGAAAGCCTGCCAAACTACATAAGGTCTAACATGTTTTTTAATTTACATTTTTTTTTGGAGTGTAACTTTCACAACACAAATCACTGTGTCCTTAGCCTGCCTAACAAAGTGAAGCATGTGAGCTCAATGTGCCAATATTGGAATACCCAGGCACAAGTGTAAAAGTCCAACAACATACTAAACTCCACTCAGGTCTAACTGTTTTGCAGATAATGTCACACATATAAACCCTGTTGTGCAGGCAACCCTGTAGACATAATGAGTGTCGATCTAGAGTGGGCAGCCTAAACATTGCAGACGTAGACACTGTACATCTAATGATCCTCACACAAATGTAAATGCAACATCCATACCATGATGAAGAAGACAAACATTTTACCTTGGCACAAGATTGGCCCCAGTACAACACTGCATTTATTAGAATGTGAAGTTAAAGTAGGTAACAAATTAAATGTCAATGTGTGTGAACTTACTATCCTCTGCCACTTGATCACCTCCCTCAAGTGCCTCCGGGGCCTCTGCTGCCCATTCTGAAGGTGGGGATGGTGGCTGGATGGGGGAAGGAGTCTGGATTGGGGAAAGAGGATGGAAGGGGGTTGTGGTTACAGAGGGTGGGTCAGATTGAGAGGGGGAGGGTGGCGGAAAGGTGGTTTGGGCCACAGAGGGGGAGGGGGGCAGAGAGGGGGATTTTGAAAGAGAGGGGGAGGGGGCAGAGAGGTTGGTTGGGCCACAGAGGGGGAGGGGGACAGAGAGGAGGTTTGGGAAAGAGAGGGGGAGGGGGGCGGAGAGGGGGTTTGGGCCACAGAAGGGGAGTGGGGCGGAGAAGGGGATTGGGAAAGAGAGGGGGTGTGGGGCGGAGAAGGGGATTGGGAAAGAGAGGGGGATTGGGGCGGAGAGGGGGATTGGGCCACAGAAGGGGAGTGGGGCGGAGAAGGGGATTGGGATTGAGACGGGGAGGGGGCTTGGGCCACAGAAGGGGAGGGGGGCGGAGAAGGGGATTGGGCTGGACTATAATTTGGAGGCCTTCCATCCGCTGCTTGCCGTTGTGCTAGCCCTAGAATGACATATGTAATAATTAGGTTATGCAAAAAAAAACAAAAAACCATCAGCATTTAAAAATTACATTGTTCTGTCCCATGTTAAATACACAGAGAAAGTTATTGTGTTCATCCGACAGCCTGTGTAGCAACTCAGTACAACAACATTAACTTTTTCACAAGCACTTTGCTACACAGTCAGTACTGCAAGCCATAACCACACACAATGTGGAAACTTGTCATGTTTGTAATACAGTAGTGTAATTACACAGTCTGCTAATTTTCACACTATATCACTTCTTAGTGAAAATGTGCAGTCTTTATAGTTAAAGTTTCTGCTACTAATCTCAGTGTAATAAACATTTAATGTAATGTGTTACACTTACTGCGTCTACGTCGACTGCAAATTTCTTGCCGCAGTTCCGCCAACAGGTCCGGCGTGCGACGGCGGAGGTCACTCCACCGCCTTTCCAATTGGATAATTGATCGCCTGGTACGGGTGCGTGTCCGCAGTATGCGGCGGACCTCCGCGTAGGCCTCGCGCTTAACCCTATATAAGGGTATAAAGGGCCCTGCGCGGCCTACGCGGGCAGTCCATGACTGCTATCAATACGCGCAGCTGAGCGCATGGTGTAAATGCAGCTGAGCGCATGGTGCCAATGGCGTTTTCCATACATGGGCATATATTTATAGTGTGTGGTGGCATTTGATTGGTTGTAATTGTATGGTGTCATCTGTATTAAACTTTATTGATATGTGGACATTAATGTGCAGGACAGTGGGTACAGTTCGCATTAGCGGAGATTCGCACCAGCGGACACACACACACACACACACACACACACACACACACACAATTATTTTATTACATTTGAATTCAAAAGTCATGCTTCTAAATTAATAGCATTGTAGGTTTGTAGGATAAAAGCCAAAAAAAAACATGACAATGTTTAGATATATGTCTCTAGATAGTTCTATAGATACATACACACACATATACCATTAATATGTGCCCGTTATTCAAAAACAGATAAGTCTCCATATATATATATATATATCTCTATATATAAAGATAGATAGATATATATATATAAATATATATAGCAAAAATTAAATATCAATATATATATATATATATATATATAGAGAGAGAGAGAGAGAGAGAGAGAGAGAGAGAGAGAGAGAGACCCAAAAATAAAAAAAATAAAAAATGCATTTTTGAGATAATACAAAACTCAACTAGGTGTTAAAATCTGTGTACTCGCCACATTTTGCAGGAACAATCAGCTACACAAAGTTTATGTTTTTTACGATCAGATTTTGTTTCAGTTTTATTGTAAGCAGATGCACAAGCCAAACATACCCCAAAAAAATAAAATAAAAAAAATACGGTTATTGTTGGTTAAGAACACAATTATCACAAATTCAAAACAGAAAGCAAAAAAAAACCAGTAATACCATTGTCTACAACAATATAAAACAACAAACATGATAAGGAGAACAGTACAGATTAATTATGTAATGAAACAATAATAAATACTCACAAAACCAAAGCAACACACTCTGAAATTTACCAAGCTAACTAAATGCCATCAGTCTAAAAAAGTAAACACGTACAGACAGTTTGGGGAGACAAAAACTAAAAATATATATATATATTCCTGAAATAATCACGCACAATTCGTGCCCTTACAGCATTCCCCCGGCGGGAAACACTCCCCCCACGGAATGTCCGGCCAACCCCTGGCTCCTCATCCGGCAATTCCTCCGTTTGGGGAAGCTCTACGCGACTCCTTACAGCGAAGTTATGTAGGATAGCGCACAGGACCACAATTGTACTTACCATCTCCGGCGAATACATGATGTCGCCACCAGTGCGGTGGAGCACACGAAAATGCCCTTTAAGAACACCAATCGTGCGCTCCACCAGCTGTCTAGTGGCAGTAAGCGCGGAGTTAAATGCCGACTGTGGTCCTGGCCTGGGTTTACTGTAAGGAGTCATGAGCCAGGGGGTGCAAGGATATCCACGGTCTCCTGTTTGATAATATGAGAATAGGAAAAGTATAAAAGCAACATTAAAGAATGTAATTCCAACAATATGACTGTTCCAATAATGAGACCATGAACCACAGACCATGGTCTGGATCCTCACGCCTGGATCACCGTCCTGAGTGTTCAGTCCACCAACATATTCTGCTCTCCTCGATTCCTTCGGTGCCGCAGCTAAGCGGCGTGGGCAGCCGGCGCCCACCACCTCAAAAGGAATTACCGATAATTGCATTCAGCAGAGGCTGGGGTAAGCACAACACGAGACTGTTAAAATAGCGGTATAAGCTTAAATGTCATTGTGCTGTGCACCGAATTGTGCTAATTAAAGCCACCCGTTGAAAGCCTTTTCTAAATATGGAATAAGTATTAGGAGCAGATATTTATAAAGTGGACAAAACAAATGCAAACTGCTTATACACTCACACTACGGATGGACTTACAAACCTATAAAATCATCTTATGAGCCTATACGTCCAATTAACACACAAGTGGAGCTTTCAGCAATGAGCTTTCTATAATTACAAGTGCTGTATTACCATCTGAAGCACAGGTGGTTATATGGTTTTAGGGGAGTTGTTAACGTGTCCATCATTTGCTGCTACTGATAATTATTGATGCTTGCTATATTATATATGCTGTGTTATCAAATTACAGGATACCAGGTTTTATTCATTAACTCGTGATATATATATATATATTTTTTTTTATAAATTGTGTAATACTTTCAATGACAGCGCTTCTTTGTGTTTTTCACCATTGTCCATGATTTTTTGAGGTTCAGCACCTCAAATTGAGAAGCTGCAGTCAGTGCAAAGTATATTTGTCTCATAGCCAATTTTACTAGCGCTCACTTGTTTTATCTTTTCTTGTGTATCTGCGCAACACAACACCATCAGGCATCCCAAAAAGGAAGACACGGGTACGGAAAATTGGTGGCCTTGCACGCCTCCATTGCCTTGGAGGATGAGGAGCCGGTTGGGGTTGGAGGGCTTGCGCCAGTTGGGGTGGGAGTGCTTCCATGGGCTGGGGTGGGAGGGCTTCCGCTGCCACATGTATGGACATCACCAACTTCAAATGAAGGTAAGAATCACTAAAAAACACACAATCAATTAACAACACACATTGACCAAAAAAAAAAGTGTATGGGTATTCACTTACTGCAGGAGCGTACTCCATATCTTCATGATGAAAATACGGAACAATAAACCCCCACAGTTAGCTACGTACCTACAACATAGGTTACCATCAAAAATAACAATTTAATTTTTATAATAAACATAACCATATAATTACTGCAACAAGATATGAAATAACTACTAAGTATGTTTTTTTTAATACAAAAAACCCCCAAATAAGTTAATAGGACACTTACCTGCTCAGAAAACCAACAAAAAACTTGGCACCAAAACAAAAACCAAAAAAGGCCTACTTCGGCAAAATAAATATATTAGGCCCAAAACAAACAATACAGCCACCTACAAGAGAGAGAAAAGGCCAATAAGAACAACAACAAAAAACACACACTCTCAGCACTCCCACACCATGCCACCCAGGGACAGGCAACTTACCTGCTCAGAAAATAAATGTAAACTTTGTTTCAAATATGAAAATTAAACTGGCCTACTTCGGCAATATAAATTTATTAGGCCCAAAACAAACAATACAGCCACCTACAAGAGAGAGAAAAGGCCAATAAGAACAAAAAAAAAACCTCTCAGCACTAGAACGGGCACACTGCAAATTACATGTAATATAACTATGTAACATAGATACAATACTATGCATACTATAGATACAAAGATAATAAAATAAACATTAAACACCATACAAAATGACCAAATTATAAACCACTACAAAGGACCATTGCACACCCATAAATACTGGTTTGGTAATAAACTATTTTTTTTTTTTAAAAACATTTGTGTTAAATACACCATCCGCAACACAACAGTAAGAAATGTGCAAGCTAACAAGCGCAAATTTTTATGCTATATACTGCAATAAAAACTCACTCTGAAATGTGCTAGGCACCGTCCACCTTGCTTCTGTCTTGCTTCGAGAATTCTCAGCATACACCCACTCACACAGGCTGCAGTCAAGGCGTTTAAATAGCCACTACAACAATTACTGGAAGTATTAGCATAATTGACACCTGTGCGAATTACCGCACTGGAAAACACACGCAGCTATAAATCGCAAGACACCTGTGCAAACACACATGCCACCAGCAACATGGCTACTCGTGAGCAGATGGCAGCAGAGATGGACATGGTGCAGCAGCAGATGTCCGCTTTGACACATAGGCGCCTAGCGCTGCGGAGGCAGATGCTGGAAGCTGCCAGTGCGGATGTTGAAAGTGCAGGACCCAGTACTGTTCAAAATCCATCTTCTGATACACAGGAGTTAGGAGTGAATCCCCTGCCAGACATAGATACTGGGGAAACTGAGGGAGATTCAGGACTACATCTCAAACCCAAAGTACACAAGCAGCTAGTGAAGAGGAAGATGGTGAGGAGGGACAGGACGATAGCTCACAGGCTACATAAAAAAAAACGAAGAAGACAGCCCACCTTCACTAAGAGGGAGTTACGTGTTTTGGTCACACAGGCCATGGAAAAAATTAATCGAGGCAGCAAAAACATGGGTGCTGCAACCAAAGATCAAATCTGGAGGGACATCACTGATTCTGTTAATGAAGTCGGCTCAATTGTCCGCACCTCACAGGAAGTTCGAAGACGGTAAGTGTATATTGACACACCATTTACTGTCCTAATTATTATTACCAACTTAGGTAGATGTGATGTTGCCTATAGCAACCAAATACATAACATGTGTACTATCAATAAAAACAGGAATTCTTAACTTATATGTCCCCTACCCCTAATTCTACTCACATATGTAGTTGGGCCGACTTCAAATCCCGCCTGAAGGGCAAGAGGTCTGCGGAGTGGAATGCCTCGAGGGCAACAGGGGGAGGTCCAGCTGCCACTGTGGAATACACAGATCTTGAGGAGCTGGCGATGGACTGTGTGAGCTACGAGGAGGTGGGTGGGGTGTCTCATACGGACACGGACCTGCCTGAAATAGTTCAGCTACATGACTTGCCAGGTAAGTTTACACAAATATTCCTAAAAATCAAATTTAGTGGTTCCAAAAGTCTAATGTCGATTTTTTTCATCCCTTTTTCCACTCATTCTTCTATTTGCTTTTAACATAACACAGCACAGGTGGGTGAGCAGGTAGAGTCAGAGGAGGGTTATGTGACTGAGGCTGAGGTGGGGGGACCTAGTGTCTCTGGCAGTGCGGGACCACATATTCCATCTATCCAGATTCCAACTGGCCCCCCACCCAACCCTCTGCTATCCCGGACATCCTGTCTCAAATAGCAAGGTATGGTGAGAGCCTAAATGCTTTTCAGGACAGGATGATCCGGGAGGTAAGCCAGATACCTGTCCGGCTCACTGAGCACAGAACCAGTGTGGAGCAAGGTGTAGCTCAACTCTGCCAAGGTCTGGCAGAGATCAGGCAGGGCCAAGTGCAACTCGCCTCCTCGTTCCAAGAAATTGCCAATTCCATTCTGCAAGGGCTCCAGGACATCGCCAGCTGCCTTGCCCACAGTGGCAGAGAGCCAGCCACATCTGCTCCCTCCCATCCCTCTGCCTAGGAAGAACATCCCACTGGGCAGGGCCCTCGAAGGTCACTTCGCAGACCGAGCCGTGAAGAACATCAGGTGGGGGAAAAAGAAAGAGAGAGTGATGTCTCTCCAGATGACCAGCACCCATGTTTGACATGTTGCCTCTATGTTTTTTTTTGTTTTTTTTTGGCTTGTGTGGCCAGAATGTACAACTCCCTCAAGGTGTGTTGTTTTTGGATTTGTAGCCTGTGAGGTTTTTTCCAGGACACTTGAGCCATCTTCCTCTTCCTAGCGTGCTGTGTATGTTAGGGTTGGTGTTTTGGGTCCAGAATCGACCTCAGTTCCCCTAAAAGTATCGTCTGGCTGGGGGTTCACAACATATACTTTGTAAATATTATACTTAAGATTTTGCCAGTAGATGGGGTTACCATAGTACTGGGTTCTGCTATGTCAAATTTGCCACTGGCAGCTGCTTGTTGCCATGTCCATCTTTGTATGTGATGCTCATTTGTAGCCATGTTGTGTTGCTGCTTTACTTTATTTATTGGAGTAAAAAAAAACAAACAACAACACTTGTTTGTGTGTTTTATTAAAGGTCATGCACTCTTGAAAACTGTGCCCTGTAAACTTTAACATGGCATACTTACATTTGTGTAACAAGGGAACAAACAGAATATTCTTACAAACATTGAATATTATAATGTTAAAAATGTATGCCTTGCACAACACTTAACTGGGCATATTAAATAAAAATCAACGTTGAATTGAACTTGGGTTACTAGGGGCAACATGGCATAGTATTAGATATGGACCATACTTGCCTACCTGACCCTCTCCATGAGGGAAAAAATGCTCTGTTCCTGGACTTTCCTGGTAATGTATGATTGCCATCACCTGTGGTGAAACACCTTTCTTATCAACTAACTAGCTCACCACAGGTGATGGCAATCATACATTACCAGGAAAGTCCAGGAACAGAGCATTTTCTCCCTCATGGAGAGGGTCAGGTAGGCAAGTATGATATGGACACATACTCCAAAAGAAAACAAAATAAAAGTGTTAGTAAGTAACATTAAGTGTAGGCTGCATTATGTCGCTCATGTTATTTGGTATGTACAAAGGAATATGTCTATGTCGAGAACATTTAGCTGATGTAGTTTATAAATTGGTTTATTCACACTTGATTAAATTGCAAAGTATTCAGCAAAAAATTAAAACATGCAGTTAACATCAAAGTATTTTACAAAATAATTAAAAGACTGCATTATTTGTGAGTATGTCAGATTTATAGGCCCTACACACTGGCCGATTTTTTGAAAGATATGAACGATCTCGTTCATAAATGAACGAGAACTCGTTCATATCTTTCAGTGTGGAGACTCCTGCGATGAACGATGCGCATCCCCGCGCTCGTTCATCGCTGGTCTCCCGTCGGCTGTGCATGCAGGCCAATATGGACGATCTCGTCCATATTTGCCTGCACTTCAATGCAGCCGCGTGACTGGGGGAGTGAAGAAACTTCACTCCCCCCGTCACTGCCCCGCCGCCGCCGGGTCGTTCGTCGGCCGTATCCGCCGTCGGGCAGCTCGGCGGCGGGTCGGCCAGTGAGTAGGGCCCCTTAGACTTGGTAAATGTACATTTATTATGTGGGCATACAATTGCTGTTTGCAGTCATTTGTAACTGTTTGGCAAGTAATTGCTGAACAGGTGAATTCATTTGCTAATTAATTGCTAAATAGGGCAGACACACTTGTAAAAATACTTCGCAAGTGCTGAGTAGCTGCAGACTTACTCCTCGGCTGCGAACATTTGTTGTGTACTTTTTACCATCGGCTAGGCATTTCTGCTCATAACACGCCTACCGCTGTTTGCATACTCCCACACTAGCCGCCCACTTTCACGCCCATTTCGTAAGATAGCGAAGCCGAGCCTCTGCCACGCCTCCGTCACTCCCTGTTTTCGGTTATGAGCTGAATTTCAGTTAGTCATTTTGCACAAGCGTCGTATCGCTCCCTTTGCGCACGCGCATTTCTGCTTTCACGCATGTGCAGTTTGCGATTTTTTGCCGTTTGCGATGCGATGATCTGCTGCGAACAACTCGGAATGAGGGCCTTTATGCAGTCCCAGGTTTACCCCTCTATCAATACAGATAGTTGTGGATTAAAAGATTGACAATGGACCTAATTCCGAGTTGATCGCAGCAGGATTTTTGATAGCAATTGGGCAAAACCATGTGCACTGCAGGAGAGGCAGATATAACATGTGCAGTGAGAGTTAGATTTGGGCGGGGCTTGTTCAAACTGAAATCTAAATTGCAGTGTAAAAATAAAGCAGCCAGTATTTACCCTGCACAGAAACAAAATAACCCACCCAAATCTAACTCTCTCTGCACATGTTATATCTGCCACACCTGCAGTGCACATGGTTTTGCCCAACTGCTAACAAATCTGCTGCTGTGATCAACTCTGAATTACCCCGAATGTCTTCTAGCTAGACCATCAATATGTCGTCACCAACGGGATGAAATGCAATATGTCAACAAGGTGGGCAGCTAAATGGTGGACAGATCTTAAGGTCGGCATGTTCAAAAGGTCGACATGGAAATGGTCTACAATTTGTTTAATTATTTTAGCTAAAATCTAACCCTAATCCTAGCACTCCCCATAGTGTCTAACCCTAACTGTCTCCCTAGTGACTGACCCTAACTAGCATGGCACTAGCTGCTCAGCAAGGTCTGCAAAGAAGTAAGGCGCTGGGCTAGAGAGGTGCTCTTCCCACTCTGCCACCTTGCTAAACTGTTGTGCACTGTTACATTTGCCGGCTGCCATAGCCTGCTCCTGCCACTGGCAGGTATGACAGGCAGCGCAGCAGCTCCGGCAGATTAAAGACTCCTCTCCTCCAGTCTCATGATCACCGGTTGGGCCCCCTTCTTCCTCCTACCTGCTCCTTTCCACTGTCCTGTCAATATGGATGACAGACAGGCAGCTGCACATGACGGTCCCCGCCTCTGCACTGTGCTCAAAGCAGAAGCCAGGCAGCCATCTCCCGACACTCGGTAGTGTCTAGTTTCTCTTCGTGGAGGGGACATTTCCCATAAGCCCCTGGGTCCGTGTCACAAACTATTTGGAATAGAAACATGTGGCGAGCGAAGCGGAGTGGAGCAAGACACCGAGCCCGAAGTGTGGCGAGCGAACGAGTCCACGAGGGTACAATGGTGCAGAGATAAAATTAAATAACCTCAAACACACGGAGAATGGATAAAATATTAAGCTGTTCCATACCTTCCAACATTTTACACATAAAAATTGGTACACATAACAAAAGGGGGAGTGGCCATGGGTAAAAGGTAACTCCCCTTTTCCTATACTTTCAATGGAAGTTTGGAGAGCCAAAAATCGGTACAGACCATAAAAAAAAGGTACTGTGCCTATTAAAAAGGTACAGTTGAAGGGTATGCTGTTCTCTCCTGCCCTCTTATGCTGTCACTTCCTCGCCCTGATCATGAAGGGAACATAGACACAACGGTAGATGCTAAATCCTAGTGGGCTAAGGGACCTGTGACGTCAGGGAGCGGAGAAAGGACGGCAGGATACGACTTTCAGTATCCCCACCACCAACTATTACCTTTAGTAATCAGGTGGCGAGCGAAGTGGAGCGAGCCACTGTGCCCGAAGTGTGGCGAGTGTTCATTTCTGGACCCTTTGCTGAACTTGCTCCTCCCCTTCTCTTGTGTGTCACGTGGGTCAAATTTCCCTTAGCCCACTAGGAAATGGACACAACCTAGACACAACACCTGACACTCTGCTGAACTTGCTTCCTGATTAGAACAGGAAGTCACATTGGGTACACTTGACTGTGCACACAGTGGAGGAGCCAGCAGGCGTGGAGTAGCCTACAGCACTACCATCTGGCAACAACACAAGCATATAGAACAGCAGAGACTCAGGCAAGTTCTGGATAAAAGGGGGGGGGGGTGAGAGGAGGAATATCAATAACATGTGCAATGGGGGGAAAGGGATATATTAATGTGTGCTATGGGGGAGAAAGGGGCCTATTAGTGTGCTATGGGGGAAGGGGCCTATTAATGTGTGCTATGGGGGGAAGGGGCATATTAATGTGTGCTATGGGGGAAGGGGCATATTAATGTGTGCTATGGGGGAAAGGGGCAATGAATGTGTGCTATGGGGGAAAGGGATATAGTAATGTGTGCTATGGGGGAAAGGGGCAATGAATGTGTGCTATGGGGGAAAGGGGCATAGTAATGTGTGCTATGGGGAAAGGGGAATATTAATGTGTGCTATGGGGGGAAAGGGGCATAGTAATGTGTGCTATGGGGGGAAAGGGACATATTAATGTGTGCTATGGGGGGAAAGGGACAGATTAATGTGTGCTATGGGGGAAAGGGATATAGTAATGTGTGCTATGGGGGAAAGGGACATAGTAATGTGTGCTATGGGGGGAAAGGGGCATAGTAATGTGTGCTATGGGTGGAAAGGGACATATTAATGTGTGCTATGGGGGAAAAGGACATATTAATGTGTGCTATGGGGAAAGGGACATAAAAATGTGTGCTATTGGGGGAAAGGGGCATAGTAATGTGTGCTATGGGGGAAAGGGGCATATTAATGTGTGCTATGGGGGAAAGGGGCATAGTAATGTGTGCTATGGGAGGGAAAGGGACATATTAATGTGTGCTATGGGGGGGAAAGGGACATATTAATGTGTGCTATGGGGGGAAAGGGGCATAGTAATGTGTGCTATGGGGGGAAAGGGACATATTAATGTGTGCTAAGGGGGGAAAGGGGCATAGTAATGTGTGCTATGGGGGGAAAGGGACATTGTAATGTGTGCTATGGGGGAAAGGGGCATATTAATGTATGCTATGGGGAAAGGGAGAGAGTAATGTGTGCTATGGGGGAAAGGGGCATAGTAATGTGTGCTATGGGGGGAAAGGGACATATTAATGTGTGCTATGGGGGGAAAGGGACATATTAATGTGTGCTATGGGGGGAAAGTGACATATTAATGTGTGCTATGGGGGAAAGGGGCATAGTAATGTGTGCTATGGGGGAAAGGGGCATAGTAATGTGTGCTATGGGGAAAGGGACATAGTTATGTGTGCTATGGGTAAAGGGACATAGTTATGTGTGCTATGGGGAAAGGGACATAGTTAATGTGTGCTATGGGGGAAAGGGGAAAATTAATGTGTGCTATGGGGAAAAGGGGAATATTAATGTGTGCTATGGGGAAAGGGGCATAGTAATGTGTGCTATGGTGGGAAAGGGGCATAGTAATGTGTGCTATGGGGGAAAGGGACATAGTAATGTGTGCTATGGGGGAAAGGGGCATATCAATGTGTGCTATGGGGGAAAGGGGCATAGTAATGTGTGCTATGGGGAAAGGGGCATATTAATGTGTACTATGGGGGGAAAGTGGCATAGTAATGTGTGCTATGGGGGGAAAGGGACATATTAATGTGTGCTATGGGGGAAAGGGATATAGTAATGTGTGCTATGGGGGAAAGGGACATAGTAATGTGTGCTATGGGGGAAAGGGACATAGTAATGTGTGCTATGGGGGGAAAGGGGCATAGTAATGTGTGCTATGGGGGGAAAGGGACATATTAATGTGTGCTATGGGGGGAAAGGGACATATTAATGTGTGCTATGGGGGGAAAAGGGTATAGTAATGTGTGCTATGGGGGAAAAGGACATATTAATGTGTGCTATGGGGGGAAAGGGACATAAAAATGTGTGCTATTGGGGGAAAGGGGCATAGTAATGTGTGCTATGGGGGAAAGGGGCATATTAATGTGTGCTATGGGGGAAAGGGGCATAGTAATGTGTGCTATGGGGGGAAAGGGACATATTAATGTGTGCTATGGGGGGAAAGGGGCATAGTAATGTGTGCTATGGGGGGAAAGGGACATAGTAATGTGTGCTATGGGGGGAAAGGGGCATAGTAATGTGTGCTATGGGGAAAGGGACATTGTAATGTGTGCTATGGGGGAAAGGGGCATATTAATGTATGCTATGGGGAAAGGGAGAGAGTAATGTGTGCTATGAGGGGAAAGGGGCATAGTAATGTGTGCTATGGGGGAAAGGGGCATAGTAATGTGTGCTATGGGGGAAAGGGGCATAGTAATGTGTGCTATGGGGGAAAGGGACATATTAATGTGTGCTATGGGGAAAGGGGCATAGTAATGTGGGCTATGGGGGAAAGGGACATAGTAATGTGTGCTATGGGGGGAAAGGGACATATTAATGTGTGCTATGGGGGGAAAGGGACATATTAATGTGTGCTATGGGGGAAAGGGGCATAGTAATGTGTGCTATGGGGGAAAGGGGCATAGTAATGTGTGCTATGGGAAAAGGGACATAGTTATGTGTGCTATGGGGGAAAGGGGCATAGTAATGTGTGCTATGGGGGAAAGGGGCATATTAATGTGTGCTATGGGGAAAGGGGCATAGTAATGTGTGCTATGGGGGGAAAGGGGCATAGTAATGTGTGCTATGGGGGAAAGGGACATAGTAATGTGTGCTATGGGGAAAGGGGCATAGTAATGTGTGCTATGGGGGGAAAGGGGCATAGTAATGTGTGCTATGGGGGGAAAGGGACATATTAATGTGTGCTATGGGGGGAAAGGGACATAGTAATGTGTGCTATGGGGGAAAGGGACATAGTAATGTGTGCTATGGGGGAAAGGGACATAGTAATGTGTGCTATGGGGAAAGGGGCATAGTAATGTGTGCTATGGGGGGAAAGGGGCATAGTAATGTGTGCTATGGGGGGAAAGGGACATATTAATGTGTGCTATGGGGGGAAAGGGACATAGTAATGTGTGCTATGGGGGAAAGGGACATAGTAATGTGTGCTATGGGGGAAAGGGACATATTAATGTGTGCTATGGTGGAAAGGGGCATAGTAATGTGTGCTATGGGGGAAAGGGGCATAGTAATGTGTGCTATGTGGAAAGGGGCATAGTAATGTGTGCTATGGGGGAAAGGGGCATAGTAATGTGTGCTATGGGGGGAAAGGAGCATAGTAATGTGTGCTATGGGGGAAAAGGGACATATTAATGTGTGCTATGGGGGGAAAGGGACATATTAATGTGTGCTATGGGGGGAAAGGGACATAGTAATGTGTGCTATGCGGGAAAGGGGCATAGTAATGTGTGCTATGGGGGGAAAGTGACATATTAATGTGTGCTATGGGGAAAAGGGGCATTGTAATGTGTGCAATGGGGAAGGGGCATTTTAATGTCTGCTATGGGGGGAAAGGGACATATTAATGTGTGCAATTTGGGGAAAGGGGTATATTAACGTCAACTAAAACAAAAGAAATACAGATAGCGCTTGCAGATTTATTATTATAATAAATTTATTGATTAACTATTATCTCAATGATAATTCTCCACTAGTACTATTATAGTACCAAGGATATAGATTAATAAAAAATCTTTCCCTTGCCTTGACAACAAATTTACATATGTAAAAAAAAACTAAAACCACATTGACATCAATTAATAATATATAAGAAAATGCTCTGCTCCACAGATTAGTTTAGCTAGCCCTTTTTGTAGAGAAAAAGATACAATAGTTTCAGTGAGTCCCAGTGTTTCACTTAATTGCTATAAAGCTGCAACAGCTGAGTCCATTGACTGGTTACTTAGTTTCATTTAGTTTGCTGCTGTTTCCTTTCTTTGATAATTGTAATCTTGAGATAGATGTTATAGCATTAAATAATGTATGATATATAGAATAGAGCTTGCTTTCAATCACACATAATACGTATAGTATTTAGCAGCTTTTTTGTCCACTTTAAATGACGCTGATCAGGTTAGCAGCAATTTCATCATGAAGCAGTAGGATTAATGGATATAATCACAGTTTTTATAAGACATGGCCATGTTAAGTTTTAATTACCACTCCGCCTCAGGTTTCCGTCTTTGTAGTCCTCCCGGCTCTGGTGCTAATTAACCGTTCAAAACCGTTCAGACTGAGGAAGCTGCCGATGCCAGGAGGTAGTGAAACGCGTCTCTGTATTTGCACCTGCCAGTGACAACTTACTCTACCACTCACGCCGAGCATCAGGAGGACTTTGGACATATCTCCGGATAGGGCTCGTTTTGAACGGTTAATTAGCACCAGAGCCGGGAGGACTACAAAGACGGAAACCTGAGGCGGAGTGGTAATTAAAACTTAACATGGCCATGTCTTATAAAAACTGTGATTATATCCATTAATCCTACTGCTTCATGATGAAATTGCTGCTAACCTGATCAGCGTCATTTAAAGTGGACAAAAAAGCTGCTAAATACTATACGTATTATGTGTGATTGAAAGCAAGCTCTATTCTATATATCATACATTATTTAATGCTATAACATCTATCTCAAGATTACAATTATCAAAGAAAGGAAACAGCAGCAAACTAAATGAAACTAAGTAACCAGTCAATGGACTCAGCTGTTGCAGCTTTATAGCAATTAAGTGAAACACTGGGACTCACTGAAACTATTGTATCTTTTTCTCTACAAAAAGGGCTAGCTAAACTAATCTGTGGAGCAGAGCATTTTCTTATATATTATTAATTGATGTCAATGTGGTTTTAGTTTTTTTTTTTACATATGTAAATTTGTTGTCAAGGCAAGGGAAAGATTTTTTATTAATCTATATCCTTGGTACTATAATAGTACTAGTGGAGAATTATCATTGAGATAATAGTTAATCAATAAATTTATTATAATAATAAATCTGCAAGCGCTATCTGTATTTCTTTTGTTTTAGTTTTTTTGTCCATTTGAAGGGGGTTGGGAAGTCCCTCTGTGTATGGTGAGCTGCATGCGGATTTGGGACATATACATGTTGGTAATCGAATAAAACGAATTATATTGGCGCCAGGGGGACTACTTGAGTGTAGGTGTTCTTTTTTCTTGTATATTAATGTCTGCTATGGGGGGGAAAGGGACATATTAATGTGTGCAATTTGGGGAAAGGGGTATATTAATGTGTGCTATGGGGGGGGAAAGGTGCATAGTAGTGTGTGCAATGGAGGAAAGGGGCAAATTAACAATGTGTACTATGAGGGAAAGGGGCATATTAACAATTAATGCTACGGGAGGAAAGGGGCATATTAGCAAATTATGGTATGGGGGGAAGGGGCATATTGACAATGTGTGCTATGGGGGGAAAGGGGCATATTAATGTGTGCAGTGGGGAAAGGGGCATATTAATTTGTGCTATGGGGGGAAAGGGGCATATTAACAATGTTTACTATGGGAGAAAGGTGCATATTAGCAATGCGTGCAATGGGGGAAAGGGATATATTATTGTGTGCAATGGGGGCAGGGGCATATTAATGTGTGTAATGGGGGCAGGGGCTAATTAATGTCTGCAATAGGAGAAGGGGCATATTATTGTGTGGATTTTTTTGGGAAAGGGGCATATTAATGTGTGCAATGGGGGAAGGGACATACTAATGTGTGCTATGCGGGGAAAGGGGCATATTGACAATGTGCACTGAGGGATGGCAGTGGCATATTGACAACGCGTGCTGGGCGGCAGAAGTGGCATATCAATAATTTGTGACATACTGTTTTCTGCTTTGAAAACCCAGCGGTACGAGGAAATACCTTCTCTGGCTGTCCACTGTCATCTGTTCCCGGCTGTTGCATCCTCCAACTTCTGGACCAGCTCCTGCATGTAGAAAGAAGCCATCCAGAGAAGGTAAGTGTAGTATGTGCACGGAGGGGCATACAGGGTAGCGGCGATAGTGTAGTGTGTGCAGGGAGGGGGGTAGAGGTTAGTAGTGGTATTGTGCCCGGCCGGTCTCTGAAAGATCTCTCTGCGTTGCTGGAGAAGAAGGCGAGAACCGGAGGGGAGGCAGTGCTGTGGAAGGTAATTAAAGACTAATTAAGCTAATTAGAAACTTCCAATTGCTTAATTCGCCTTCTTGGGCACAGCAATTCAGAGGTGTTTTTCTCCCCCTGGGACCTACAATGCAGACTTTGTTTATGTTACTTTTTTTTTTTTTACTAATGCAGTTTCCCACTGCCTGCCACCCACTGCCTCTAGCCGTCACCTCTCTCTCCTGTCACCCACTGACTATGACTTTTACCATCTCCCTGTCACCCACTGGGGTGTGGTTCATCAAATCGACAGTATCTAGGTCGACAATGTTTAGGTCGACCACTATAGGTCGACAGTCACTAGGTCATGGATGGAAGGTCGACAGGGTTTCTAGGTCGACATGTGCTAGGTCGACATGTGCTAGGTCGACAGGTTTAAAGGTCGACATGAGGATTTTTTTTTTTTTTGGTGTCGTTTTCTTCGTAGAGTGACCGGGAACCCCAATTAGTGCACCGCGTCCCCTCGCATGGCTCGCTTCGCTCGCCATGCTTCGGGCATGGTGCCTTCGCTCCGCTACCGCTTTGCTCGGCACAGATTACCGTTCCAATCGTAGTCCACATGGATCGTTAAGTATGAAAAAATTCAAAAAAAGAAAAAAAAATGTGAAAAACTCATGTCGACCTTTAGACCTGTCGACCTAGAAACCCTGTCGACCTTCCATCCATGTCGGCCTAGTGACTGTCGATCCATAGTGGTCGACCTAAACATTGTCGACCTAGATACTGTCGATCTTCAGACAGGATCCCCACCCACTGACCCTCACTCTCTCCTGTCACCCACGAAGTCTGACTCTCACCCTCTCCCTGTCACCCACTGACTCTCACCCTCTCCTCTGTACCTTTCTCTCCTGTCACTCTCCCTGTCACCCACTTTTTCTCACCCTTTCCCCATCACATCTCTCTCCTGTCATCCAATGATTCTCACCCTCTCCCAGTCTCCCTCTCTTTTCCTCCTCTGCTTGTCACTCTCTGCCCATCTCCCCCTGCTGTTACCCTCAATCTGTCACCTCTTTCTCCTGTCACCTACTGACTCTCCTGTAACCCACTAACTCTAACCCTCTGAGCATCACCTCTCTCTCCTGTCACCCACATACTCTCAACTTTTCCCAGTCACCTCTCTCCTGTAACTCTCTGCCCATCTCCCCCTGCATTTACCCTCTCCACTGTCACCTACTGACTCTTTCATAACCCACTGACTCTAACCCACTCCCTGTCACCCGCTCTCTCCTGTCACCGTCTGACTCTCAACCTCTCCTCGTCACCTCTCTCTCCTGTCACACTCTCACTTTCACCCACAGGCTCTCACCCTTCCCCAATATCACCCTCTTTTCAACATCCGCTTGTCACCCTGTACCTCTCACTGTCACCCAATGACTCTCACTAGCGTCACTCTCTGCTCATCTCCCACTGGCTCTCCCCTGAGGTTACCTTCTCCCCACCATCTCTCTCTCCTGTCACCCACTCAGCTTAAAGGCTAATTGCGGCAAATGCGACTTGTCTGCCACAATAAGCATGCCTGTGGGTGTGCATGCACTGCGATTCATAGGATTGCGTGGTGTGTACGCTCCTGTGAATGGGCTGCGACTAGTCACAAGCACAATGCGGTCACTCGCTGGTAGGGTAAGAGTGGCCAGATATGTATTTGCAGGAAGGTGCCGAACACCCTAGCACCAGCCCTGACCATAACCATAACCCTCACCCTGGTGCCTGACTCTAATGCCGGGTAAACAGGGTGTGATTCAGGCTATGCCCAATATTGACTGTACGATCTGCCCTGGAGGCATGAATGTCAGATATAGTCCATATTGGCCTGCCTGCGCAGTCTATTTTCTCTTGCGATGCCAATCCCGCAGGACCACGCATTGGCATCTCAAGGTGTTTCCACTTGGTGTGATATGCACTATGTTTTCTTAGTTAATATCGCACCGGGTGTAGGCTCCTTAAGCCTAACCCTAAAAATTTTGAAAAAACATGAAGAAATATTTGTTGACCATTTTTGTGCCAACCGTTTCCATGCCGACCTTTTGTGCCTGTCGAACTTATGCGATGTTGGAAATTAATCTATCAAACTTTTGTTATTGTCGACCTGATGCATATCGACCATGTGATGTTGACTTTTTGATTGTCAACCTTTCATCCGGACACCAGAAAATATGTGTGCAGACTGTATATGGACAGGAGTTTAATGCTCCCGCAACAGACTTCATGGCAATTATAATCCATTCCTAATTGATGGGATCTACCTTATTTGAATAGCCCAATCATTACACAGTGTTCAAGAGCATTGTCTGACTGTAGTTTGTGCTCATATGCAACTGTATCACTATCTACACACTGTTATCCATAATCTGACATTATAAAACGTGTGACTGACCCCTGTCTGCCTTTAGTGTATGATAATATATACTCTAGTCCAGAGGTTCCCAAACTCGGTCCTCACCCTAACTGTCTAGGTTTTAAGGATATCCATGGCTGAGCACAGATGGTTTAATCAAATTGATTGAGGTACTAATTAAGTCACCAGTGCCCAAGCTTGGTTGTCCTTAAAACCTGAACTGTTCAGGTGCCTGCTCTAGTCCATAGGTCTCAAACTCGGTCCTCATGACCCCAAACAGTTCATGCATTCCAGGTCTCCTCACAGAATCACAAGTGAAGTAATCAGTTCCACCTGTGGATCTTTTAAAATGTATCAGTGAGTAATGAGTACACCTGTGCACCTGCTAGGTGACCTGGAAAACATGAACTGTTGAGTTTGAAAACCACTGCTTTAGTCTAAGTTGAGCAGTGTTTCCCAGCCTCGGTCCTCAAGGCATACTAACAGTCCAGGTTTTAGTGATATATATGCTTGAGCACAGATGTTGAAATCAAAATAACTGATGTACTAATTAAAGGGGAGATGTACTAAGCAGTGAAAAGAGTGGCGAAGTGAGCCTATGGAGAAGTTGCCCATAGCAACCAAGCAGCTGCTCTGTATAATTTTATAATATGCTCATTTTAAATGTTACTCCAATGCTGATTGGTTGCCACAGGCAACTTCTCCACTGGCAACGCTTTTCCACTATTTTTGCTGCTTAGAACATCTCCCACTATGTCACCTAAATAAAAGACAATAATAATGTTGTTATCCATCAGTAGTACATTCAAATAATTGTTGCAGAGCTGTATCTCCTTCTAGTGTCTGATAACACTTTTATTGGAAATCATATGATACCCCTTTCACACTGCACAAATAACCCAGTATCGACCCGGTATATTGCCAGATCAACCCGGTAATTCAACCCGGGATATAATAAGGGTTATTCCTGGGCTATTACCGGGTCAGGTGCAGTATGAACGGGATACCCAGTACCCGTTCACTGGATAGGGAGAGGCGGCACAGAGATGATGTCATCTCCCAGCGCCACCTCCACACCCACCCCCGATGCCGCCTCCATCCCCGGATGGCAACCCGATTCCGGCATATTGCCAGCTTGGGATGGCGTATGTAGGGACCAAGGCCGGATCCCACCTGTGAAGGACCCGTTTCCAATTCCAATCTGAAAGCGGCATTAGAGTGGTTTTTGGGTAACTTTGTGGTGCTGATTCAGAATATGACATCGGATTTGTTAGATTGGCTCTAATTTTTTAGATACATGGACAAGAAACAATAAAAACACAATAGACAACTTGAACTACTCAGTTGCCAACTGCCAGTAACCGAACACTTATATACATAGGGAAAATATTCTAGAATGATTGCAGAGTGAACAGAATACTATTTAATCTTCTATAATGTTCCAGTAGATTCCCATATGCATTGCTAATGGCTAAATTACCTATTAATTCGGGGTATCCATTATTAGAGGGGTAAAGCCTACCAGCTTTTCCCTCATATGCAACAATCTGCATATCTGCTTATCCCTTATACCTCAAACCAGTGATAATTGGATATAACAGTGCAGGACAGCAATAACACAATCATACAGTATCTGTGATGACAAAACATGGAGTGTGCAGCACAATCATGGCAAGACATTGGGAGCTGTCACACACTCACAAGAGGACATGAGGAATGCAGAATGACAAGAACATGTAGCAATGGATGGTTCTATGTGTAAAAACGCCCAGTGTGTATGCATCGTAAGTCTACTTAATGGAGATTGACTTAATTGTTACAGTGTAAGAGGACTACTAAATTTAGTATCCAGATAGAAAACGATGTTATATTTTAAGACAACACAAACTCTGCAAGGTAAATTAAAAACCATATGAAAAGGAGGAAGAGTAATGTTCCTCTAAGAAAACACTTGCAGGAACAGACTTCCTTATAAACGGTAGCTGGAGAAAGCAGCATTTCAAGGAAACCTTGGATGGTACTAATATATGCTTTAATGCTCTTAACTCACACACATATACAGTGGCGTAACTACCATAGGTGCAGGGGATGCAGCTGCTATGGGGCCTGAGATGACTGCTCCTCTGCACCCAGTAATTCTGCAGAACACAGGCTTCTCCGTCACTGCCGCATCCAAATCCCCATCCGTGACGCTGCCTGTCCCCCCCCCGCCCATGATACTGCCTGCCCCACGTATCTGGGCACACGTATGCCGAGCATAGCATCTAGCCACCGAGACTATACCAAGCTGCAGCAGCCCAGAGCTCCCCGACTTTTCTACCTAAGTTAAGCACTGTGGACTTACTAAAAGAGATGCCTGTGATTCCTTGCTTTGGATACGGGACTGCACTAACTTGCAGACACAAAAGGTTATCTCCCCTTCACAACTCTTTACTCTTATGGGACACGGACATGGTAATATACCAGTATTTATATTGAAAGATCAGTGTGACCAGCAAGAAGTAAACTTCTTCATACATATATATTAGAGATGAGCCAGATCCACCTGAATGTCCCAAACCAAGTCCGGATTTGAGTCTGGCTTGAGGATCCCAAAATGAGGCAAAACGTCATCATCCTGCTGTCGGATTCTCACAGGGTTTTGGATTCTATAAAGGTCCCAGTGATCGACAGTGTTAATTAAAAACCCAGTATACTGTGTGTACATCCAGCGGCTGGTGTGTCAGTATAGGTCTAGGGGTGCTCTGTCTGTCGTCTGCTGTATCTGACAAGGGGTGCTTTGTCCACCTAGGGGTGATCTGTCCATACATCCAGGGTCTCTGTCCCAGTGTTATTTTTATTTTTTTTAATATTTTTTATTTTTGCAAGTATACATACAGAGAAAAAAGGAAGAGAAGAGAGCGGAGTGTTACATGGCATAGAGTCTCATGAGGTTCGGTTATCTATTGCAATATCAGTACATCAATTTGGTAATGAGTAGAGATAGGCTAGATATCGGAAAGCGTTAATAACTCTTGAGGTATGACATCTAAACATATAGTATATATAAGAAAATATATATATAAGAAAAGCTAAATATCATGCAGGTTCAATCAATCATAGAGATGAAAACATTTCAAAAGAAAAACTGTTCAATGGAGAAGTACTAGAGTACGTAATACTTGGTTAATGACAGAACAAGGAAAAATAGTCAGAGAAAGGAAAGAGAGGAAGAGAGAAAAGAAGGGATGGGTGGGAAGGGGGGCCAGTATGGTGGGGTAAGATGGAGCAGGGTATAACATATGTATTGAGCTGTAGAGGTGGACAGTCAATAATCATCTGTAGTACAATAAAATTTTAATAAATAGAAATATACGCATAAGGTAATTAGAGCAAACCGTATATAGCATATCAAAACAAAATGAGTATGGGATAGATGTTGGTAGAGTCACACTGTAGAAGGAGCATCTTCGTTTGCAGTGTGAAGGTCTGCGAAAGGGCCCTAGCAGTATACAAAAGTGGTTCGATTGTGGTCATAAATAGAAGCATCATAATTTGTCAAAATGCATGTATTTGCGATAACAGTGCTAGTAAATTCATCAGTTTTGGAGAATTGGAGGATATCCACAATTTAAGTATAAGTTTCTTAGCTAAGGTGAATAGAATGGTTAGAAAAAGTATAAGGTGTGGGTGGTGTGAAGAAAGGTTCCAAACATCAAAGTTCACAAATAACAACGGGATAGGGTGCAGGGTAACATGTAAACCAAAGGAGGTATTGATCTAATTAATGATTTTATTCCAAAAAAATTTAATATGCCCACAGGACCACAAATTATGGAGAAGGGTGGCAGAGGAGTGACCACATTTAGGGCAATGGCCAGATTCTTCAGGGACAAAATGGCGCTTCTGACCTTGGGAAATGTATGCTCTATATAAGACTTTAACATGTGTTTCTTGTAGTGTGGATGAACGAAGAATACATAACGGGGGTCATTCCGAGTTGTTCGCTCGCAAGCTGCTTTTAGCAGCTTTGCACACGCTAAGCCGCCGCCTACTGGGAGTGAATCTTAGCTTATCAAAATTGCGAACGAAAGATTCGCAATATTGCAAAAAGACTTCTCTGTGCAGTTTCTGAGTAGCTCGAGACTTACTCTGCCAGTGCGATCAGTTCAGTGCTTGTCGTTCCTGATTTGACGTCACAAACACACCCAGCGTTCGCCCAGACACACCTCCGTTTCTCCAGCCTCTCCCGCGTTTTTCCCAGAAACGGTAGCGTTTTTTCACACACTCCCATAAAACGGCCAGTTTCCGCCCAGAAACACCCACTTCCTGTCAATCACATTACGATCACCAGAACGAAGAAAAAACCTCGTAATGCCGTGAGTAAAATACCTACCTGCATAGCAAATTTACTTGGCGCAGTCGCACTGCAGACATTGCGCATGCGCATTAGCGACTAATCGCTCCGTTGCGAGAAAAAAATAACGAGCAAACAACTCGGAATGACCCCCAACGTTTTATGAAAATAATGAAATAGGGTATGAGGCCGAGTCAATAAAGGCAAATCTGATGTCCATGTAGACATTGTCTGTGTCCATAATTTTGCGGTCGTTGGGTTAAAAAATATTTTGTATATCATCCAGGTCTTAAACGTTTTCAATTTAAATACCTTAACAATATTATGTAATGGGTCCAGTGGGAATTTGAGTATGTGCATAGGGAGCAGAGAAGTAACATAGTGAGACAGCTGCAATATGGAAATAAAGCTATAGGTCGGAATGCCATACATGTGTTGTGTCGAAGTCGAAAATATTTCAGCCACACACATCACGGACAAACTCCACACAGATAGCCTCCGTGCGCGTACTTGTTCTGCCGTGCATGCACATACTCGCAAGCTGCGTATAGCCGCTCACGCGGTAGTGCGTATTAGCGCGTGGTATGAGTAATTATGGTAGCATTTGTAATCGCATGGAAAAGCCACAAAGACACATTTCATATTTAATACACATAGCGCACAATTTACACATAGTCTACATGCACCACACCAGCGAGTTACACTTGCTTAAAGGGTATAATAACAAAGGGATTCACCTTTACAGGATATGAGGGGACAGAATTAGGTTAGGAGGTGGTGTTTGGTATCCAGCTGTAAGGTATTTTAAGAGCAATATTCCGGTATCAGTTTGCGGAAGATAGCACGCTCCTGTGAATAGATATGCGCAGGAGCAGAATATTAATATCAACTGTATTTACTGTACTCCTGATATTTGGCGCGAACCCAGTGGAGACCAACTGCAAGTGCACCTGGACCAGACATCGCCCACCTATTCAAACCGACCTATGACCTCTCCTGTACTGTAAATGACCATCCCAGTGACCTATAGGTGAAGAGATTACAGTTTCCATTGTATTAGGTTTTGGACAAATGTATAAAAGGCCAGCTGCATGCCCGGTCACACACATTCTCTGAAGGTCATCTACCTTGATTGACTGAGGACCGGACCGGGTAGCGCAGGCGAACAAACGTATGTACCATTGACTGTAGCCTCTTCTCTTATTGTATTGTATTACTGTTGTAACCCCCTGCTAGTAAATAACCATTGGTGGGTTGGACCCCAACATATTTTTAAATACAATTGGTGTCGTGTCCCTTTTCCTGCTAAGGTTTAAAGTGTATTTACAGCCACTTGGACTGCTGCATTGTGCTAACAGCATGTAGGCCTGTGTACGCAAACTGTGTACTTACTACGTCCGTTCGGTGTAGGTACGCAGAGTGCGCACACGGTACGATCTTGTGTACGTAAGGTGTGTAAACAGTACAGAGGTTAAGGATTAAATACAGCGGCCGCAGCGGCTTGAACTTTGGTGAAATAAGGTATTGCTTTTTGTCCTGTAAAATAATCAGCATTCACAATTGGGGGCTCCCCCGATTCACTACATACTCACAGATTTGCAGCCATAAAACAGACTTTGATCTATCAACAAAGGGTGGAGACGCATCTTAAGAAAAACCTTTTTCTGGTTGCTTGGGTGTTCTTAAACCCTATTATTCTGTGTTGTTAGATCACGTCTGTAACTGCAGTCTTTAGAGGTGCTGGTGTGAAACCCGGACACGGGAAAAAAGCCGTTTATTATCTCAGTGTAATTTTTGGCGCAAAAAAGCGTACACAGGGCGTACCGATACTTTGCATACCCTCTCACATATTGTTGCCACAGGTATAGATTATTAGGTCATTATAGATCTATGTGAAATCGGATACATTTGTTTGCTATATAGATAAATTAGATATAGTATATTAAGGGCGTGATTGTAAGACACAAAACGCAGTTCTGGCCTAGTCATTACGGTTTACACAGAACAAGTGTGGGTTGTGTTTAGTGGGCGATAGTAGTTTTATTGCTCACATTTATCGAAGTTGTGTGGTTTTTATTGCGTGCGCACATTGGTACACATGGTACGGAACGTGTGGACAGCGTACAAAAACGTGCACGCGACGCAGGGTCGCACACGTGGCATAGAGGTACGCACGGTTGCGTGATTACGCAAGCTTGCATAGAGTTGCGTGCGCATAATAGAATCACACGATAGTTGTTCAAATAAGGTGGGATAGTATACGTTTAATACAAATAGCACATAACTATCCGATTTCAAAAGCAGATTAGTGTAAGACTTTTGTCTAAACTGTACTGCCTCTGGGATAAAGCTGCCAATCAGAAGGAGTGGAATTTTTCTGTACAGAAACATACTGTGTATTTGTGTGAGCTGAAAGTTGGAGTGAGTGGATTAAACCCCGGAATTCGGGATCCCGTAGGTGACACCAAGTAAGTGGAGGCTTGGTGGCGTGAGGCGGCTAACTTACGTTATTACAAATAGAGAAGCACGCAACTCGAAAGGAGATTGCGAAGGAGCGTAATAGGGAATTGTGCATTGTGAATTGAAGTTTAAAGGTTTTTTTGTTACGCTCCGGCTGAGGAGCGCAGCTTGTGTATTCGACTCCAGTGGTCGTAGGGCAAATAGGTAACAAGTACCTATACGCTGTGCGATTGGACCGCATGTTTGTGGGTGCGAAACGTGGCGCAACTTAATACCCTTGTGTGAACTTTTTTATGCTCAAAACAGTGGTATCATTAGTGCCGTGTATAGCATACGCAAGCGTGATTTGTGTATTGTGTAAAGGGAGTTTTCGCTGGTCTCTCTCAGGAAAATCTCCAACGGTAGATATTCACTGGAAAAGGTAAGTTACTCCTAGAAATTTCCAGTGAATAGAAGCCAGTTAGAATGCCTCACTGGGTACGCGGTGGTCACTACTGGAGTGAGTCGTGGTACATCTGCGGAGAAGGAGTGTGTGAAAGCGCTCTGAGAACTTTCACTGTCTATTCGTGTTGTGCATTGTGTAAAACGAAAAAGTCCGTGATGGGATCCAATTGCATAAGCGGGTGGCGTTTTGTAGCCAGGGTTCAGGTTGAAGAGCCGAGGCCCAGGGGGTCTGCGAGGTCTATTATGTGTGAGAAATATGGTCCACACACAGAGACTTTGTTCTGAATAGGTACGTATGACTGCTGAAGATAGGCCATCATTCCCTAGGATGGCCAGCTTTGAGCCAGAGGTATTACAGAACATGAGGATCAGAATATGTCTGATCAACTCTAGAAAACAAAGGATCAGACATACAGATTGTTTAAACTTATGGAAGCAAGAGGGGGATGTGCAGAGGGAATTGGCTCGCACAGCAGGTTCCAAACCTAGTGGGAAAGCAATGGCAAGTGCACCACCACCACCACCATATGTTGATGGGGAGAAATTGGCTACAAGCAATGGTGCATTGGTAAAGGATAGGAAAGTGATTGATCAATGTGTTAACCCTAACCCTTGCCAGCTGTATCCCATTTTAAATTTTCCCCAGGACTGTGAGCAGGAAGATGAGCCCAGCACAATATCGACACTCTCTCTAGCAGCCACCATACAGAATACTCAGGTGGGCACGGCCCAAACACCAAGAGTTGTAGCGATACCCCCCAGCGGAGGGGTGAGTGAGGTTGTGTCCACCGGTAAGTACGGCACCATACACTATGCAGAGACGATAACTCCCCACATTATAGAGTCAAGCCAAAATGATATAGTTGAATTAAATCCTGTCAGGGTGATTGCAGTTCCCAATGGGAGAACTGATAGGGAGTAACTCCCATCAGGAACATTGCCATGCATTGTCTTTGGTCCCAAGCAGAGTTAAGGTCAATTATGTCAGAATTCCCCGATCCCAGAAAAGATCTAGTCGGATGCCAGAAATTCGTTAAAGAATTAGCTAACGCCCATGAACCCACAAACAAAATCTTTGTTTGGTGAACAGTGCTACGGGTGTGTTTACCCTCAAATATTGACATCCCAAAATTCATAACGGATTGTAAGTTAGATGCAGAGGTACCTCTCACTGATGAGTACAATCAGGAGAACGTAAAGCAAATCAATCTGCAATTAGGAGTGTATTTCCCTACTATTGTTAAATGGAATAAAATCTTCTCCATAAGACAAAAGGTGAAACGGCATCCGAATATTTCCATAGAGCACTGCAGGAAATAGCTAGATACACTGGGATCGAGGACATTAAGGAGAATGAACATCACAGGGAGGTAGCTGTTTCTGTGTTGATGGACGGTTTAAAGGAGTCACTAAGGACAAGGGTACAAACCTCTCTACCTAATTGGAGAGGTATCTCGGTGGCTGCATTGAGAGAGTCTGCTATCGAGCATGATCGGAATATCACTAAACACAGGGAGTCACAAGGGGATAAGCTGATGATGGTAAGTATACAGGCACTTACAGGAAGTCCCATCAGCCAAAACCCCAGACCCCTGATGGTGAGTCACGGGCAATAGTATGCTACAATTGCCAGAAGAAAGGGCATTACGCAAGGGAATGTAGGAGTAAAGGGACACATAGTGTATACAGACCCCATAGACCTGAATACGAACCACGCTATAATACACATAGTTGGGAACAGGGACCACATAGAGGGGAAACACGGAGGTACCCACCTAGGAGGGACTGGCAGACCTCCGAAAACTCTCTGTTATCCCCCTCACACATCGTAGCTGCCAATGCGCTGCGGGAAGGTCCCACTACACAAAAGAGGATAGGCCACACCTGTAGTCTACAGCCAGTGAAGTTGATTGCTAGCCTTGGAAATGAACCTGAGGTCATGGTTGATGTAGCTGGTGTACCATTACCTTTTCTTGTAGATACAGGGGCAGCCAGGTCAGTGTTGAATTCCACAACAGGTGTAAAAACCACGGGAAAAACGATTTTGGCAATGGGAGTAACAGGAACGATGCAACAATACCCTTTGAGTAGACCTGCAGAGATTATGATAGGGACCTTGCAAACCAAACACTCTTTCCTGTCGGCTGCATCGGCTCCGACTAATCTACTCGGCAGCGACTTATTGTGTAAAATGCGGTGTGTCATATATTGTACTCCTGAGGGTGTCTACTTGGATATACCTGAGAACCACGCACAAGAAGTGCAAGATATACTAGACACCCCTAAAAGGCTAATGTCGCATTCTACTGTTATAGACACGTGTCCATCAAAGGTAGAGGAAATGATCTCGCAAATACCGGGTTCCCTTTGGACCAAAGATGGACAGGACACTGGATTGATGGCGAATGTAGCTCCAGTAGCAGTACAAGTAAAAGATGGCAGGATAGCTCCAAAAATCCCTCAATATCCTCTGAAGCCAGAGGTAGAGTTAGGAGTGTACCCCGTCATAGAGCGGCTGCTACAGCAGGGCATCCTAGTCAGGACGTCCAGCACAGCCAATAGTCCCATCTTCCCTGTGAAAAAAGAGTGGGGGGAGGGGTTACAGATTAGTGCAGGATTTAAGGGGGATAAACAAAATAGTTGAGAGTCAATTCCCCGCAGTGCCCAATCCAGCTGTCATCCTCATGCAAATTCCCCCTACCGCAAAATTCTTCACTGTCATTGATCTCTGCTCTGCTTTCTTTTCTGTCCCTCTTCACCCTGACAGCCAATACCTCTTTGCCTTCACGTACAGGGGAGTACAGTACACCTGGACTCGACTTCCCCAAGGCTTCATTGACAGCCCGAGTATTTTCTCCCAGGCCTTACATGACTGTTTGCAATCTTTTCAACCTGAGAGTGGGTCAGTGCTAATACAATAGGTTGATGACTTGTTGTTGTGTTCAAACTCACTCGAGTCGTCCTTGGCAGATACTAAACAGCTTCTGTTTCATCTTTCCCAGACAGGACACAAGGTTTCAAAAGATAAGCTGCAGTTGTGCCGGACCAGGGTTAAATACTTGGGACACTGCTTGACGCAAAGATTTAGGCACCTCAACGCTGATAGAATACAAGCGATTCGTGATATGACTCTGCCACAAACTCAGCAACAGATCCGCACTTTCCACGGAATGTGTGGGTACTGTTGAAACTGGATTCCAGGGTTCTCCATACTGGCATTACTTTTGCAAGAAATGGTCTCTTCGAACAAACCGGAATGGATCTCTCACACAGATGAGTCCGAACTGGCGTTTGAGAGACTAAAACAGTGTTTACCACAAGCACCTGCGTTGGGTATGCCAGATTATGAGAAGCCCTTTGAATTGTACGGTACTGAAAGTGCTGGGTGTGCGGCAGGAGTCTTAACACAGAGACATGGTGATGCCAGCAGACCGGTAGCCTACTACAGTGCACAGTTGGACACTGTAGCACGGTCTCTCCCCACTTGCTTGTGAAGTGTTGCAGCGATAGCTTTGCTGGTAAGTAAAAGCGAGGACGTAGTGTTAGGACATTTGCAGACGTGAAGCATATTGGATCTTCAGGATGGACTCCTTAGTACCAGGGGGATTAAATGACACTGTAGAACTGAATGGGGTATGAAACAAAATAATAATGACTGAATACTATATAGAGTGGGACCCCAAAGATCTTCATTATCCTCTTCTTGGAACCCTGTAGTAACCTTTTCTGAAAACCACCAATATAATAAAATCTGGAGGACAAAAAATAATAGTAGGGATAAAAGTAAATATAATAAAATAGAATAAAATGGAATAATGTATATGTATTCCTATATTTAATGGACATAGAATGGATAATATATGTATAACATACAAAATATATATATATTTAATTTTTGGGTCACTCCCCCCTTTATATATATAAATAATAATATAAATAAAAATAAAAATAAAAATAAAGATAAAAATAATAAAAATTATAAAAATTATATAAAAAATCCTGTCTCTCTTTTCATGTACGTATTTATTTACCATTCATTATCTGTATTTTTAATGGGAAAACAACTGTTAGTATTGTTATCATTATTATTACTATTATGAATTAATTATTCATTTAATATTAATATATACTTTTTATTAACTAATTATTATATGTAAATATATATATTTTTTTTTTTTTTTTTTTTTGGTTTGTTTTTTATATATATATACAAAAATATATGTTTATAGATTTCATTTTGTCTCTGTTTTTGCCTGTAAAATACAATTAAGAATATGGAAGATTTAGTGGACTGAAGAAGGTTGGGGACTATTGTAGCCAGCGGAGGGGGGTGAACGTGGTGGCTGGTCTGACCAAATTCACTGTGCGCCGGGTTGTTTGTGGCGAGCAGTGTATGTGGTCCGGCTGGTTGCCATGGGCGACCTCGGCTGGATCTGGGGATCTATCACCCGAATAGATTTTCTATTAAAATTTATCATATCATAATTTATAGTTTAGAAATCAATTTATATATACACATGTTGTGTGTATATATAGGTATATAAGTTTATAAGTTTATAAATATATTTTTCAGGTCATATGAAGGTTATGGATACGTGTGCAGCACTGAATGAATTAATTATTGAATTATTAATGAATATTGTCTTATGCTTTTTTTTATATATATTATATGTTTGCTGTTTAGAAACTATGTTTAAAATTGTGGCTAAATAATATATTAATTGAACCCAGGATTACCGGGTGATACCATCCAGAGAATGCACTAATGAGTTAACACACAGCTTGATAAATAATTAGTCAATTGGAACGCATAGAATCCCAGTAAATGAAAATTAAAATGAGGTATGGACCGCAATACTGACGTATGCGCTATGAGGGAGGCGCAAGATTTAAATTCCCGTACCATTGCAGTGCATACATGGACACTGAGGAAGCCGCTGAGCTGTATATCTAAGCGGGGAAACGCGTTTGTCGGATGCACTGCTAAAGAGCTTGTTGGTGAGACACCTTCACACCTTCATACCTTACTGGCCGGCCAGAGATATCAACATCGGATACAAAAGATTTTGCGGATAAACATCTGAAAACATACCTGCTATCCACCAGGCAGTGGACTCCGGATAAGGCTGTTTTTGGAAGCGACAGCCGGGAGAGGTATCTATAGGATATGTGCTAAACCATACATCTGTGCACAGCACTATTAGAAAATCCTTACCGCAAAACATAATAATTATAATTCACACTTATTGAAAATAATAGTGTGATGAAATTTACCTGGACGGTATAATCTATTAACTGTATGCCTGTATGAAAAGAACTACAATTGGCATAATCAATTGTTGGATAATCTATTATAACAACTGAAGAAAAATACTTACCAGCTGGACATTTCTACTGACTAATAACATCTATGCGGCTATGATTTACTGTTATAAGCATACAAAGCAATAACATCTAGCTTTAAAATTCAGCCGTATATAATTATATATAATCAGTAAGGAACAGCTCAATCTCTGGTTTGGTGTATTAAGCAGAATTTTCCGGTGGGATATATAGCCTAATCAATATATATTGTTTTTTAAGGATATGAAGGATATATTTTAAATATGTTATATGTAATTAATTAAAACACTTTTAGTGTAAAAGTGCCAGCGCTGTTCTTCTTTCTGAGTGTTAGGACATGACTTGACTATTCATACACCTCATGCAGTGTCAGCCTTACTAAACTCCACCCAAACCAGACATGTCTCATCTGCTCGGTTTACAAAGTGGGAATTATCACTGATGGCCCCGGTAAACATCACCATTAAGAGATGCAGCTCACTAAATGCTGCAACTTACTTGCCAAGTGTGCCTGATTATGCACAAAGGGTGGAGGATGAGAACGATGGTGAAGGAGGATTTAGTACAGATACTGATACGCATGATTGTATGGAATACCTGAACCAAACTTTCACTTCGAGACATGACATCAGTGACAACCCACTGGAAGTAGTAGACTTTACCTTCTACACTGACGGTAGTTGCCACAGACAGACGGAATTGGGAGACCTGTGCACCGGATATGCAGTTGTAGATGACGAAGGTATCATAGAAGCTGAACCCCTTGGCCCACCGCACTCAGCACAAGTCGCTGAGCTGGTCGCACTGACTAGAGCATGTGAGTTGGCCAAAGGTAAGTCAGCTAATATATACACGGACTCTAGGTACGCCTTTGGAGTGGTGCATGATTTTGGGGCCCTGTGGCGCCTCAGAAATTTCATGACGGCAGCTGGCACACCTGTAGCGCATGCGTCCCACATCAAAAGGCTTCTGACAGCAATACAGGAACCAGACAGAGTAGCTGTTATCAAGTGTAAAGCACACACTTATAACCAAGACCCAATCTCACTTGGTAACAGCCGGGCAGACGAAGCTGCAAAATCAGCAGCAAGCACCACCATACAAACAAACATCACACTACTGATGACATTTAACATGGTCAACACACAACAGTTAATTGAAATGCAAAATTTGTGTTCCCTACAGGAAAAGGCAGTCTGGAAAGCGAAGGGATATGGTCAGGAGTCCTCAGGACTTTGGACAGATGGACACGGTAAGCCAGTGGCCCCCAGAGCATATCTTCCAAGCTTAGCTGAGGCGGCACACGGTCTGACTCATCTGGGTAAAGAAGGTATGTGCAAGCTGGTAATAGCCTACTGGAGTGTGCCAAGATTCTCTTCTCATGCAGGTAAGAAAGCAATGACATGTCTTACTTGCTTGAGGAAGAATATTGGTAAGGCAATACCAACAGAGCCATCCCATATCCCTCCTACAGACGGACCTTTTCAGGTAATACAAATTGACTCCATACAGTTACCACCCTGTAGGAAGTTTAAATATGTGTTAGTATGTACTGATGTGTTTTCCAACTGGGTAGAAGCGTTCCCTGCTGCCACAAATACTGCCACGTTCACTGCAAAGAAAATCGTGCATGAATTTGTGTGCAGATATGGTATCCCTAGAATGATTGAAAGTGATAGGGGTACCCATTTTACAGGTGAAGTCATTCAGGTCATGTGCAAACTGATGGGAATTAATAGCAAGCTGCATACTCCGTACCGGCCACAGGCAAGTGCGAAGGTGGAGAGAATGGACAGCACTATTAAGAACAAGCTGAGCAAAGTGATGGCTGAAACTGGATTGTTGTGGCCAGAAGCTTTGCCACTAGTGTTGTACAGCATCAGAACCACTCCCAGGTCACCGCTTAACTTATCACCCTTTGAAGTTTTTTTTTTGTCCGACAACCGCATGTAATGATAGACCCCCAGGATGATTTGAAGTGCAATAATGAAATAACTCTAAAATATTTGGTTAGGATGAGCCAGCAGCTGAGAAATCAACAAAGAAATCTAAAGCTGGTGATCCCTGACCTACCGAACAGTAATTGTCATGACATTGAGCCTGGGGATTATGTGAGGATACAAAATTTTCGACGCTCAGGTTGCCTCATAGACAGGTGGGAAGGACTGTACCAAGTCTTGTTAACCAGCACAACAGCACTAAAGGTCTCCAAAAGAGAGACTTGGGTTCACTCGTCCCACTGCAAGAAGGTCGATGACCCGGAGAAAACTTGTGACAAAGAGCAAGGTGAAGAGAACCTCGTATCACTAGAGAGTCTATTCCAGGAAAGCTGAAAGGCAAGACTGTTGAATGGCACCTGAGCGCGGAGAGCAACAAGATCAAGGACGGTGGTCGCACCATTTTCTTTTTTCACCCCCCCCCCCCACTGCATTTTCCTTTCTTTTCTCCTCCTTCTTTTCCTTCTTTCCCCTAACGAAATGGATCTATCACAAGAGACTGCGTTTCGGGTTCTGCTGGTAATTTTGTTTTTGATCAGGACAATCTGTTTTGGTGAGGGTCCCAGAGGGGTCAAGCAAGGATCTGGAATGGATTCTGATGGCGAGTACGAATTTGTAGGATCTCAGGAGCAGCACATCGCTCTAGTAAAGGCTGGTATCAGTAAGCACTCTGGTAGTCACGGAGCTCGGAGACAATGTGAGGGGTTATTGTCTGATGAATATTCTATTTGTAGATATTGCGAGAACATAGTCAAAGATGGGTGCATCCAGAGATGTCAGTCCAACAGTAATATCGATATGGACCGACATCCGTTGAGTGATTACCACTCATTAAAGGGTAAGGTCTTAAACCAGACAGAATGTTGGGTGTGCTCACAAGTACCTCAAGGACAGAGTAAGTCGGGATTAGTGTCATATCCTTTAACGTTAGAAGAGGTACTCGAATTACGGGGTGGGAGACCGGTGGACAAGAATTCTAGGCCCCCTAGCTTGAAGCTCCACCAGTACCATGTAGATAGACCACTAATATGTTTTAATGTCTCCAACTTCCGAAAACCCGGAAATTGGGAAGTAACCTGGAATAACGAGACAATGACCTTCTCACACAGAGCTGATAGGATACCTATTGACTCTGAACTTGTACGCAAGATAGCCAACAGTGGGAGGTATCTTCGGTATAGGTATACACGTGGGAGCAAGACCATGTGGGTTGGAAAAGTATCACCGGGGTATTGTGCCCACATTATCCAGCCTGATACTTGTACTGAGCAGATGAGAGGACTGGGGATTGGTTTCTTTACCTGGAAGATTTGCAATATGGTGTTGTTACATTTTGTCCCCTATGTTCTCCCAGATGATGCCTATTTCATATGTGAGAGGAAAGTGTACAAGTGGCTTACTCCGAGCTCTGAGGGATTGTGTTACATTGGAAAGGTACTACCAGAGGTCATGACCTTAGAGCATGATAAAATGAAAGACATTCACCGCAACGCTCAGACTCCTTATACTCACACCCACTATGAACACATCATCAAGAGACACATCATAGATAGGGCAGAGCACGCAGCCTCCGATTTGATCCATAAATCCACCGGGATTCAAATTCTTCTCGCATTAGACATCACCCGTACTGCTAGAGGAATTATAACTTTTAGGTACATCCATGCGCTTGCGAACTTGATAGATAATATCACTGAAATGTATGATGACACCTTTAGGTATACGGGCAGGGAGTTACAAGCTTACAAGATGGAGCTGGTCCAGCACAGGATGGTCCTGAATTGTGTTACGGCTGTGACGGGTGGGTACTGTGTCACTTTGGCAACTCAATATGGCGTGAAGTGCTGTATGTATATTACGAATAGCACTGATGACCCCACGGAGATCATCGATCAAAAGATGGATGAGATCTTACAGTTGAAGTGGGAGTTACGGAGGAGACACAATCTTACCCTGACAGTTGTGGGTAATGAATTGACCGGCTGGGCCTCATGGTTAAACCCACTCAAATGGTTTTCTGGATTAGGAGAGTGGGTGCAGAATGTAATTGCAAGTGTAGGAAAGTTTTTCCTGTGTATCCTAGGTGTCATCATAATTATTGGTTTGATATTTAGGTGTGTTCGAATTCTGACGCAGCGTAAGCACAGCACAAATTTGATGAGTCTAAGGAGCGAGGGCGTTGTTACAGCAGCAGATTTGGTTTATGATCCATCATAAGACAGTGTTATGATAAGGATTGCAAATGAATTTCATGGCCTGTTTCTTTCACCATTTTTCTCTGTTTCCCCCTTTAACCCAGAAACATCCAACCGGAAAAGACGTCAGCCCTACCCAATGTTTGTGAATGTATTTTTATATATGTGTCTTTCCTTCATCACTGAAACCCTCAGTTAATGGCACACATAGTCGACAGGTGTTATCCACATATACTAGCACTCACATATGTCCCCCCTCCATGTATCATCAACTAAATGTGCTCCCCATTTGTTGGTATTAGAAGCTGAAGAGGCGAGGGTTAAAAGCCCTTGCCTAAATGAAGCTCGGTAGTGTTTGTTTGCCCACGTACAGACCCTTAATACGGGATAAGAAGGATTTAATGTATACTTCGCAATACCTCGAAGCTTACTTAGAACATATACGGCACGATGATACATGCCCCTCAGATATTGATTCATACATACATGCTTTTTACTATCCCACTAGGCCATACATTTCCCACCTACAACTCTCCACTGATCATCCAAACTTGTATATATTGTATAGATAATATTTTCTGTTTAGTAGTCAAGTGTGACAGTTATTGATGACTGGTGGACTGTCGAAGTCGAAAATATTTCAGCCATACACATCACGACAAACTCCACACAGATGGCCTCCGTGCGCGTACTTGTTCTGTCGTGCGTGCGCATACTCGCAAGCTGCGTATAGCCGCTTATGCGGTAGTGCGTATTAGCACGTGGTATGAGTAATTACGGTAGCATTTGTAATCGCATGGAAAAGCCACAAAGACACATTTCATATTTAATACACATAGCGCACAATTTACACATAGTCTGCATGCACCACACCAGCGAGTTACACTTGCTTAAAGGGTATAATAACAAAGGAATTCACCTTTACAGGCTATGAGGGGACAGAATTAGGTTAGGAGGTAGTGTTTGGTATCCAGCTGTAAGGTATTTTAAGAGCAATATTCCGGTATCAGTTTGCGGAAGATAGCACGCTCCTGCGAATAGATATGCGCAGGAGCAGAATATTAATATCAACTGTATTTACTGTACTCCTGATATTCGGCGGGAACCCAGTGGAGACCAACTGCAAGTCCACCTGGACCAGACATCGCCCACCTATTCAAACCGACCTATGACCTCTCCTGTACTGTAAATGACCATCCCAGTGACCTATAGGTGAAGAGATTACAGTTTCCATTGTATTAGGTTTTGGACAAATGTATAAAAGGCCAGCTGCATGCCCGGTCACACACATTCTCTGAAGGTCATCTACCTTGATTGACTGAGGGCCGGACCGGGTAGCGCAGGCGAACAAACGAATGTACCATTGACTGTAGCCTCTTCTCTTATTGTATTGTACTACTGTTGTAACCCCCTGCTAGTAAATAACCATTGGTGGGTTGGACCCCAACATATTTTTAAATACAATTGGTGTCGTGTCCCTTTTCCTGCTAAGGTTTAAAGTGTATTTACAGCCACTCAGGCTGCTGCATTGTGCTAACAGCGTGTAGGCCTGTGTACACAAACTGTGTACTTACTACGTCCATTCGGCGTAGGTACGCAGAGTGCGCACACGGTACGATCTTGTGTACGTAAGGTGTGTAAACAGTACAGAGGTTAAGGATTAAATACAACGGCCGCAGCGGCTTAAACTTTGGTGAAATAAGGTATTGCTTTTTGTCCTGTAAAATAATCAGCATTCACAGTTGGAGTTGTGGAAAAGTTAGTCGCTTGCCACCAGGGTCAAATACCTGGGATATAAGTTTCAAATCTTTCTGACAGAGGCGTCTAAAATCGGCGTTGTCTTTGCCAGGTAAGAACATCGGCTTACCCCAAATGGAAAGCCAGTCTGACACAGAGTGGTCTCTAGGTACATTTTTACACATGGACAGCCATGCTTCATAAGTGTCTTTGAAAAAGACATGAGCGTAAATGTCCCGTGGTATGTGGGATATTGGAGTGTGGAGCAAAGCTCCAGGCGAATATGGATGAAGTAAGGCACAATCTAATTCATAGAGGGCGAATGTGTTGAGTTCTAGCAGCCAATCAAGCGCGTATCTGATAAGAAGTGCCCTAGAATAGAGAAGCAAGTTAGGGAAACCAAGACCTACCGCCAATTTAGGTAATTGAAGTTTTAAGAGAAATATGCGAGGTTTACGGGATTTCCATATAAACTTACTACACAGTTTAGTGATCATAAGACTATCCTTAACAGAAAGCTTGATAGGGATCAATTGCATGATATACGTGAGCTTAAGGATGATGACAGATTTAATAATTTCAATTCTGCCAAGGAGGGAGAGAGGAAGATCATGCCACAGTTCTGTATTAGTCTTAATATTGGCATATTCTTGGTACCATCTTAATATTGGCAATAGCCGGCAAAAAGTTTAATTCATAAAGGGCCTCAATTTTATTGGGAATCTGAATCCCTAAATATTTAATATGTGTCGATTTGAGTTTTATAGTGGTCAGGTGGGTGTCCACGGAAAAGTCAGGAGAATTGCCAGAAAAGGTAAGAAGATTTGTTAATGTTAATCTTGTAACCAGAGAAAATGCCAAATTGTTCAATAATGGTGAGGACCTCCGGAACAGAATGTTGGGGGTGGGACAGGACCAGTAGCATATCATCCACAAACAATGAGACACGTAAGTCAATAGTTTTAATGCAGATGCCTTGGTACAATGGGGATGATCTAATTGCCACTGCAGGGGGCTCCAGAGCTAGGGCAAATAAGAGTGGAGACAGCGGACACCCCTGCCGTGTGCCTCTCAGGACTTGGAAAGGTTCTAACATAATTCCGTTGCATATAATTCTGGATGCTGAGGAGGTGTATAAAGTATTTAGCCAATGTATAAATTGCAGCGGGAAGCCAAATCTATGCAGGGTATCATATAAGTGGTCCCAGTGCACCATGTCAAAGGCTTTTTCAGCGTCAAGTGATAGGATAGCTCGTGGCGTGTTTGACGTGGCGCACTGGGAGTCACAAACCACCGACAGGACCCTGCGAATATTGGAGACCGGGTTCCTGCCCATAACAAAGCTCGTTTGGTCCTGATGAACCAAAAGGGGGACTATCAATTTAAGATGATTCAGATAGTATTTTGGTCAATAACTTATAGTCTAAATTAAGTAAGGATATGGGCCTATAAGATGCTGGGTCATAAAGGTCCCTACCCGGTTTTGGTATAACTCTAATGTTAGCCATATTGAAATAAAGTGGGATCGAGTCTGTTTGAAGGATGGTATTAAAAATGAGTACTAAACAGGGTGCTATTTTAGGAGCAAGTAGTTTATAATATTCTGAAGTGCGGCCGTCTGGGCCTGGGGCCTTCTAATGTTTGAGGTGTGCAATGGAGTCCAGTACCTCCTGCAGCGAGATAGGTTGTATAAGGGAAGAACCCCTCTCCTCAGGCAATTGGGGTAGTGATAAGTTTTCCCAAAATTTGTCAGCTTGGGAAATATCAGATTTCGGTAAGGAATAGAGATCAGTGTAGAAAGCATTGAGAACAGAGGCAATTTGAGCGTTGGAGGATGTATGGGAGTGTTCGGACAATTTCAGTGGATGGATTGTGGAGGGAGTCCTTTGGCCCTTAAGTAAATTTGATAAAAGTTTGCTGGATTTGTTACCAAATTTATGGAATTTGAATTCTTTGTTAAAAGATTACCAGGATTCCATTTTGGAGAATATGGATTAAAATTTTGATTTTGCCTCAGTATACAGAAAACTAGAGGAAGAGGTTGGGGTAGATTTAAATGTCTGATAGGACTCGGTCACAAAGTCTTGAGCAGCCAGGTATTCCTGAGTCAGGTTACATTTTTGATGGATAGAGGAGGAAATAATTTTGCCTCAAATCGCAGCCTTAGAGGCCTGCCAGAAAAGAGGAGGGTTAGAATGAAAAACATCAATATTAGAGTGGTGGAAAGAATCCGACACATCTGTGACTACAGACTTTAGTTTAGAAGAAGTGGCCAATGATGCTGGGCATCCCCACAAGATAAAAGAGTCTCTTTCCTTCATTAAAGAATATTTGACCAAGGGGCGTGGCCTGACGGGCTAGGGAGAAGGACGTGCCTTGGAGCTGCTCCTACACGGCGTCCTAATAATAACAAAATTTACAACACCAAATAGCCCACCGGGTCTCCCTATACCCTCTACTGTACCTCTGCTGCCGACGGGGGACCGGAGGAAGCAGGTTGCGGAGCCAGAGGACGCTCAGCGCACCCTTGCAGGTTGCGGCCCACTTCATCCCCCTGAGCCGGGACCTCAATTTCACTGGGTGCTCGCCGCGGATCTCCAGGGCAACGGAACGGAGCCTCCCGTTCCGCTCGTTACTGCGGCTACAGCGCTGCCTCTCCTGCTCCCCGGAGACTGTGACCTGGTGGTTCGGGTCCTGGCCTCCCCCTGCATCCACGCCGGCACTTACCCCTCACATGGAGCTCAATGGCCGGATGCTCCTGGGCACTTCCCCGGGCTGTGCACCTCCGGGCGGCCATCTTTAGTGTGGGCAAACCTGCACTTCCAACCAGCTCCTGCGGCTCCTATATGCTAATCGACTGGCCTGGTCTGGGAAGTTACACTAGATAAGCACTCCTGTCAGCAACCTTATATGCCTTGTGATAGGGGTAAGCTGGAAAGGACATAAAGGTGCTCTACCTCACCATTCTATTCCTTTCTTTGATTTATAGTTCTGTTTATATTCTTTTTTTTTTTTTTTTTTTCCCCATTTGGTTATTTTTATTTTTTCTTAATATTTGTCTCCCTTCTGGAAAATCTGTTTCCATATATACACAACCGTCACTGCTGGGTGCTAGACATTCTTGGTCACCTGACCTATACACAGTGAAGCCAGCTCTCTTGGAGTACATTTCTATACATTAAATAATCTGTAATGTCATAGGAACAGCTTTGGAGCTCCCACAGCTGGTGTGAAATCATATTGCAGTGCATTTATTTCTATACACTTTTTATTCTCTTTTCTCTATGTCTCTTATACCTTGTCATACGCTATTGCCATTTCAACACCACAAGCTCCTAATTATGGATAATTACATGGCTAAAACTCCCAGAAACCCCCGAGGCTCACAAGCGAATAAAGGTCGGGATCGGGACAACATTCCTGCAGATAGCCCTCAGTCACCGGCATCTGGTCTCAGCAATAGTCCTTTGGGATGCTCATCACTTACTACAACAAAGGATCCCGCCAAATCTTTTACTACGCATGAGATTACTGACATATTGGCTTCACTTCTGGATCTAAAATTGGCTCCTTTGAAGGATTCATTGGACTCCGCTCTTACCCAATTGAATCATCATGACCAACATATATCGGAGGCGGAGCAAACAATCTCAGACCTTGAGGATGATTTAATGACGGCCAGAACAGCGCTCACTGAACAGGATAAAATAGTGACGTCCATGCAAGAGAATCTTGAAGATTTAGAGAACAGAAATAGAAGAAGTAATGTGCGCCTTATAGGACTCCCGGAAACGGTGAAACTTTACGAACTTATGAACTTCGTCTCTCAGTGGTTGCCTGGGGAATTGGGATGTATATCTGATTCTGAATCATTGCTGATTGAACGTGTTCACCGTATCGGTCCGGATCGACAATCTACCAAGGATAGGCCTAGACTGGTTATCATGAAGTTTATAAATTACGCTGATAAGGTCCGCCTGCTTGATGCTTATAGAAAATGTTCCACTCTCAAATACCAAGAGTCCAAGATCCTACTTTTTCAGGACTTCTCATATATGGTGGCTGCAAAGAGACGAGAGTTTTCCCCGATATGCAAACGCATGTTCGAGATGGAGCTTCGGTTTGCTCTACTTTATCCTGCCAAGCTGAGGGTCACGTACTCAGGAAAATCCTATTTCTTTGATACTCCGCGAGCTGCAAAAAACTTTGTGGACTCATTGGCTTCTTCACGTCCGTCTAGGATGGATGATGCGGATTGACACTACAGAATTTCATCTTGTGGACATCTTTAAATCCATTGAACATTCAGGTTATGGATGACGGTTTATAGTTTGGAATGTTTTTGGTTTCTTGCAGGCTGTTTAATGCTTAGCTATGCTGTGATATTTCAAGGCTCTTGCTGGAGTCTTACAAGGACCAAACTTCTTGTTGAAAATCTCATTTAGGTGTACCTTTACCTTTTTCTTCTTTGGCTCGCTCGCCCTCTTTTTCTTATTCTCTTTCTGCATCTCACCAATTTCACTTCTTTTTTTTCTTCTTTTTCTTGTTCTTATCCTATTTTCTTAGCTTTTAAAATGCTCTAGTACTAGATGTCCATCTAGTTCGAAATCCCTATTGTTACACGGGTATGTTTGTGTCCTGCAATGTTCTGCAGGGATGCTGCTCAGTCGGACATACTACTGGGTTCATATTCGGTTAAAATGGTTTATGAGGATTGTTGAAAATGTAATTGTGGTTAACACACATGATTTGTTCCTAATACGTGTGATATGTTTACATTTCCCCCCATTGGGCCGGTATTCACCTCCCCCTTGTCCGCTCGCTGGGACAGTTAAGGATTTTCCAAAGGAAGTTTATACTGTTATGACTTGGCCTAGGGTGGGCATTGGTTAAATGACAGCGACTGTAAATCCCTCTAAAACGATAAAAACGGCCCTCAAATTAGTAACATGGAATGTGGAGGGCTTAAATTCCCCTATAAAGAGAAAGAAGATTCTGACCCACCTAAAACGTTTACGAACGGACATAGTTTTATTACAAGAGACACACTGGAAGATTTCTGATCCCAATGTGGTGAGAGATACATGGATAGGAGATTTCAAAACAGCATCCTATACATCTAAACAAAGAGGGGTTATGAATATTTTTAGCAAATTTCTTGTTTATAATATTAGTGAATGCTTGATAGACCCTGAGGGAAGGTATCTATTTTTAAAACTGACTATACATGGTATATCTTACACAATTGCTAATATTATGCTCCCATGGGACCTAATGCCCACTTTTTCACGGATATTTATGCAAAGTTACAGGACTGGGCAGAAGGCGCTATTATTCTGGGTGGGGACTTTAACTGTGTCCAATTGACAGGACTAGACAGATCCACAGCTGCCACTACCCATGGTTCAGCTGCTCCCCCATCGCTTTCATTGTTGACCAATACAATGGGATTGTGTGATCCCTGGAGGTGCCAACATCCAGATTCTCGTGAGTATACGTTTTACTCACACTCTCATCATTCCTCGTCCAGATTAGATTATTGGCTGATCACGGATACTCTTTTGCAACAGGTAGTACACTCCAAGATAGATCCAATTCTCCTTTCTGACCATGCTCCGGTGTGGTTCACTATAAAGCTAAACACTCCAATACCACGTTCTTATAATTGGAAGTTTCCAGCTTATATGGAAAACTCTTCAGATTTCCGCCTACATCTTGAACAGTCATTTTTAAATTATAAAACTGATAATATGGAACATATCGGAGACATCGACCTATTTTGGTCCGCCTAGAAACCGGTAATACGGGGTCAGATCATGGAGTATGTCTCCAGGAGACGCAAGGCACTGAATAATCAATTAAATGATCTTAGTCAAAATGTAACTAAAACTTATGATATACTCTCTTCACATTATTCACTTGAAAACCGCCAGGCTTATCTTACTGCTAAACAACAATACGATGCCTTATGCACTGAGCGGGCGAGTTTTTCTCATGATATTCGTAGAAACAAGTTTTTTAGAACTGGCAATAAATCGGGCAGGTTATTGGCAAATTTGGTTCGGTCGTACTCTGCTCCTTCACGTATCACTCAACTGTCAACTGATCTCACCTCTAACGTTTTGGATACTCCTGCTATCTCGGAGGAATTCTTACGTTACTACCAAATTTTGTATAAATCTCCTCCTGATCATCCAATGGAGGGCCAGAGATTTTTGGATAAGGCAGGACTTCCGGTGTTGACGGAGGAAGAGAGAGAATCTCTGACGACGCCAATTCAGGAACCTGAATTATTATCTCAATATCAATCAAATTGTTGAAAAAAGAGAAGTCCCCTGGGCCGGATGGTTTTGGGGCAAAGTATTACCGAATGCTGGCTCCTCACTTAATGCCTTACATGCTAGCTCTTTTTAATTCTATATTACAAGGGAATTCAGCCCCGACCGGGTTTGATGAAGCTAGAATAGTGGTCTTTCCGAAACCGGGAAAAGATCCCAAATATGTCCAATCTTATAGGCCGATCTTCTTATTAAACCAGGACTTAAAATTATTTACCAAATTATTAGCGTTTAGACTTCAGCCCATTTTACAGCGAATTCTACACCCAGCTCAAAATGGGTTTGTTAGAAACAGAACTTCAGTACATAATATCCGTACTTTAATGGCGGCGCTACATAGCTCGAGACAATCAAAGTCTCAAAAAGCCCTTATAGTCAGTTGTGATGCAGAAAAGGCATTTGACAGTGTCTCCTGGGCTCATATATTGTGAGTCCTACATGCCCAACATTTTGGTACTAAGTTTATTGATGTTTTTAAAACATTATATGCCACTCCACAAGCGTTTATCACGATCAATGGATTAAACACAAAATCGTTTCAGTTATATAGGGGTACAAGACAGGGGTGCTCCCTCTCCCCCTTGCTATTTAATCTGGCTTTGGACCCGCTCATACGCACGTTCATAAGTGATGCATCTTGGAAAGGTATCGAAGTGGGCTCTCATACTATAAAGGTCTCCGCTTTTGCGGATGACCTTCTACTATATTTCAGTGACCCCATTACATCCTTTCCCTCACTATAGACCGCATTAGAGAATTTCAACTTAATATCAGGATTTTTAATTAATTTTGACAAGACTGAGGCACTGGGTGGAGTCGCGAGGGTGGGATGGGATGATGCGTTCCCATTTAAATGGGCGCATAATTACATAAAATATCTTGGTATACGTGTATCATCTGATCCCTCGGAATTGTACTCTATAAACTTTTCTTATTATATTAATAGTATGATCGAGGACTTTACGAGATGGCAACATCTGCCAATTTCTTACTTGGGTAGGTGCCACTTGTATAAAATGGTGTCTTTTCCTCGCTTACTTTACCCGATACAGATGCTTCCGTTTTTGCTATTAAAAAAAGATATCCATACACTAAATAAAGCCATTACTAAATTTATATGGGCGAATAAGCGTCCTCGTATAGCTCTGTTTAAATTAAAACAACCACCCTCACTTGGAGGAGTCAATCTCCCCTGCCCGGAAGATTACTCCTTAGCGGCTAATTATAGATGTGCCCTAGATTGGATAGGTAATGGAGACAATTTTGTTAACAAGGCTCTGGAACAGGCTTTATTTCCCAGTTATGATTTGTTACAGATATTACATTTTCCGAATTCCTCTATATTACAGGATATAAAATCAATTCCATTATTATATGCTCCTTACAAGGCGTGGCATCAAATTAGAAAACGCGAGATTGTACGTGGTTGGCACCTCCAGGGACTCCATTTATTGTTTCAATTTTTGAATGATGACTGTTCGGCGGTATTATCGTTGTCCCTATTACAAACTCGATACCCGACCTTGAAATTTCCCTTTTTTGCATATTTTCAGATGCGTAGTTTTGCTACACACATTATGACGCACCTACAGCCCATTGATCTTACTTTTCTACTGGATGGTATTGTACGACGACGTTTAGACTCCCCCCATTCTACATCTTTAATATACTCTTATACCAGACGGAAGATTGACTATACTAAACTTACTACGGGCATAGCTAAATGGAAAGATGTCTTTCCGGGAGTGGATTTGCACACTATTATTAAATGGTCTAATTTGCTTAATAAACAATTGGTATCTTCCTCTTACGCAGAGATGCATTTAAAAAATTTACATAGAGCTTATTACACCCCTCGGCTGCGATTCCTTACAGGGGCAGCAGACAATTCTCAATGTTTCAAATGTAAGTCCCCTGATGCTGATATTATACACTGTTTATGGTCTTGCCCAATTATACAATCATTCTGGGAACTAATACAGGTGTACATCAAGGTTAACTTGGGTATACCATTTACAATGACAATGGCATGGGCCTTTTGGAATTATGTAGAACCTCAAACTCCCGCTTTATCCAAGGGTACAAGACTGCTTCTGGCTCGCATTACAGCAGCAGCAAAGAAAACAATACTATCTCAGTGGATACAAAAAGATTCTATTTCTGTGTCTCTTAAGTTACCCCGGTTAATATTTCTATTCCAAATGGATTGGACAGAAAGTTCTTTAGATGTTGAATCTCGTGCTCCTAAGTTTTTTGCAATATGGCTATCTTTTTTAATCACATTACCTGTGAACACCAAAGAAAGTATTCGTAAAGTGGTAAGATTAACGACGTGGTATAATATGGCAACTCTCACCGATGGGTCGCCACCATTTTGAGCTTCTTCAGATAGGTCTTTTGCCGTTGGATATTTACCACCTCACTTATATAGTCATACATATGTATAATTGATTCATTTTGATGTACTGTATTTCATGATCATTAGGGATTATACCATTTTGTTTCGCAATATCCTACATTTAACATATCACAATAATATACGGACAGTGGATTCGTCTGTTCGTCTTTATTGATATGTATTAATAATGTTACATGTGTGTTACTTTTCTTCTCTTCAATAAACGCAATTTAAAAAAAAAAAAAAGAATATTTGACCCAGGTGACAGCGTGATCAGATAACGTAATTGGCTCTATATTGGACTCAACTGTCGGGAGTAATGAGTCAGAGATCAATAGATAATCAATGCGGTACAAAGTCCCCGTGGATGCGGAGAGGCATGTATACTCTCTATCAGTGGGGTTGTGGACTCTCCAGATGTCTATTAGGTGCAGTGTGGATGCCAAAGCATTCACCCCAAATTTCGGTAACTTCCTCCTGTATGTATTGGGGAATTGTTTATCTAAGCGAGGAAGAGCTATTAAATTAAAATCACCTCCAAGCAGAATTGAAAGATGAAGATAGGGTTTTAACAAGGAGACATTTTTTTGGAAAAATAGTGTAGAGTGTGTATTTGGGGCATATATGGTAACATAAACATAATCTTGCGTGTCATGAGTCACATGGCACAGGAGATAGCGACCATCAGGGTCTGATATCACATGTTTCAGTGAGGTGGATTGGTTAGCTTTAGCAAGAATCACTAGACCGCGGGCCTTGGAGGAGTAGGGAGCAGACGCCAACCGTTTCCACTGTAGGGCATTCAATTTCTGCGTTTCTAGAGTGGTCAGGTGGGTTTCTTGCAAAAAGATAACATCTAGGTGCAATTTGTTAAGATATAATAGAATACGCTTACGTTTTGTGGGGAGTTTATCCTACCCACATTCCAACATCCTACCTTAAATTACATTAAACCATGTAGAACAGGTATGGAAAAAAAGTAAACACAGACCTGTATGTGGAATGTACCATCAGACTCAATATCATCAACAGTGGAACGATATCGATATGAGGGAGGGGGTGGGGAGAAAGAGAAAAAGAGAAAATACAAGAAAATCAGAAGAAAAACAGAGAAACATAACAATCTTAACATACTTCCGTAGATAAATAGAAGAATATTAATAAATGCAACTTAAAGCTACACAACAGAACTAAACTCCTGGGCCCGTGCGCCCTATAAAACGGATAAAAAATGAGCATCACAATGTGTAAGATCATATAGAAAATGAAAACTCTTTCGCTAAAGGTAACAGTATAAAGATAGAATACGCTACTGTTCATCAGCATAGTACGGCAACGGCTAACGATAAATATATATAACAGAAGCATAGGTTGATGTCAGAAGAAAGCAGCAATTATTACACTTCACCATGTAAGAAAAAGAACATAACAGGGTGAGTTCAACAGGACACCCAATATTAGGCAAACGCTTCAATGGGCACAACTATGCATCCGCATGGTATAACTGAAAAGAAAAATAGTAAAATCAGGTATGCAGGCAGGCAGAGTAAATCTTAATCATAGTCTGACATCTGGGAAGAATGGTTGCGATCTGCAAGGGTTTCACTGAGATAAGCATCCACATCCTTGGGGTTTAGAAAGTCCTTGAATGTGGAAACATCAAAGATCCTCAGCCTGGCGGGATATAACAAAGCAAATTTGCGGCCATCCCGAATCAAGCGGGTGCATATCGGAGAGAATTCCTTACGTGCTTTTGCCAATTCTGCCGAGTAGTCCTGGAAAACCAGGATCGTATGTCCCTCCCAAGTGATATTCCTCAATTTTTGGGATGCTACCCATAAGAGTTCCTTATGCAGGTAATTTAAAGTTTTAAAGATGACCGCCCTGGGGCGCGCCCCCTCCTGTGACCGCTGCGGGCTGAGCCTGTGGGCACATTCTATCACCAAGTCGGTGCACCTGTCATGAACCTGTAGTAAAGTAGGCAGCTGCAGTTGAGGAGAGGGTGTCACTGAGGCCCCTCCGGCGCCAGCGCTCAGTGCCATCTTGGCCTCACGCTCCCTGCGCTCCTTATCACGCTGATTGCTGCTTTTAGACCCGGGCATGGACTCAATGCACCGCTCCATACAGCGGGGTGGTGGCAGGAAGGCAGCGGCTAGCGGGAGAGGTGATGCGGGGAGGCTGGAGCCTTGTAAAAGGTATGTGGGCTGCACGGACAGCGGAGCTGCTCTGTTTAGCTGCCACTCATCTAGCCGCCGGAACCGGAAGTCTCCCCAGTGTTATTTTTAAAAGCCAGTATACTGTGTATATATCCAGGGGCTGGTTTGTCCTATCAGTATTAGTCCAGGGATGCTTTGCCTGTTATCTGCTGTATCTGACAAGGGGTGCTATGTCCAACTAGGGGTGATCTGTCCGCCCATCCAGGGGCTCCGCCCAAGTATAAAATGAAAATAATAAAAGCTTTTTTGTTTATGCTGTACCCCAGTGTACTATACAATTTTAATTTTATTTTCATAAGTACTATGACACTGCCGGTGAGACCGCAGTATATTATTATTATTATTTTGTACTCATACACGTATTGTGCGACACTGTGGGTGAAGGTGGTACCACAGTAATATATTTTCATACTCATACACGTATTGTGCAACACTGTTGGTGAAATTAAACCACAGTGTTTGGTTATTTCTGACTTATACACATATTGGGGGTAATTCCAAGTTGATCGCAGCAGGAATTCTGGCCCTCATTCCGAGTCGTTCGCTCGGTATTTTTCATCGCATCGCAATGAAAATCCGCTTAGTACGCATGCGCAATATTCGCACTGCGACTGCGCCAAGTAATTTAACAATGAAGATAGTATTTTTACTCACGGCTTTTTCAGCGCTCCGGCGATCGTAGTGTGATTGACAGGAAATGGGTGTTACTGGGCGGAAACACGGCGTTTTAGGGGCGTGTGGATAAAAACGCTACCGTTTCCGGAAAAAACGCAGGAGTGGCCGGAGAAACGGGGGAGTGTCTGAGCGAACGCTGGGTGTGTTTGTGACGTCAAACCTGGAACGACAAGCACTGAACTGATCGCACAGGCAGAGTAAGTGTGGAGCTACTCTAAAACTGCTAAGTAGTTTGTGATCGCAATATTGCGAATACTTCGGTCGCAATTTTAAGATGCTAAGATACACTCCCAGTAGGCGTAGGCTTAGCGTGTGTAACTCTGCTAAATTCGCCTTGCGACCGATCAACTCGGAATGAGGGCCCCTGTTAGCAATTGGGCAAAACCATGTGCACTGCAGGGGAGGCAGATATAACATGTGCAGAGTTAGATTTGGGTGTGGTGTGTTCAATCTGCAATCTAATTTGCAGTGTAAAAATAAAGCAGCCAGTATTTGCCGTGCACAGAAACAAAATAACCCACCCAAATCTAACTCTCTCTGCAAATGTTATATCTGCCACACCTGCAGTGCACATGGTTTTGCCCAACTGCTAAAAAATTTCCTGCTGCGATCAACTTGGAATTACCCCCCTTGTGCGACACTGTGGGTGAAGGTGGTACCACAGTAATATATTTTCATGCTCATATACGTATTGTGTGACACTGTGGGTGAAGGTGGAACCACAGTAATATATTTTATTTCGTACTCATACATGTATTGTGCGACACTGTTGGTGAAATTAAACCACAGTGTTCGATTACTATTTCTGACTTATACACGTATTGTGTGACACTGTAGGTGAAAGTAAACCATAGGGTTAGATTATTATCTCTGACTCATACACATATTGTGACACTGTAGGTGGGACATTTTTTGTACAAATTGTGGTGTGTGTTGTACCTTACTTGATTTGTTTTGGTTGATGGAGGACAATCAATTGAGAGGAGAGCAGGAAGCACAATAGTGCTGCAGGTGCTACCACCAGTCATGATGATACAATGTCATCTACTAAGGCCGTTGCCCAAGGGCATAGACGGCTTAGAGCTGCGTACACAAAGTGGGACCCGTGCGGTGGCCGATACTGACTATATTGACGCCGGATATAGACAGTATAGGCACTGCCTGCACCCACTATATTTCATTGCAATGCTGATCCCACGGGACCGCGCACTGGCATCGCAAAGTGCGTACACATGGGGGGGTCATTCCGACCCGTTCGCACGCAGCGGTTTTTCGCTGCAGTGCGAACGGGTGCGGAATGCGCATGCGCAACGGCCGCTGTGCGCGTGCGCGACATTGCCCAGCGTTACGTCACGTCTAAAGAAGAAAGCGGTTGCAGGACGGACCGCAAAGAAGATTGACAGGATGGAGGCGTGGCTGGGCGGATCCGGACCGTTTGGAGCCGTTTTTGGGGAGTGGTGAGTATAACGCAGGCGTGTCCAGCAGAACGGAGGGCGGAGGAGTGACGTCAAAGCCGGGCCCATCATCGCTGGATCCATCGCACAGGGTAAGTATGTCCAGGCCTAGTCTAGTTTTGCTTGAATTTCTTTTAGCTTAGCAGGGCTGCACAAGCGATCGCAGCCCTACTAAGCTAAAATACACTCCCCCACTATATTTATCACCGATATGAACTATATAGTCCATATCAGAGGTAAAATCGCACCGTGTGAATGCACCTTAAATCAGGTCATGTAAAGTCAAATCCCATTTTTCTAAAAAGGCTGCATCCAGGTTGCCGAATGTGGGTTGTTTTAGGAGTCTAAACCCCCTTGGAATCCTATCAACTGAAATAAAGGGCCTAGAGCATTATAGTGACGGAAACAAAGGACAAAGGAATTTTTAATTTATCAGAACACAAACTGTCGGAACCAGAAATATCCTTACTGAATAAAGGCCTGACGTTTGCACCCACGGGAGGTCTCAACAAATTTGAGACCTTTATCGACTTTAACAAATTTATCAGAAAGCTGACACTCAAAAGACATTTTCTGAGGAAAGAGGATGCTGTGATCAGCAACTATGAAAATCAGTCAAAATCAGGTCTAAAACCGACCTCAAAATTTTATCCATTGGAGTCAAAGGGGAGTAATGTAAGCATTTTTTATGAACTGGTTAAAAAGGACTTATGTGAGACCAACTTGGAGAAAATCAAAGAGAAGAACATCACTAACCGGGAGAGTGAGGCTTTAAAAAAGCTACAGAAAAATAAGGGAATTGTTATAAAACAAGCTGACAAAGGGGGGGGGGGCCTGGTTATCATGGACCGTGAGAAATATACTAAGGAAGCACTGAGACTATTGGGAGATGATGTCTCATGTACTAAACTGTCTGGTGACCCCAAAGATGTGTTTGTCGGAGAACTTAGAACACTTCTATTACACGGTCTACGAACTGAGATAATCACAAAGGAAGAATTTCAATTTCTAATGAAATCAGACCCCACTACCCCTATTTTTTATTTCTTGCCCAAAATCCATAAGAACTTGACCAATCCACCCGGAAGACCCATCGTGGCGGGCATTGACTCGCTCACATCAAATTTATCAGAGTACGTTGATGTCTTCCTGAAACCCTATGTGAAAGAGCTGCCGTCATATTTAAAGGACACTACTGCTGTGTTGAACTCCCTGAAAGACTTTGAATGGAAAAACACCTATAGTTGGGCAACAATAGATGTGCAATCATTATACACTTGTATAGACCATAAGAAAGGTGTAACAGCGTGTAGAGAATTTATGGAAACCGACACCTCACTAACAGCCATCCATAAAGATTTTATATGTGACGTCATGTATTTTATTCTTCAGCACAATTATTTTAAGTTTTTAGATCATTTTTACTTACAACGCTGTGGGACTGCAATGGGCACGATTTTTGCACCGAGTTTCGCTAATCTTTTTATAAGTAGCTGGGAGAAGAATTTTATCTATGGTAACCATGATTTTAAGAACCACATCGTCTTTTATCGTCGTTACATAGACGACATTTTAATTGTTTGGGACGGTACGGAAGAATGCTTTTATAAATTCCTGGAATTCCTGAGTACCAGCGAGATGAATCTCATTTTCACTTCTAAACTTAATAAAGAGTCAATTGAATTCCTCGATGTGATCTTAACAGGGATGGAAGGAAGAGTCGAAACTAAGAACTACATCAAGCAGGTTGACACAAACAGTTACCTGCACTATAAAAGTAACCACTTGAAGAAATGGAAAAATAACATCCCCTTTTCCCAATTTAATAGAATAAAGAGGAACTGCAGCAACCAGGAAGAATGTGACACCCAAATAGAGAAGTACAAAGAGAGATTCAAGAACAACGAATACCCAGCTACCATCGTGGAAGAAGCAGCCGTCAAAGCAAAGGCTCTAGAGAGATCAACACTGCTAGAATATAAACCTAAAAAAACCAAGAAAGAATCCGTTCCGTTTATCACCACCTTTAACCGTCATGAGAAAGTTATTAGAGACTCACTAAGCAACCACTGGGGAATCCTATTAATGGACCCAGTCCTCAAAGAAATACTGCCTCCTCGCCCCGAGATCGTCTTCAGGAAATCCAAAAATCTAAAAGATATCCTGGCCCCCAGTATGTTGCACAAGGAAGTTGAAGAAGAATCAAGAATACCGAAATGCACTGGTTCCTTTAAATGTGGCCGATGCAACATCTGTAGATACCTACACCCAGTAAGGAAAACATTCACGGACACAGAAAAGAAGGAGGTATACAAGATTAAGGACTTCATAAACTGCAATACACAATCTGTGATTTATTTATTAGAATGTGACTGCGGAAAACAATATGTAGGAAAAACAAAGAGACCGCTGAAAATGAGGATACAGGAACATGTCCGCAATATAAAAATCAAAATGGAAAATCACGCAGTATCCAAACACTTCAACGTTGCACATAATTCCAATCCGGAGGCACTAACTTTTAAAGCGATTGAACTCGTGAAGCTGGGAGAAAGAGGTGGCGACCTGGCCAATAAATTCTCACGTAGAGAAATGTATTGGATTTTTCAATTACAAACACTCCACCCGAAGGGATTCAATGACTATTATGAAATCGCTCCGTTCCTGTGAAAATTATAGCCGTTGGATCATCACGGTTGGATCTTCACCATATCTTCCTTCCCCACCCCACCCCCCTCCCCCCACCACCCCCTCCCCCATCCCCCCGGTCCTGTACCCCCTACCCCTCCTACTCCTACCCTATTCCCATCCACACCATTCCCGCACTGTTTTCTTCAATATATCACTTCACAGTTATGTTGATATATTAAATTTGACACATGTACGGTAAAAAGTTATTACTACAGTCAGACCACATTGGAAAGGCCCAATCTCGTCCGATCTTGGAAGTGAAGCAGTGTCGGGCCTGATCAGTACCAGACTAGGGAGACCATCTGGGAAGATCAGGTACTGTAACCAAACTGATGTTAAATAGCCTACATGAGCATGTCAGTTTAGTATTACTCACACTATCTGCATCTTAATAATTTATTAGTACCTTTAATTTTGCACTCAGTACTTTATCTATACATTTATATATATCCTTATCTACTTTTACCTTTAATTTTGCACTCTGCACTTTATATACATCTATATATCCTGATACTATGAATCACTCTGCAGTGTATAATATAGTTTACAGTGATTTACTGAATATTACTGTCACTATTGAATTAATTACTGACTAATCCCCGTTTTTCTATCTATTTTTATGCATAATATACTGGAGAACTAAGACAAATGTCCCTGATTATGGACTCCCCAAACATGGCCGCCGTGTGAAACTATATATGAACAAATCCTTATAAAGATGGCCGCCGCAAGGAAGTCCCTGAGAGTAAGATTCATAGAACTGTTGGTCTCCAAAGAAACGTCTGCAGCCGCGGGCGCACGCGCAATCGCATACCGGAAGTGGTGCGGAAATGACGCGACGGACGAAAACCGGAAGTGGGGCGGAAAAGATCCGCCGGCGCCTCTACAAGAGAGTTTTTAAAGCTCTCCAACACCAAACCTGCTTTGTAAATACTGATACAACATCATGTACACATATACTACAAAATAAGGCCACTGGACATACGTAAATAGAAGTTTTTAACCCATTTTACAATACCATGATTAATTAACAGGAAGTGATGTCATAATTACTATGAGATTAGTACTGGTATAAATAGAAGCTCAGTCCCACTCTGCCTTTACCCCTTGATGAAGTCTGAATGACGAAACGCGTTGGGATACCTGGCAGTGACCTCATACCAAGTTAAGTTAAAATTGTTTTACATATTTTAACATACATTTTAACTGGTATTATATTGCATTGTGTCTATTGTTTTTATCCCATTTTTTAAGAAGTTTTGCTGCTCAAATTTTAGTAATTTTTAGTATAGTTGTATAATCTTTGTCTGTTTTAATGTATAAATAAACCCCCCTTTTTTAGATTTATTTGATCTGGTTATTCATTTTATATATACTTTTAGATCCACTTTTATTGAATTAATTTAAGACACCGTTGGTCGCTATATCCCCCACCCCCCTGTGTGTTATATATATATATATATATATATATATATATATATATATACACACACACACATATATACAAACAAATCTAGAAAACCACAGCACTCGCCACCCCAGAAGCGGGGTGCAATATCTGCACTCACCACTCAGCCCATGGCCACCAACCCAAATATATACAAACAGAAAGTTCAGCACTCACCATAGCAAGCTCACTTATCCTCACAACATCAATAATCATTCATTTATTGATGTTGTGAGGATAAGTGAGCTTGCTATGGTGAGTGCTGAACTTTCTGTTTGTATGTATATATATATATATATATATATATATATATATATACACTGCTCAAAAAAATAAAGGGAACACTAAAATAACACATCCTAGATCTGAATGAATGAAATATTCTTATTAAATACTTTACATAGTTAAATGTGCTGACAACAAAATCACACAAAAATTATCAATGGAAATCAAATTTATTAACCCATGGAGGTCTGGATTTGGAGTCACCCTCAAAATTAAAGTGGAAAAACAAACTACAGGCTGATCCAACTTTGATGTAATGTCTTTAAAACAAGTCAAAATGAGGCTCAGTAGCGTCTGTGGCCTCCTCGTGCCTGTATGACCTCCCTACAATGCCTGGGCATGCTCCTGATGAGGTGGCGGATGGTCTCCTGAGGGATCTCCTCCCAGACCTGGACTAAAAACCCCTTTATTTTTTTGAGCAGTGTATATATATATATATATATATATATATATATATGGGGAGAGGTGGCTAAGGGGGTTATCAGGTCTGGAGCTCAGGTTTCACAATGAATATGATTAGGCTTACGATACCATCCCCTTTTAAAGTAGGTTACACAGGTTCTGTGGCTGATTAAAACGAGGTGAAATGCAGGCTTGCCAGCCACATAATCTGTTTACGTAATTCATGAGTGTCCCGATTTAAAGGCATAGGGGCCAATTTATCACGATCCGCATCTGAGGATGCGTTTGTGCTGTGTTAACATCAGCCCAATCCACAATGCGATAATTGATTACATTGCACGGATGTATCAATTATCGCATGCAGGGACACAGTTGCGAGAAAGCACTGTCCCTGTCATGCCACTTCGCAGCCAAATTAGGGTATTTTTAAGGGGGGAAAAATAAAAATTTCCTGCTCTCCATTCCCCATTGATACTTTGGTACTGTAAAATGGGCTGATGTTTATTCATGAAAACTGATCCAAAAGCCCTTTAATACATTCAGGTGATACTAAAATAATGTGAAACATTATTTTTGTAAAAAATTGTTTATAAATATGCCTGATAGTATGGTAAGCCTAAATATAATTAAGAGAAAAGGGAGGCTGTCAGATCAAGGGTCTGATTGTCTGATTGTTGCTTGCATCCCAATGGTGTTCGTTCAGAATCGCAGTTCAGATTCAGACAGATGCACAAAGAAGTGTATAAGGGGGAGAGGCCGACCATCCAGCGAACCCCTGTACCCATGCTTACTAAAGAATTGAGTCGACACCTCTGTTGGGCCAAATCGTTCACCGTTTATATTTCACTCTTGAAACACACATCAACAAAAACTCACACAATATGTTGCAGGGTCAGGAAAGGATTGGTGAGCAATGTTCTCCTTAACTAGGTAGGGGGGCCGTGGCACGTCTGTCTGCCTCCCCCGGTCATACCTATGGGTACCGGTGCGCTCAGCCCGGCCGTGCGAGCACGCCGTGTCCCACCTCCCCTCCTTCCTATGGGTGGGGGCGTGCCCGGTCCGCTTGCAAATGCGAGTATCCTGCCCGCCCTCCAACCAAACCTGGGTGGGGGCGCGGCTGTCCCAACTGGTGCCAGACGACTGCGTCCCCCCTCCCCTACCACCCGGGGACCGCACACCTCGTGCATACCCCCTCACTGGCGCGCAGTCCATGCGGCCCAACCGTCTCAAGCTGGAGCCAGGCGTGCGGCCTGGTGAATATGCTTGGCCATCTGCCATCCGCTTACATACCATTCCATACCATGCCTTGCTCCCCACTTTCCCCACGTTGCCTGCGAAACTGCTACATCACTAAAATATACATTGCACATGCTGTTATAACATTGACACCCATTATGTGAACTTTTTTATATTTTTTATATATAACAATTTTACATAACTTCTGCAAAACATATGAGCAAATCACCGCCTGGAAGAAACAAAATGCAAAGAAAGAACATGCAGAACAAAAACAAAAAGTACAGAACCCACCACCTGGCAAATACAAAATGCGATTCCACCGCCTCCTCCTTGTCACGAACCGATCACTCACCTCTGCGGGTATTGGGGTCCGTCCGTTGCCGATGCAGTTGGTCGCGGTGCTGTGCGGACGTGTGGGGACGCGGCGTGGTCAGCGGCAGAGGTGATGCAGGATCTGGGAGCCGGGAGTGCGGGGACCAAATGGCCAAAGGCACCGCTGTGTGTCTGCAGTATAGGAGGCGGCCATGTTGGAGACCAAATGAGCACCTGAGAGCACTTGTGAAACACCTGTGGGTAAGTGTTAGCCAATCCCGTGCTTGTGCTGCTTTTAACTAGGTTGGGATTATGTTACTCTGAGCCAGTGCTTTGTTGTAGCTAATCTGTACCCTAGCTCTGTGCTCTCTCCGGGGACTTCCGTGTGATTCCAGTGGTCCAGATGTTGCCTACGCTCCCAGAAGTCTGCCTGCAGCCTTCACTGCAAAAGATCCACCAGCTCCCTGCTGTGCTGTCAGTCAATTGCTCTCCCAGTGATAAGTGGATTTCCAGAGTCTTGTGAGAGGTTGACCTGTCTGGTGCTTCAATCACACAGCCTTTGGAAGATTCTACTAAACTCAGGTGCTCATTTAATCAGTTCTCAGTTTAACTCATTCTTCACCATTGTCATCTGCTGCAGTCTTACAGTGCTTCAAGTGTTATCTTCACAATTTGCAAGTATTCTATTCAGTATTCATTGTTGCTGCAATCAAGGACAATTCTTCACAGCCTTCCAGTTTAACCTTTAAGCTTCAGTACAAGTCTCTACAGTTATTCATTTATGTCTACAATATCCAGTTAACACTCCTTACAGTTTGGCACCAGTCATTGCTTCATTTGGACAATTCTTCACAAGCCTGTTTAAACTCAGTTGCATGAGCATTTCTTCAATGCATCTTTAAGACTTTTCCTGCTTATCATTATACCATTCATTGCAATACGTCAGTATATATATATATATATATATATATATAGTGACTAATAATTGTAAATTAACTGTAATTGTTGCCTTTAATAAATATATGAAACTGAACTTTCTTCGTCCTCCCTGCTTTCATCATACCCCAGCACCTACACCTTTGGTTGGTCCAGGGTTAACGGATTCATAAAACACTCGGCCCTGACAGTAAGCACTGGCCATATGGATCTGTCGGGTGACCAATTCGCAGGAGGCGGTGCTACGGTAAACATCCATTCCTGTCTGGAAAATCAGGAATCCATACAAACACAAATAGTTCACTTTATGCAAACTATGGCAGATCGTTTGGAGGCTCTTCATACGGCTATAAAGACACCACAAGTCCAAGTTCCAGCTCCGGTGGTCTTGGCTTCCACGATGGTTTCTCCAGTGACGGTGCTATGTCCCGTTTGCAGTTACCCTCGCCAAGTAAGTTTGACGGGACCCCAAAGCTTTGCAGAGGATTTCTGAACCAATGTGAGATCCAGTTGGAATTGTTGTCTGCTAGTTTTCCATCATCCCGTTCTAAGATCGCATATATTATTGCCCTCCTGTCCAGTCAGCCCTTGGAGTGGGCATCGCCATTGTGGGAGAGGGGAGATCCTAGTCTCTCTAATTATAAAGAGTTCGTATCATCCTTCTGGAAAATCTTCGATGAACCAGGTAGAACCACCTCTGCATCTTTGGAGATTCTCTGTCTACGTCAAGGTGTACGTCCTGTTAGTCAATATATTATTCAGTTTTGCACGTTGTCTTCAGAGTTAAACTGGAATGAGGAGGCCCTGGTCGCAGCATTTTGGAATGGACTCTCAGAAAGAATCAAGAATGATTTAACCATTCGTGATGTGCCAACTAAGCTGGATGAATTGATTTCTATCTTTAATAAACTTGATCTACGCTACAGAAAGCGGTGTTTAGAGAAATCCAAGGCAGAGCGATCTAGTCTGCGCTATTGTCCCAGACCTCGACAAGATTCTTCTTCATCTCAGTCTCCTGTAGCGACAGAAGAACCTATGCAGATCAGGCACTCTTGCCTCACAGTGCAGGACCGAATTCGTCGTCGACAGGGTAACCTCTGCATGTACTGCGGGTCCTCCGAACATTTCATTAAGTCTTGCAAACTCCGGCCGGGAAACTCTCGCTCCTACAGTAGCTTATTAGCTTATTCAAGAGAGACTAAGCTAGGAGTTACTTTGGAATCACGTTCCGGGAAAGAGCCAACTTTGCCTATTCGTTTAGAAGCTCTGAGTTCTACAGTTAAAGTTTCAGCTCTCCTAGATTCCGGTGCAACCGAGAACTTCATCACCTCAGCCATTGTCATACGATCTAAAGTTCAAACCGTGCCTCTGGAAGTAGCAGTTGCTGTTACAGCAGTGGATGGAAGTCAAATTCGAGACAGCATAATTACTCATTGAACCTTATGTCTGAAGATGAAAGTTGGTGTGCTCCATTCCGAATATATTTCATCCCTCGTGATTCCCAAAGCCTCTCATGATGTGATACTTGGATTACCTTGACTGCAGAAACATAATCCACAATTCAACTGGCAAAACATGGAAATTCTTTCGTTGGGTGAATCTTGTACCAAGGACTGTTTAGCTTCAATTATACCCCTCCGGTCAGTCAGTCTTCCCGAGTTACCTTCAGTCTATCAATCTTTTGTGGATGTCTTCAGTAAACAAGTGACAGACTCCTTACCCCCTCATCGCGAATGAGACTGCCCAATCGTTTTGGAGCCGGGCAAAACACCTCCTAGGGGGGCGAATTTATCCGCTGTCCATCCCAGAGACTCAAGCTATGTGTGATTATATACAAGAGAATTTAACCAAATGATTTATTAGACCATCTTCCTCACCTGCAGGAGCCAGATTCTTCTTCGTTAAGAAGAAAGACGGTGGTTTACGACCATGCATAGATTATCGCGGACTTAATGAGATCACTGTGAAGAACAAGTACCCATTGCCGTTAATTCCAGAATTATTTGACCGGGTAAAGGGAGCTACTGTATTTACAAAATTAGATCTTCGTGGAGCCTACAATTTAATCCGCATCCGTGCAGGGGACAAATGGAAAACTGCCTTTAATACCCGGGATGGGCATTACGAATACTTTGTAATGCCTTTTGGTCTTTGTAATGCTCCTGCAGTTTTCCAAAACTATGTGAACAAACTTTTTTTAGATCTTCTCTACAAGTGTTTAGTAGTGAACTTGGATGATATCCTAATATTCTCCAAGGATCTGAAGTGTCACCGTCACCAAGTTAGAGAGGTACTAACCCGCCTGAGGAAAAATCGACTATATTGTAAGTTGGAGAAGTGTACATTTGAAGTATCTTCTATACCATTCCTTGGATACATCATTTCCGGATCAGAGCTATGTATGGATCCTGTAAAGGTACATGCTATCCGAGACTGGTCCACTCCTACGACTCTCAAGGGGATTCAGCGATTCCTTGGCTTTGCTAATTTTTATAGGAAATTTATTAAGAATTACTCTACGTTGGACGCTCCCATCACAGCCCTGACTCGCAAGGGAGCAAATCCTACAAACTGGTCTTTTGAAGCAATCAAAGCCTTCTCTGATTTAAAGCAAGCCTTTGTGTCTGCCCCATTCTTCGACAGCCAGATTTGAACCGTCCCTTACTAGTGGAAATGGACGCATCTACGGAAGCAGTGGGAGCTGTGTTGTCACAAGTCTTTGAAGATAAAAAAGTCCATCCTTGCGGATATTTCTCCCATAAGTTCCTACCGGCTAAAAGTATTTATGCAATTGGGGAGCAGGAATTATTTGCCATCAATTTGGCATTTGAGGAGTGGAGATACCTTCTAGAGGGAGCACAACACCCCATTAGAGTATATACTGATCATAAGAATCTTCTTTATCTGCAGTCGGCTCAGTGTTTGAATACACGACAAGCTCAATGGGCTCTTTTCTTCACCCGATTGAATTTTAAGCTCACCTATCGTCCAGGGTCTTAGAACAAAAAAGCAGATGCCCTTTCTCGATCCTTCAATTCTTCTGAATCAAATGATGCTGCCACGAATCAAGCCATTGTGAGTCCTACATCCTTTTTAATGACTCGAACTTCTCCAGTCCCATTTCCTCCGCCTGGCAAAACCTTTGTCGCCACAAATCTTCAAAAACGACTACTTACTTGGGCACACTCTTCATCCTTCATGGGTCATCCTGGGGTGCTAAAGACTCTCAAATTTATCAACAGTCTTACTGGTGGCCACATCTTAAAGCTGATGTTCAAGAGTTTATAGCACCATGTCCTAAATGTGCCCAACATAAGAGTCCAAGGGGTTCTCCTCCAGGTTTGTTTAATCCGTTATCTATACCTAAACAACCGTGGACTCATATTTCAATGGATTTCATGACCGATTTACCTCCATCAAAAGGGCGGAATACCATTTGGGTGATAGTGGATCAATTTTTTTAAAATGGCGCATTTCATTCCATTAACTGGATTACCATCAGCCCCTTGACTAGCCAATTGTTCATTTCTGAGATCTTTAAGTTGCATGGCCTTCCTCAAGAGATCATCTCTGATTGGGGAACACAGTTTGTAGCCAAGTTTTGGAGGTCGCTTTCTTCATCTTTAAACATTAAGTTGAATTTTTCTTCGGCATATCATCTCCAGACAGATGGACAAACTGAGAGAGTAAATCAAAATCTTGAAACCTTTCTCCGGTTATACATATCTTCCTCACAGGATGATTGGATTGACTACCTTCTATTGGCAGAATTCGCTCATAATCTTTTTAATTCGTCTTCAGAATCTACGCCGTTTTATACTAACTTTGGTTTTCATCCTCGTGTGACAGAGTTCCATCCATTGCCAGCTCAAGAGGTTCCAGCAGCAGATCAAGTGCTTCAACGTTTGTCTAGAATCTGGAGTTGTGTGCGCAAATCGTTGATTAAATCCTCTGCTCGTTATAAATCTTTTGCAGATAGAAAACGTAAGGCTGTACCAAACTACAAGGTAGGAGACCAAGTTTGGATTTCTACTCACAATCTTAAGTTCAAAGTTCCTTCTAAGAAGTTTGCTCCCAGGTTTATTGGTCCATTTCCCATTGAAAAAGTACTCAATACTGTGTCATACAAAGTCAAGTTGCCACCTTCTTTGAAAATTCCTAACTCCTTTCATACTTAATTGTTGAAACCTTTGATTCTCAATAAGTTACGTACTGCCCTGTCCAAACCTCCTAAAGTTCACTCTTTGCAGGATGAGGAATTTGAGATTGTGGACTCACGTCGTCGATATGGACGTCTGCAGTTTCTGGTCGATTGGAAGGGTTATGGTCCGGAGGAGAGGTCCTGGGTTTTTGCCAAAGATGTTCATGCTCCAAGACTGGTACAAAAATTCTATTCCAAGAATCCTGACAAAGCTCAAAGGTGTCCGGAGTCCACCCTTAAAGGGGGGCGTACTGTCACGAACCAATCACTCACCTCTGCAGGTTCTGGGGTCCGTCCGTTGCCGGTGCGGTTGCTCGCGGTGCTGTGCGGATGTGTGGGGACGCGGTGTGGTCAGCGGCAGAGGTGATGCAGGTTTTGGGAGCTGGGAGTGCGGGGACCAAATGGCCAAAGGCACCGCTGTGTGTCTGCAGTATAGGAGGCGGCCATGTTGGAGACCAAATGAGCACCTGAGAGCACTTGTGAAACACCTGTGGGTAAGTGTTAGCCAATCCCGTGCTTGTGCTGCCTTTAAGTAAACTGGGATTATGTTACTCTGAGCCAGTGCTTGTTGTAGCTAATCTGTACCCTAGCTCTGTGCTCTCTCCGGGGACTTCTGTGTGATTCCAGTTGTCCAGATATCGCCTCCGCTCCCAGAAGTCTGCCTGCAACCTTCACTGCAAGAGATCCACCAGCTCTCTGCTGTGCTGTCAGTCAATCGCTCTCCCAGTGACAACAAGTTGATTTCCAGAGTCTTGTGAGAGGTTACCCTGTCTGCCTGCTTCAACCACACAGCCTTTGGAAGATTCTACTAAACTCAGGTGCTCGTTTAATCAGCTCTCAGTTTAACTCATTCTTCACCATTGTCATCTGCTGCAGTCTTACAGTGCTTCAAGTGTTATCTTCATAATTTGCAAGTATTCTATTCAGTATTCATTGTTGCTGTAATCAAGGACAATTCTTCACAGCCTTCCAGTTTAACCTTTAAGCTTCAGTACAAGTCTCTACAGTTATTCATTTATGTCTACAATATCCAGTTAACACTCCTTACAGTTTGGCACCAGTCATTGCATCATTTGGACAATTCTTCACAAGCCTGTTTAAACTCAGTTGTATTAGCATTTCTTCAATGCATCTTTAAGACTGTTCCTGCTTATCATTATACCATTCATCGCAATACATCAGTTTATATATAGTGACTAATAATTGTCACTTAACTCCTTACTGGAATTGTTGCCTTTAATAAATATATGAAACTGAACTTTCTTCGTCCTCCCTGCTTTCATCATACCCCAGTACCTACACCTTTGGTTAGTCCAGGGTTAACGGATTCACAAAAACACTCGGCCCTGACACTCCTCAAGGGCTGGCTGGGTGGGCAATTTCTCCCGGTGAGTACTGCCTTAACCCCCCCCCAGTGCTCCCTTATCTACTGCTCCCTTCTCCCTCCTCTCCTGATAAGTTCCTGCTACCCCACTGGCCAGCGGACCCCCAGAGGTGCCAAAATGTGGATGGGGCTCATCCTCCGGCCCCTGGCCCTTTCCGCCTTTGCTCCATGGTCCACCCAGCGGCCCTCCCCCTTAGCTGCCTCCGGGGGCCATCTTTGAGGCACCCTTTGTCCCTATTACAAATGTGTTGGGTGTTCCTGGGTAGTTAATCAGAAGAAGATGTAGCATAGTATGGTCATGTTACTGGAGTATTGCGAGCACTCTGAAAGTGGTTGCATACAGAGATGCTGAATCACATTGGAGGCCAAACTCAGATGGATGATCTGAGCCTAGCATAGGGCTGGTGCAAGTTTTGATGGTGCGACCAATGGTGGCGTCTAAAGAAGCACCTATTAGAATTGTAGCATCTGTAAACACTGAAAGCAGGCATCATTCAGATGCATGGCTGTACACTACGCAAGGTGTTTGTAGTGGCCGCAACTACATCCAAATCAGAATCAAGTTTTCCATCCCAATATTCTTATGAAAGGGGTTATGACCTCCTTTCATTATTCAACAAACAGTGTTAAACAAAGATCACTACTGTTTGTCACTTTGGGGCAGATTTATTAAGCCTGGTGAAGTGATAAATTACACTGTGATAAAGTACCAGCCAATCAGCTTCTAATATCCATGTCACAGGCTGGGCTTGAATATATATATATATATATATATAGACGTCGTTCGGGCAGCACTCCCAGTAAGTAGACAAATGTCCCGGTGCCTTCCTAGGTACCTCAGCAGGTCCAAATAATAGTAGCGATGTGTGGCGGCACTCGGAAAAATAAACCAGTAAAACAGAGTAGTTAACAACTCTGTTTTACTGGTTTATTTTTCCGAGTGCCGCCACACATCGCTACTATATATATATATATTAAATTTCCACAAGTTCTGTATGTAAATTACAGATGCTTAGTAAAACAGCTGCTCAAGGACATTGATTTGATTTTTCGACCAGTTTATTGCAGACATTTGAGCCTTTTCACAACTATCACAGCTGACTTCTAGCAGATCATTAGTTGTGGTTTCTACTACTCACAAAGTCAGACTGAGCCAGTATTAGCAAGTACAGGAGATAGAGTACTATATTTACTTTGCCTGCATGCTTAGCATGACACATTCAGAATATGATACGTCTAATATTATAGGGAGGAGGAAAGGACATTTGGACCATGTGATAAAGTGATCGTCCCTTTACTTACACTGAAGATCACATGCATTTTTAGCATTATAAAAAAAAATCCCTAGTCAGCTATTAAACACTAGCATGCTATTTCTGTCAACACTGTATATTTTACTTTTTATGTCTAGGAAACATAGTATATCATAATACAAGTTGAAGTTAAGTAAACTCATACTTTGACTGACTGACTGTCTTTGACCCCAGAAAGAGCTACCCGTCCATAAACTGGGAAAGTGTGACTGACTGAGAGGGCACCCCACCCACCCTACAAGGTTGTTCAGGCCTTTGCCACTCACCCAGCAACCCTCGGCAGCTGTTGAGCCAAAGTCAGGTCATTATACCATTGCACCCCATTGCGTGGCAGTCAGTCCCCAGAGTACAAAGGGTAAGTCACAGCCAAGCTGCCACAGCAGAGGGGAGCTGTCCATGTCATGCTAAGGGCCAAAGGGTGTTTGCAGTCTGTTTTGTACTGACCAAAGCTTGTTATGCAGCGTTACCGGAGCGAGATTCTGCAGTTATGGCATATTGGCCTAATTCAGAGATGGATGCAGTAAGCACATATCTGAATCAGACCCTCAGTCAGCTGGCAGGTGCTGCCGCTGTATGCTGCAAAGAGGATGATGAGGACGATGATGGAGTCAGCAGTCGGAGCAGGTTATTTGCAGCGGTGGTGGCTGATGGTACTGCCAGAAACAGCTGGGTACTGTGAAAGTGAAGAAGGGGTGAAGGGTGACGGAGAGGACCGGCATCATAACTGCCTCCGGGTAAGCCAGTGTACCTCATATTCTGAACTTAAACCCATAACACATTTTAATTATGTGATCCAGATTCTCCAGCTTTAACCTAACTATGACTACCAACTAGTGCAATCACCATCTCAGTAAATAAAATAAAATATTGGAGCATCAGTTTAACAGGATCATTAATAAGAAGAAAATTGGTGAATACAACTGCCAACCAGATAGGCAGCCCAGTGCCCTCAATTATTAGTTTACATCAGCAGATCATATAGAAACCAGCAGGGCGGTAAAAACATAATCATGAAGGACAGTGGACAGGTAAAACCTTGTTATTACATTGCTTTGTGGATGAATGGATTACAGTATGCATTTGTACTGAAATCTTTTTGAAACACTTTGCGCAGAATTCAAATGTTATCTGCCAGCAGCCACTAGATGACGCCCAAATGGAGCTATTTAATTGTAGCTCCATTTGGGCGAGATGGCTGCCGGTGTCTGCATTTAAGCTTGCACCCCCTGGGGGAGGCTAGCTGAAATGCGCGAAAAGTGACCGGTTTGGGGCGCCCAAACAGCATTTTTAGCGGTCGTGCCCAGCACTTTGGTTGAGTTTAACCACTTTCTGAGCCTAAATCCGACCTCTATGGGCGTGATCAGCGCAAAAACTAGGAACAATTGAATATCGCCCCCGCGATCTCTTGTCACTTTAGACGTAAGATCAGGCTGGGTAATCAATTGAATATTGCCATTTGAATTCTTATTGCTGTAAGCAAAATAGAAAAATATTTCAAAAAGCAATAGTTAATGTAAACGGTACTGCAAAACTCTGCCAGAGTAATAAGAAATGCTTCATATACAAAGTATACAAATTTAATTCAATAATAAATAGCGCAAATATATATATATATATATAGCCATGGCCAAAAGTTTTGAAACTGAAACAAGTATTGTTTGCTGCTTCAGTATTTTTATACCTTTTTGTCAGATGTTACTATGGTATACTTAAGTAAAATTACAATGCTTTTATTGACAATTACATTACTTTATGCATAGAGTCAATATTTGCAGTGTTGACCCTTCTTTTTCAAGACCTCTGCAATTCGCCCTGGCATGCTGTCAATCACCTTCTGTGCCACATGCTGACTGAGAACTGCCTAATCAATGCTTGGAGTTTGTCAGAATTTGTGGGTTTTGCTTGTCCACCAGCCTCTTGAGGATTGACTACAAGTTCTCAGTGGGATTAAGGACTGGGGAGTTTCCTGGCCATGGACACTAAATTTCGATGTTTTGTTCCCCAAGCCACTTAGTTAGCACTTTTGCCTTATGGCAAGGTTCTCCATCATGCTGGAAAAGGCATTGTTCATCATCAAACTGTTCGTGGATGGAAGAAGTTGCTCTTGGGGGGATGTTTTGGTACCATTCTTTATTCATGGCTGTGTTCTTAGGGAAAATTGTGAGTGAGCCCACTCCCTTGGCTGAGAAGTAACCCCACACATGAATGGTCTTAGGATGCTTTACTGCTGGCATGACACGGGACTAATGGTAGCGCTCACCTTTCCTTCTCCGGACAAGGGTTTTTCCAGATGCCCCATACAATCTGAAAGCGGATTCATCAGAGAAAATGACTTTACCCCAGTCCTCAGCAGTCCAATCTTTGTACCTTTTGCAGAATATGAGTCTGTCCCTGATGTTTTTCCTGGAGACAAGTGGCTTCTTTGCTCCTCATCTTGACACCAGGCCACCGTCCAAAAGTCTTCGCCTCACTGTGCATGCAGATGCACTCACACCTGCCTGCTGCCATTCCTGAGCAAGCTCTGCACTGGTGGTGCCCCGATCCCGCATCTGAATCAACTTTAGGAGATGATCCTGGGGTTTGCAATCTTACTAGCAGCCATATCCTTGCCTGTGAAGACCTTTTTGTGCAAAGCGATGATGACTGCACGTGTTTCCTTGCAGGTAACCGTGGTTAACAGAGGAAGAACGATGATTTTGAGCATCACCCACCTTTTAAAGCTTCCACTCTATTAGTCTAACTCAATCAGCATGACAGAGTGATCTGCAGCCTTGTCCTCATCAACACTCTCATCTGTGTTAATGAGAAAATCACTGACATGTTGTCAGCTTGTCCTTTGTGGCAGGGCTGAAATGCAGTGGAAATGTTGTTTTTGGGATTGTGGCCCTAATTCAGAGTTGATCGCAGCAGAAATTTGTTAGCAGTTGGGCAAAACCATGGCCCTCATTCCGAGTTGATCGGTCGCAAGGCGAATTTAGCAGAGTTACACACGCTAAGCCGCCGCCTACTGGGAGTGAATCTTAGCTTCTTAAAATTGCGACCGATGTATTCGCAATATTGCGATTACTAACTACTTAGCAGTTTCAGAGTAGCTTCAGACTTACTCTGCCTGTGCGATCATTTCAGTGCTTGTCGTTCCTGGTTGACGTCACAAACACACCCAGCGTTCGCCCAGGCACTCCCACCGTTTCCCCGGCCACTCCTGCGTTTTTTCCGGAAACGGTAGCGTTTTCAGCCACACGCCCCTGAAACGCCGTGTTTCCGCCCAGTAACACCCATTTCCTGTCAATCACATTACGATCGCCGGAGCGAAGAAAAAGCCGTGAGTAAAATTACTTTCTTCATAGTAAAGTTACTTGGCGCAGTCGCAGTGCGAACATTGCGCATGCGTACTAAGCGGATTTTCACTGCGATGCGATGAAAAATACCGAGCGAACAACTCGGAATGAGGGCCCATGTGCACTACAGGGGGGGGGGACAGATATAACATGTGCAGAGAGAGTTAGATTTGGGTGTGGTGTGTTCAAACTGAAATCTAAATTACGGTGTAAAAATAAAGCAGCCAGTATTTACCCTGCACAGAAATAATATAACCCACCCAAATATAACTCTCTCTGCACATGTTATATCTGCCTCCCTTGCAGTGCACATGGTTTTGCCCAATTGCTAACAAATTTGCTGCTGCGATCAACTCTGAATTACCCCCTAAGTTCATTGTCATGGCAAAGAGGGACTTTGCAAATAATTGCAATCCACCTGATCACTCTTCATGACATTCTGGAGTATGTGCAAATTGCCATCATAAAAACTGAGGCAGCAGACTTTGTGAAAATTAATACTTTTGTCATTCTCAAAACTTTTGGCCATGGCCGTACGTACATAAAAATACCAATGTTAATTGTGACTTCACAAAAGTAAGACTGCAAGTAAAAAGTGTTTTCACATTTTTTCAATTGCCATACCTCCCAACATGACCCTCTCCAGGAGGGACACAATGTGTTTTATTTTTTATTTTTTACCTGGGCCCGGCCCTGTTATGGGGGGGGGTCCTGCTGACCTTCCCTTTCCTTCCCCAATGTAGACAGCACCGGTATGGAGCCGGGAGAGAGCACTGCTGCAGTGGCAGCTGCTCCTGTGTGCTACGCTGGTGAGAGGCAGCAGTGTCCTCTCTCTTCCTGCTTGAGTGCGGGGAGGGGAAGGGGGGTCTGCCGACCCTGCCGCCACCTCCTGCTCCACAGGCACCCCTCCCCCCATCCAGCATGTGCAGTCACGACAGAAACTTTATCTTTATATATTGTTAAAGGAGGAGGGGGGCTGGCCATACCTCACTGCATTGGCCATGCCCCTCTCAGATTACCTGGGCCCGTAGGTGCCCCTGTGCACTATGAAAAGAACCCTGTTTTGAATATAGTGATCTATACATATAGGGTTCTCATCCAAATGGCACCCTAATTGATATTCAACAAAATGGTATAAATATATATTATAATTGATGCAACAGGGTGGCATTTTTATGTTTATCAAATAAACGGTAGCTTTTGTATATGTTTTTAAAGGTATACATTATGAAAAGAACCCGGTTTTAAATATAGTGATTTATACGGGTATAGGATGTAGTTATGTGACCTCAGTTTGTAATACTGACCACTACATCCCGAACACTTAAAATCCCAACAGTCAGCATGCCGAATAACAGGGACTATTCCCTCTCGTGGCTGTCCATGACACACATAGAGTGGCAATAGAACCTTTGTTGCGCTCACCCCCAACGCCAGCATTCTGCGGCCAGGATCCCGGAGTCAGGATGCTGACCGCTGGGATCCTGGCCGCCGGTAACGCGGCCCCAACCCATTTATACATATAGGGAATTTATCTAAAATAGCACCCTAATTTATATGCAACAAAATGGCATATATATTTTCTAATAAAAATAACAAAATGGCATAAAACCTTTCTAATAAAATAGATGCTTTTTAGCCATGTACATAGTTGGAGGCTACTGGAGCTACGTAGACGCCACACGTAAGGTGGCGATTGTGGCTTTAAAAGGGTATTGCTATCCGCAATAGTTATCCTTTTGCCGGCACATGCACAGTTCGCAGTACAGACAAAAAGGCTTGAGTCTATGGAATTCCCGGCACATGTGCAGTTCGCGGCAGGGAACGAGGTCTATTTACTAAGCACTGAATAGAGGTAAAGTGGACGGAGATAAAGTTCCCGCCAACTAGCTCCTACAGTAACTGTTATTTATCAAACACAGCCTGTAACATGGCAGTTAGGAGCTGATTGGCGAGGGCTTTATCCCCATCCACTTTATCTCCATCCAGGCTCAGCAGACAGACCCCTATATCTCTGTCCACTTTATCTCTGTCCAAGGCTTAGTAAATAGTCCTCATTGAGCCATGAGTGTACTAAAATTTAGCACAATCCAGGTGACACGACTTGTGATGGCTTCGGCATGGGATTTGTGGACACCGGAACTGGAATGAAACGAGGAGGCAGAATATAATGCTTGCATGAATGGGTAGTGGCAGTGAAAACTACCTTGTAATGTTTAAGCTCGAGGGATCTCTGGTAAAGTATTGCAGTAAGTGATACTAGAGAAACTGGATCACTTGTGAAGAGGTTCCAAGCTGAACTGGAGTTATACCGGACTGGAGTGCTGACCAGGCTAGTATCGGGATGACGACACTTGGGATGAGACTCTGGTAATTTCCGGACTGAACCGGTGAGGTTTTGGTAATTCTGGACTGAACCAGTGAGGCTTTGGTAAAACCGGACTGGAACGGCTGAAGCTTATTTGAACCGACTGGAACCAGTGAGGCTTGTAGAACTGGACTGGAACCGGTGAGGCTTGTAGAATTAAACTGGAACCAGTAAGGCTAGTAGAACCGGACTGGAGCCAGTGAGATTTGTAGAACCAGACTGGAACCGGTAAGGCTTTTAGAACCGATCTGGAACTGGTAAGGCTTGTAAAACCGGACTGAAACTGGTGAGACTTGTAGAACCAGACTGGAACCAGTGAGGCTTGAAAACCTCAGGCACACAAATAGTTACCAGCTGGTCTGAAAACACTGCTGCAATCTGGAGTCTGTGCACCTGTGCACAGGTGCTGCAGCTCGTAAACTAGTTGGCATAGGAGATACTGGAGTCAGAGAATGAAGCAAGGCTGAGTAAACTCTGCGATACTGCAGGAAATCCTGGCCTGTATGACAGGATGCTGGGATAAGACACAGGGCTGGCTGCAACGACATAGGAGATGAAAGTACCCCCTTTTTCAGGGGTGGACTCCAGACATCCATCTTGAATCTTAGGGGATTCTTGAAGAAGAATTTTCATAAAATTTGGAACAAATCAAACTGGGTTTCTAGAAGTCTTCCCAATCTTCATCTTCAGAAACAGGATTTTGATCATCAGAACAAGTGGACCATTCACCATGGCCAGAATTTTCCTCATCTAGAAGATCCATTATTATTATTATCCTTTATTTATATGGTGCCACATGGGATCCGCAGCGCCCAATTACAGAGTAAACAAATAAGCAAAACGTGAAGACAGTGACTTACAGTTCAATACAATATAGGACAGGTACAGGGTATATAAACATAACTGCGTCAGTAAACAGCAATTAAATAAGTATCAGGGTGGCAGAAAACTGAAGGATTTGGTGCCATCAAAGGGAGTATTGAAAAGAAGATAAGTTAAGAGAGGTAAAAGCACATGAGGGAAGAGGACACTGCTCGTGAGAGTTTACATTCTAAAGGGGGGGGGCACACAGACAGGGGTGACACAGATGGGGTAGAAAGTGATCATAGGCTACAGAAGGCTTAGGATGAGAGATAGCTGGGTTTTGTGAAGAAGTGTGTCTTGAGAGCCATTGGAACAACAGCATAGGAATTCACTCTTGGAAAGGAGGTACAAAAGGGTTCAGTACAAGAAACGTTAAGACCTCATAAACTGAATCGAAGTTAGTATCTGAGTCCAAATCTAAGGGAGAAAAACAGTTTTCTTTAGGAGAAATAGCATCCATGTTAACCTGCGCTTCCATAGGTTTGGAACTACGCAAAGAATCAGAAATATAGTCACAGGAAGCATAGCCAACTCTCAAGCCCATAGATTGTGGTGGTTTGAATGAAGAAGAACTGGAATTCTTTTTTTTTTTCAAATATGTTTATTGAAGAATACAAACACTAGAAAAAGTGAGTAGTCACTAAAAAGAAGATTAATGCTCCAGAGAAGTATAATGCAGATACGAGTAACCATAAAGAGAAAATAGCAGAATTATACATATTTACAAAAAAAGAACCACAGAATATGAGTAGAAGAGATTAGTGTGTTATAAGAACCCACAGCCCTTAAGATGAGTCCCAACCTAAAAAGGTGGGGAGCCTCCCTCCAACATAGCCAAGTTATACCAGGAGGTGAGACAGACTAGTTCTTAGTTGAGACAGATTTCAAGGGTTTTGGACTAAATTCTTTAACCACTGCATTACTGAAAGCCTGTAAATCCTGGAGCACAGGATCTTTATTCTCAATAAGCGGACTAGCCTACTCCAAAGCTTTTGCTCTGAATGACAAAAACAAATATCGGGTAATGTTAGAGTAATTCCAGATGAAGGGTCTGACTCCAACAATGTAGGATATTGATTAACTAGTGCGAAATATTGTACTAAATCACCATCAAAGTGGAGACATGAAATATCAAACGAATCCTGCGAGGTTGTAGCATGCGACACACACTCTGAAGCTGGTTGGAATTAGCTTGACAAACTTTAGGGCGGAGAGAGGGCATCATCTCTGAAATTGTTTGGCTAAAATCCCCAACTGGGACTGACGGACCACTTGAGGTTTCCACCTGGTTTGAGATACCAGGAACTTCCTCTGGAGCTGTGGCACTTATATCAACTACTGAAGCTATGGACTCTGGTGACTGCTGAGTGAGTATAATCTGCACTTCTTAAAAAATGATAGGCTGGAGTCATGTATTGCAACAGATAGGTGGTTACCCTTTGTACATACACACAGATGGAACTGGATTTGGTTCTGTATTACTTGAATTAACTTCAGAAGGCTGAGTATAATTCTAACCCATCATTGGAGAATGCAACTTGATTGAAGTTGCTGAACCTAGAACTTCCGTGGATGAGACAACCACAGACAGTCCTGTTTTAAAGACTTTGGCACATCAGATGAGTTCTTTTGAAGTTGAGACAGATGGTGAACATTCAGAAGTGGAAGCAAGGTTAGTTTGAGAAACCTCTGATGGATAAGAATATGTCATCTCTGGAACTGACTGGCAGAAGTTCCCAGTTGATACTGACGGTAGACAAAGAACTCCGTTCTGGGGGGAGACACTCGGGACACTGGGAAATTCCCTGGTACTGTGGTAGATGCATCACTTGCTGAGACTGAGGCCTATAGACACCTTTGTAAGGTAACAGGATCAGAATCCCCTTCTGGGACAACAAACTGCAGTTCTTTACAGGCACAAACAGTTGAAAGTTCATTATGTGCACACACAGAAGATATCAGATTAGTGTTAGAAGCACTTGAAGGAACTGAAGCTGGGTTTGAATCTGAGATAATTGATCCATTTGAGCCCGAAGATAGTTGAGGAGCTGCAGATGAACCTTCTTGGACCTGTGACATGCTGGTATCCAACATTAGAACTCTGACAAGAAATGGCTGCGAGGTAACCAGGTCAGTGGCAAAAGGAATTCCACTAGAACTGAAAAGATCTGACGTCTGAAGCTAGCAAGTTGAATGCCTTTCTTGAACTTGAGTCATCGGACTGCCATTCTGGGGTTTTAGAATTAGATATTGCTTTAGGTATACTTAGAGCAAATGTTGTTGTTTTTTAAACTGGAACATCAAACATCTCTTCGGAAATTAGAATATCAGAAACCCCTTCTGGGGCCGTGGAATCAGATACTCCTTCTTGGACTGAAACTTCAAAGTCCATCCAGAGGCTACAGGTGCAGATATCTTGCTTGAAGCTAGTGAGTCTGATGCCTCCCTTGTAGCTACTGGATATAGGTGCCCCACTGGAGATAAGAGCCTTAATCAAACTCTTTTGGTTCCTGGACTTTGGATTGAGACTCCTGGTCACAGGACCCCAATCATAAACCTGAACTCCTCCTTGAACAACCTTCTCAACACTTCTACCAGTATTAGCAGGAGTAGATACTGCAGATGGCACAAAAGATTAAAAATGCTGGCACTGCAATGCTGAGACATCTCTTTGGGGGTGATTCAGACCTGATCGTAGATGTGCTAAAAAATAGCATATCTACGATCAGTTTCTCTGACATGCTTGCGTATAAAGACATAAGGCTTCAGGCTGCGATTGCTGCCGCGATCAGGTCTGAATTAGGCCCTTTGATTCTTTCCTTACAAAGGGAATAGTCTCTAATGAAGTGACCTGCACCCGTGCAGTAGAAGCACAGGTGAAGCTGCCTACAGCAGGGACTTTCAGCTGCAGAAAGCTTGGACCATGGGTAACGTTGGAACTTATCATCAGGAGAAGAGAGCTTGGCTCCTAGACAGTCCGTAGCTGGAGTATTTTTGGTCATAGTAAATCAAGAGGAGTTTTTCACTGAGTCAAGTGTACTTTCAAAAATTTCTGGTATTAACTGAATTAAACTGGAAAGAAGATTTTGCAACTGTTCAAACAGTTCATGAAGATACTTCAGATGTTCAGGATTCACAGCAATATGAGTGGGAAGGTCACACTCTCAGGAGACATAACGTTAATGGAATATCTTTTGGTTTTGTTTGGAGTGAGTAATGGTAGAGAAGGCACTGGTGCATTGGCAGACGAAGCAGGCAGAACTGGAACAACTGGACTAGGAGCTGCTGGAACTGGAGCATTCAGATCAAGTGCTACTTGTATCTGATCCAAACAACCTGTGAGCTCGTGCAGATATTATGAAACCTCTCCATGGGCACTTTCCTGTTTTTCCAATCTTGAAGCAAGATTCTGTAGGGCATTGGCAGTCTCTCCCTGATCCTGATCCGTGTCCGTCTGGCCTGAGTAAACTGACACGACTTGTAACTCAGGCTTACCTGCGGATAGCTTTGGAACAATATTTGTGGATTTTAATTAGCTACCGGTAAATCCTTTTCTCGTAGTCCTTAGAGGATACTGGGGTCCACATTAGTACCATGGGGTATAGACGGGTCCACTAGGAGCCTTGGGGACTTTAAGAAATCAATAGTGTGTACTGGCTCCTCCCTCTATGCCCCTCCTACCAGACTCAGTCTAGAAACTGTGCCCGAGGAGACGGACATATCCTGAGGAAGGATGTAACAGAACAGTGGTGAGATTCGAACCAGCACACACAAACAAGAGGAAAGCCATACTAACCAACTTGAACAGGAACAGCAACAGCTGAACCAACAACATTACTTAACAAAGTAACAGTGCAGGAAAAACGAAGCGCTGGGCGGGCACCCAGTATCCTCTACGGACTACGAGAAAAGGATTTACCAGTAGGTAATTAAAATCCTATTTTCTCTTACGTCCTAGAGGATACGGAGGTCCACATTAGTACAATGGAATGTACCAAAGCTCCCAAACCGGGTGGGAGAGTGCTGAGGTTCCTGCAGAACTGACTGACCAAACTGAAGGTCCTCAGAGGCAAAATTATCGAACTTGTAGAACTTAGCAAACGTGCTCGAACCCGACCAAAAAGCTTCTCGGCAGAGTTGTAAAGCCGAGACACCCCGGCCAGCCGCCCAGGAAGAACCCACCGACCTAGTAGAGTGGGCTTGTACTTTAGGAACCGGAAATCCTGCCGATGAATAAACATGCTGGTAGTAAGCCTGATCCAGCGAGCAATAGACTGCTTTGAAGCAGGACACCCAATTTTCTTGGGATCATAGAGAACAAACAGCGAGTCAGATTTCCTGTGACAAGCTGTCCGCTTCACGTAGATCTTCAAAGCCCTCAAAACATCCAAGGACTTTGAGGTAGCAGAGGTGTCAATAAACACCGGAACCACAATAGGTTGGTTGATATGAAACGCAGACACCACCTTAGGAAGGAATTGCTGACGCGTTCTGAGTTCAGCTCTATCTTCATGAAACAAATAGGGGCCTTTATGAGACAATGCACCCAGTTCGGACACGCGCCTTGCAGAAGCTAAGGCCAATAGAGTAACGGTCTTCCATGTAAGAAACTTTACGTCAACCTCCTGTAAAGGCTCAAACCAATTTGATTGTAGGAACTGCAACACCACATTCAGATACCAAGGTGCCGTGGGAGGCACAAAGGGCGGTTGGATGTGCAGAATCCCCTTCAAGAACCTCAGGGAGGGAAGCCAATTGTTTCTGGAAGAAAATGGATAGGGCTGAAATCTGGACCTTCAAGGAGCCCAAACGTAGGCCTACATCCACACCCAACTGTAGAAAAAGGAGAAAACGTCCCAGTTGAAATCCACTGCAGGAAATTTCCTGTTTTCACACCACAAGACATATTTTTTCCAAATACGGTGGTAATGTTTAGACGTTACCCCTTTCCTGTCTTGGATCAGGGTTGGAATAACCTTGTTTGAAATGCCTTTCCAGGCTAATATCTGACGCTCAACTTCCATGCCATCAAACGTAGCCGTGGTAAGTCTTGATAGACGAACGGCCCCTGTTGTAGAAGATACTCTCGAAGAGGTAGAGGCCACGGGTCCTCTAGGAGCATCTCCAGTAGATCCGCGTACCAGGCCCTTCTTGGCCAATCCGGAGCAATGAGAATTGCTTGAACCTTTTCCCTTTTTATTTTTTTGAGAATTCTTGGGATTAGTGGAAGAGGTGGAATATAACCATTTCGTAGACCCATAGAGTCACCAGAGCGTCCACCGCCTCTGTTTGCGGGTCCCTCGACCTGGAACAATACCGCTTTAGCTTCTTGTTGAGACGAGAGGCATCATGTCTATTTGTGGATGAAGGCCCCACTCTCCTGGATGGAGGTCGTGTCTGCTGAGGAAGTCCGCTTCCCAGTTGTCTACTCCCGGAATGAAGATTGCCAACAGCGCCACCGCGTGTCTTTCTGCCCAGAGGAGAATTCTTGTCACATCTGACATTGCTGCTCTGCTCTTCGTTCCGCCCTGTTGGTTTAAGTACGTTACTGCCGTCACATTGTCCGATTGAACCTGAATGGCGTGATTTTGAAGAAGATGCAATGCTAGTAGTATATGGCCCTTGTATGGTTGTATATGGCCCTTAGTTCCAGAATGATGATCGGAAGAATGGTTTCCTGACTTGACCATTTTCCTTGGAAGTGTTCCCCCTGGGTGACTGCTCTCCAACCTCTGAGGCTTGTGTCTGTGGTTAGCATCTGTGGTTAGCAGAACCCAATTTTGAATCCAGAACCTTTGACCCTCGATCAGGTGAGAAGTCTGAAACCACCACAGAAGTGAAATCCTGGCTTTTGGTGACAGACGTATCCTCTGGTGCCTGTGAAGATGCGATCCAGACCATTTGTCCAGCAGATCCAGCTGGAAGGGCCACGCATGAAACCTTCCGTACTGCAGAGCCTCGTAAGAGGTGACCATCTTCCCCAGAAGGCGAATGCATAGATGTACCGATATCCAAGATGGATTTAGGACATCCCGCACCATCGAATGGATTACCAATGCTTTTTCCAACGGAAGGAATACGTTCTGTTCCTCTGTATCCAGTATCATAACCAGAAACGGAAGCCTCCGTTTTGGTTCCAGGTGGGATTTTGGTAGGTTCAGAATCCATCCGTGATCCTGAATTAGTTGGGTTGAGAGGGCAATGCTGTCCAACAACCTCTCCCTGGAAGGCGCTTTTATCAGCAGGTCGTCCAGGTACGGTATTATGTTCACTCCCTGCTTGCAGAGAAACATCATCTCTGCCATTACCTTGGTGAATACCCTTGGTGCCGTGGGGAGGCCAAATGGCAGGGCCTGAAACTGGTAGTGACAGTCCTGTAGTGCAAACCTTAGATAAGCCTGATGAGGCAGCCAAATCGGAATATGAAGGTACGCATCCTTGATGTCCAGAGACACCAGAAATTCCCCCTCCTCCAGACCTGAGATCACCACTTTCAGAGACTGCATCTTGAACACCCTTAAATACGGGTTCAGTGATTTGAGGTTTAGAATGGGCCTTACCGAACCGTCCAGTTTCGGTACCACAAACAGGTTGGAGTAATAACCCTTGTTTTGTAGTTGAAGTGGAACTTAGACAATGACCTGAGTCTGTACCAGTTTTTGAATTGCTGCCTGTAAAGTTATACTTGCTTCCGGAGAAGCTGGTAAGCCTGATTTGAAGAATCTGTGAGTTGGGAGTTCCTGAAACTCCAGTCTGTTATCCCTGGCTGTTATCCCTGTGACCCAGGGATCCTGGCAAGATGCTGCCCAAACATGACTGAAATAACGTAACTGAGCTCCCACCTGCCTGTCTTCCAGGCAGTGCGGACCACCGTCATGCTGAAGGCTTTGAGGAAGCAGGCCTGAGGTCTGTTCCTAAGATCCTGCAGCTGCTGGTTTTCTGGGTTTACCTCTATTACCTTTGAAGGCTGTAGAAGAACCTTTGGATTTGCCTTTGAATTTCGCTGTCCAAAAGGACTGCAGAGTTGGAGCAGAGTAGGTTTTCCTAGCTGGGGGTGCTGCGGAAGGAAGGTACATAGACTTACCCGCCGTAGCCTTGGATATCCACTTACCCAGCTCATCTCCAAAAAGGGCCTCACATGTTAAAGGTAGGTTTTCCACACCTTTCCTGGAATCCGTGTCCGCAGTCCACTAGCGTAGCCAAAAGCCCCTGCGTGCTGACACTGCCATCGCAGTGGTGCGAGCGTTGAGCAAACCAATTTCCTAGCTCCCCCCCTGGGTAAGGTATCCAATCCGTCACTTAGGTTACCTGACCACTTTGCAATGGCTTTAGTGATCCATGCGCAAGCAATAGTGGGTCTCTGGGCCACCCCAGCAGCAGTGTATAGATTTGAGAGTGTTCTCAATCTTGCGGTCAGCTGTGTCCTTTAAGGATGCTGCCCCAGGAACAGGTAAGACTATCTTACGTGACAACCTAGATACCGATGCATCCACAATCGGCAGGTTTTCCCATTTCTTTCTATCTTCCAGAGGAAAGGGAAAGGATGTAATTAATCTTTTAGGGATCTGACATTTTTTGTCAGGGTTAGCCCAAGTTTCTTCAAACAGGGCATTCAATTCCTTTGATGCAGGAAAAGTAGCTGAGGATTTATTTTTTACATTAAAATAAGATTCCTCCTCTACCTCCGCCATCTTGTCAGGAATGTGCAGGACATTTCTGATAGCTTCTATCAGAGCCTGTATTCCTTGTGATAGGACAGCATCCCCCCCTCTTGCATCCACTTCACCCTCCTCTGGATCTGATGTATCGTCATCTTTTTTGGGCAAATGGCGGGGGTTTGAAACGCTGGTATGGGAACTGGGGGGGTCATTCCGACCCATTCGCACTCTGCTGTTTGTCGCAGCGGTGTGAACGGGTCGGATCTGCGCCTGCGTGGTGGCCTCAATGCGCACGCGCGTCGTCGCCGGGCAACGACCAGGAGAACGAAGAAAGCGATCGCTGGAGCGATCGCAAGATTGACAGCAGGAAGGCGTTCCGGGGTGGCAACTCACCGTTTTCTGGGAGTGTTGAGTCCAACGCAGGCGTGTCCAGGCGTTTGGAGGGCGATGTCTGACGTCAATTCCGGGACCTGTATCGCTGGATCGATCGCACAGGGTAAGTAGGTCTTACTCTTGTCTTCTTTTACAGGAAACTTTTTTTGCATAGCAGGGCTGCACAAGCGTTCGCAGCCCTGCTATGCAGAAATACACTCCCCCATAGGCAGTGTCTAGATGATCGCACGGGCAGCAAAAAGTTGCTTGGCTTCCCGCTTTTTTATACTGACTGGCCTTAGGTAAATTTTATGCCTAACAGAGGGTTAAAACCCTTGTTAGTTATGATAGCCAGTGTGGGTATGCATTGGTGGCTCAGCGCGCCCCTCACAGCGGGACACGTCTGTGTATGTCCTCTGAGCACCCTGGAGCGCAGCCTGCATTCACAGCTGCGTTCCTACCCTTGTGCCGCCATTCCCACCGGCAACCCGCTAACAGGGACACCGGCGCTGTACTCACCACTCTTCTATCTTCTGGCTCTGCTAGGGGTGGTGGCGGCGGCGTGCTGCGGGAGGGTACGCTCGCCGTGGTGGGGCTTGCGAACGACTCCCTCAGGAGCTCAGTGTCATGTCAGCGGAGAAACAGGACCATTAACTCTTTAGGTAGTTGGGCCGTTCGACCCCCTAATGGGCCCTACAGACTCTGCGACCTGCCGCCGAGCTGCCCGACCGCCGATACGGCAGACGGGCCACCCCGCGGCAGGGGGGGGGAATGAAATTTCTTCACTCCCACCGTCACCTGGCTCCATAGCAGTGCAAGCTAATATGGACGAGATTGTCCATATTAGCCTGCATGCATAAGCGACGGGGCACCAACGATGAATGAGCGCGGGGACGCGCATCGTTTATCGTTGGTGCCTACACACTGAACAATATGAACAAGTTCTCGTTCATTAATGAACGAGAACGTTCATATCGTTCACTTAAATCTTTCAGTGTGTAGGGCCCATAAGTCCCACAAAGCAGGCAGGCTGGTGCCAACCAGACCTGCCTAAAAACAACAAACAGAAAATAAATGCAGAAAACTCTTCAGGAGCTTCCTTAAGCATGACCGGCTCCTCTGGGCAATTTTCTAAACTGAGTCTGGTAGGAGGGGTATAGAGGGAGGAGTCAGTGAACACTTGATTTCTTAAAGTGCCCAAGGCTCCTAGTGGACCCGTCTATACCCCATAGTATTAATGTGGACCCCAGTATCCTCTAGGACGTAAGAGAAAGGGGGGAGAGATCAACTCCTAAGGCTTAATTTAAAAAGGGAATGTCTGAATTAACGTAGGAAAGGGAAGGAGCTGTGTTGTACAGGAGATTTAATTTACTGGGTTGTGGTTTTAAAAACCATTTAGTATCAAAGTCCAAATGTAATTCCCCTGGATGAAGGGTACCCAGATAAAAAATGGACTTCATCTCTGTTCTTACCAATAGATTTTCAATATTGTTCTTCCTCTAACTACCCCGGACAGTTTGAATTCCACAAAAGGTAGTAAGATGTTTTGTTTCACAATTATGGATATTTTTAAAAGAGGCGGAAACATTGAGAATTATTAATAAACAGATAAGTAAACCCCTGCGCTGGATAATATAGGAAGCAAATAGATATCTACCAGTGTTATCAAACTGGAAAAGGCAACAATAAACAAGACAAAGATTAGATATCTTGTGCGCCCAACATTTGATAGGATAAAACGGATACTTAATCATATGAAAGTTCTCGTGTAGCAAGTCCAAAAGGTTCTCCTTTATCCCTCCTTTAGGTTAGAAGACCCAAGTTTTTTCCTCCAAACGAATACCGTAGATGGTAACAGGGGAAGGCAATAAACAAACAGAAAAAAATCCAATGTGTAGTACAGTCTTTCCCACAGTCAGAAATATATATCAATTCGGGAAGATCGGGATCCTTAGAAGTAAATTCCCACTCCGTGTATGGTCTATGTTAGGGGACCACCCAAATCAACGTGATGATGTATACTAATTCGTGCTCACTTTGTAAGCTTACATAAAACACGTATTCTCATGCACATAAAGGTATCTTTTTCCTTGTTATTTACTTCTCACAGTCAGTTCCCATGTACTACCCAAATGGTCAGAAAGAGTTTCAGCTTACACGTAGCTTACTTGTAACAAGTAGATGTAATCATATAGCGGTTTCTTTGGTCGTTTTCACACAGAAGGGATGACGTCGACCTTTTCTCATGTCGATTATTTGACCACGTCGAACTTTCTCAGGTTGACCTTTTCATGCGTTGACCTTTTGACCCTGTCGACCTTTGTAATGTAGATCTGGTGATCCACACCCGTTTAAGTTGCACTGTACACTTGTTTTATATCCTGTGTGCAGATCTTGCTGGCTCCCTGTCACACACTGGCAGATAATAGGACACTGCTTGAAGGGCAGCAGCAGCCTCTCAGAAAAGGTCGACGTCTAAAATGATCAACACATCATTGACGGGAGCTTGTGAAAACGCCATCCCTTCTGTGTGAAAACGACCAAAGAAACCGCTATATGATTACATCTACTTGTTACAAGTAAGCTACGTGTAAGCTGAAACTCTTTCTGACCATTTGGGTAGTACATGGGAACTGACTGTGAGAAGTAAATAACAAGGAAAAAGATACCTTTATGTGCATGAGAATACGTGTTTTATGTAAGCTTACAAAGTGAGCACGAATTAGTATATATCATCACGTTGATTTGGGTGGTCCCCTAACATAGACCATACACGGAGTGGGAATTTACTTCTAAGGATCCAGATCTTCCCGAATTGATATATATTTCTGACTGTGGGAAAGACTGTACTACACATTGGATTTTTTCTGTTTGTGTTTTGCCTTCCCCTGTTACCATCTACGGCATTCGTTTGGAGGAAAAAACTTGGGTCTTCTAACCTAAAGGAGGGATAAAGGAGAACCTTTTGGACTTGCTACACGAGAACTTACATATGATTAAGTATCCGTTTTATCCTATCAAATGTTGGGCGCATAAGATATCTAATCTTTGTCTTGTTTATTGAGAATTATTACTTGCTTAATATTCCGTAGATGTGCATCTGTGAATATATTAAGTTCTTCATGACTTGTAATGACGGCAGATAAGAGTGAAAGCAGATGTGAGAATACAGTTTGGGGATATTTTAGCTACTCTGCAGTATACCTGAGGGTATGGTGATAGAGCTTGAGCACTGAAATATTGAATTAACCTTCTCTCAGCATCCACAGACAGCACTCTATGGGGTAAATTTACTAAAGGTTCTAAAAATGAAGAGTGGGGATGTTGCCCATAGCAACCAATCAGTTTTTGTCTTTCATTTCTCTATTGCATCCTAGAATCTGATTAGTTGCTATGGGCAAGATCACTTTTCATTTTTAAAAGCGTTAGTAAATTTACCCTTATGTTTGTTAGATGTCTGCAAGGGACTTGTTTAGGACAAATATTGCCGGATAGAAGGATGTAGTAAACAGGTCCCCAAGACAGCTACTATCTCAGAGAAAAAAAAGAATTAATGATAATATGGTGCTTATTTCCCATTCTTTTATCAATAGCTAATGATCTTTGGGCTAATTTTTGCTGGATACTTCAGATCCAGTTTGCAGGGAATGCCGGATTAGTGTGCAATAAATTGGCCTTCATTTATGACCGTTTTATCTCACTCACTTTATTCAGCATTACCAAAATCTGACTCTCGCCATTGTACTGTATATCACTTCATCCAGTGCTCACAGCTGGGTGCATCTCTGGTCCCTACTCCCTTTTTTTTTTTAAATGAAATATATTTATTCAAATTTTTCAGATAAAGAGACACATATATCAAATGCAACAAATGCAACCATACAAGCATGAAACATGAACTGTACGTAAAAGATTTGAAAGGAATAAAGCGTCCGAGATTGATAATAATAAACTGAACACTGTTGAGGAATGAGAAGATGTGTCAATGCTTCGGCAATCTTTCAGTGGTGTTGATAGGAACATTTGTATATAATATGGGACACTTTGGTATGAACATGGGGGGTAATTCCAAGTTGATCGCAGCAGGAATTCTGTTAGCAATTGGGCAAAACCATGTGCACTGCAGGGGAGGCAGATATAACATGTGCAGAGAGAGTTAGATTTGGGTGGGGTGTGTTCAATCTGCAATCTAATTTGCAGTGTAAAAATAAAGCAGCCAGTATTTACCCTGCACAGAAATAAAATAACCCACCCAAATCTAACTCTCTCTGCAAATGTTATATCTGCCACACCTGCAGTGCACATGGTTTTGCCCAACTGCTAAAAAATTTCCTGCTGCGATCAACTTGGAATTACCCCCTTGAATACTTGCAACTAGGGAAGAAAGAAAACCTCCAAACAATTCGTAAACAAGACATGACAAGACAAACCAAGACAAGACAAGACAATGGGGGGGGGGGAAGGGTAGGGAATAAGTGTAGTATTGGAAAATGATGAATGATTAATCCACTGTACATGATCATTTCAATGAGCTATACATTACCACGTATGTTAAAGAAGGATTTCGGCAACATCAGTGTACAACCAGGAGTAGGAACAGCTTCTAACAGTTTATAGTGCCAATATGTGTGATTGTGTGTTGGTATCAAGTACATCAATAAACAATGACCATTTTTGTAAGAATTTATGTTTGCCAGAATGCATATCTAACCGTGCATACTTTCTATCAAAATAGAAAATATGCAACAGTTTTTGCTTTACTTCCGTCAATTGCGGAGCTGACTTTTTAGTCCAGTGTATCAAAATACATTTTCTAGCAACCATCAGGATCGTAATAAGGAGTGAAAACACAGGTTTCTTGACAGACAGTAGCGACCAAGCATGAAAATTCAAGCCCATACAAGCTAAAGGGTCAAGCTGTAATTGGATGTAAAAAATAGAATTGAGAAGTTACTTTACACCAAAACCTTCTTAGTTTAAAACAATCCCACATGCAATGTAAAAAATCAGCAGTTACTTTTCCACATTTGAGACAGCTGCCATCTTCCTCAGCAGACATATGACGTCTCTGATGAGGAGTAATGTAAGCCCTATGAAGCGTGCGTATGGAGACCTCCTGCAGATAGCTAGACTGCAAGGCTTTTAAAGATGAAGATTGATACAAGATGATATCGTCTAGTTTCATTAAAGTCGGAATATCTCCCTTCCATTTATTGAGCAATAGGTCCCACTGCGGGTGATTATCATAACATGACTCCATAAGTTTGTATGTCTTATTCTGCAAATAATGCAGCAGGCTATCAACAGAGGTAATATGTGATAAAGTGGTATATGAAGATATGTTAGATATGCTAGGTGCTTTAATAGTGGTTAGGTAGTGTCTCATTTGAAAGTACATGAATCTATGCATATAGGGTAATTGATACTGACGGGCAAGAACATGAAAGTCAAATATAATCCCTCCCGGATCAAAAACCTTATGTGAAGAATCTAACCCTTTACTTTTCCAAAGACAAAAGAGGGAATTTGTCACTGATGGAACAAAAGAGGGATTACCCCAGAGTGGTATATAATGAGATAAGTGAGGATTTCTGTTACATCGTTTATTAATATAGAGCCACGAGGAATATGTATCTTTAAACAAGATGTGCATTTTTATCCGAGTTGGAATAGTAGACTGGGTAGTTTGAAGCAATGCCCCAGGGGCAAATGGGTGAAATATGGCTTGCTCAAGGTCAGAGTCAGTGTATATAGCCTTACTTAACATCCAGTCACTAATGTATCTAAAAAATATGGATGATGAGTAAGTCATCAAATCTGGACATCCCAATCCACCCATCTTCTTGGGGGTTTTCATTTTAGCCCTGGCAATCCGTGGCCGTTTATTATGCCAAATAAATTTTGAAAACAAAGTATCCAATCTAGCTATGTCCGTCTTCTGCAGGGCAATAGGCAGCATCTGCATAAAATACAAGATTTTCGGGAATATAATTGACTGAATAATTGCAATCCTCCCCAGTAGAGATACAGGAAGTTCTGACCATGCCTCTAATTTAGTGCCTATTTTTGTTATTACCTTCGAAAAATTCAATGCATAAAGGTGTGATAAATTAGAACATATTTGGACGCCTAAATATTTAAAGGAGGAAGATGCTACGGTAAGTGGTATATGGAGATTCTGCAAAAAATCAGGAGTAGTATTTCCAAGAAGTAATATTTCTGATTTTGTTACATTAACCTTATACCCCGAGAGCAACCCGAATGATTCAAATAAGTCTCAGTAGAGCAGGTAACGAATGATTAGGGTTAGAGAGAAATACGAGGGTATCGTCAGCAAATAGGGCAATTTTTAATTCCTCAGAATTAATAGTAATCCCTTGGATGATAGGAGAGGTACGTACTGTGACAGCAAGAGGCTCAATGGCGATCGCAAAAAGGAGGGGTGAGAGAGGGCAACCCTGGCGTGTCCCTCTGCCCAGAACGAAGGGGAAAGAAAGAATACCATTACATGCTATTTGCGATTTTGGGGGAAGAGTATAATGTACGGAGTATACGTATGAAAGAATGAGGGAAACCAAAATTTTTCAAAGTTTGGTATAGGTGAGGCCATAAAACTAAATCAAAAGCCTTTTCTGCGTCTAATATGAGCATCATATTAGAGGAGGAGGTAGGAAGAGAAGAGGTCGAGCTAACATGCTGTATAGCTGCTAGCACACGCCGAACATTGACTACAGAATGTCTCCCAGAAATTAAACCCGTCTGATCCTTATGAATAATCAAAGGCAAAATGGGCTTCAATTTCTTTGCCAATATTTTCGTAAATATTTTGTAATCAATATTGAGAAGAGAGATCGGCCTATAGGAGCCTGGCTGCGCAAGGTTTCGTCCAGGTTTTGGCAAAACCTTGATTATAGCATCTGAAAAATACAACGGTAGGGAAACATGATTTAGAATAAAATTAAAGCAGTCTGTCAGTGGTTGAACAATTTGAGGGGCCATTAATTTATAAAATTCGTTAGAAAATCCATCTGGGCCCGGTGCTTTCGACAATACTAATTTCCCTATAGACCAGGTTACCTCTTTAGGTGCAATGGGTTCAATTAAATGGTGAGCCAGTAATTCAGGCACTTGAGGCAAAGACAACGAATCCCAGTAAGACAGAGGTTGGGGAGGGGGAGGAAATAAAGTAGGAGTATCAGAATGAGATGAATCAGTAGGGTTACCCATTGGAGGAGAGTATAGGTTTTCATAAAAATCTCTCATAACATCTACAATTTGAGCATCAGTGCTCGTCAGGTGTCCATTCGGTGTTAAAAGAGGGTGTACCATAGTTTGCTGCCTAGGGCCCCGCAGAAGACCAGTGAGCAATTTGCCCACCTTGTATCCAAATTTGTAAAACTTAGAATGGACGTTAAACAGATATTTATCTCCATTCAACTGAAGAAATTAATTGTAGAGCAGTTTGGCCTTTTGATAATGAATTTTAGTTTCAGTCGAAGGGGATAATTTATACAATTGAAATGTATCTGATAACTGACTCTGCAACTCTACGTAAGTATGCTTTTGTTGTTTTTTGGTATGTAAGACATTTGACATCAATTCACCTCTAAGGACTGCCTTCGCAGCCTGCCAATAAATGGAGGGGAGGGGGGTTGGGGGGTGGGTTGGAAACGGCAACAGCTGTATTCAAGGAGCTATAATCATTCCACACTGATAAAAGCTTATCACGTAAAGTTGGTGACTGGGATAAATGCGAGGGAGATTTCCACTGGGGCTTAATATTACTAGATATCCTAAAATTCAGAACAATACATATCAGTCCATGATCAGATAACACTGGTGGGTCAATGGTAGCTGAAACAGTAGAAAGAAAAAAAGGCTCTGGGATAAGAATGTAATCTATTCTAGAACACGTATTATGTGTTAACGATAAACAGGTAAACTCCTTTTCAGTAGGATTGAGAGCCCGCCATGTATCTACCAAATTAAAGGATTTAGCAAGGTAGGACACTCCTATTTTAGGTAAAGGTATCACATGCTTCGGTGCAGGAGACCTGTCCATGAACTGAGATGTAATCAATTTAAGGTCACCACAAATGATTAATGAGGCGGAATCATACATATGCAATTTTGTCATTAATGCAATAAAAAAGGTGCATATACATTGCATATGGTAAATATACGACTTCCAACAGTTATACCTACAAGCACATATCTACCTTGGGGATCAGTACATAGTGAAGACACCTGAACAGTCAAAGATTTTTTTGCCAATATTGCCACTCCACAAGATTTTGTATTTAAAGAAGCAGAACCCAGGAGGCACCAATTCATTATTTGCAACTTTTGTACTTCTTTTTGCATCAAGTGCGTTTCCTGTAGACAAATGATGTCCACAACTTGTTTAAGATATGTTAATAATTTCCTACGTTTTGCCGGTGTATGGATACCCCTAACATTGAGGGAACCTACCTTAAGCAACATTGGAATATCATAAAAAATGATACATAAGTGCGGGCTACAAGGCACTTAAAGCAGGAAATGGGGGGGGGGATGAAACATGAGGGAGGGAAAATACAAAGACACACATACAGACATAGAATGAGCAGAAAAAACATAGTTAAGCAAAAACTTCCAGCTATAGTCTAATATCTGCACTACCCGGAGTGCAAACAGCAGACAGAATATAAAAACCCAAGTAACCATAACAGATCGGCAAGGCTCCAATACCCCACCCCGACCCGCTACAATGGGAACAGTAATATGTTTGTCAAAACCCACGACTACTTATAGTCTGATAACCATAAAAAAAAAAAAAAAAAGAGCAACCAAAACAGTCTCTATTGCAGATCAAAATACAACTTTGAATCCGTTAGCAATATTGCTCTAACGCAGCAATTTAGTAAGACGGCCTTTCCTTACTGAAAAGAAACAGACATCATAGAGAAATATAAAAATAGGAAAGAGAGCTGTGGCAGCAAACCACTCCTTGATATATCACATCATTGAGAAGGGGGGGGGGGGGGGGGGGAGAGGACAGTGATCATCCATGGGAAGAGTCAGAAATGTCTTAAGAACCACATCCAGCAACTTCTTCTTTCACGTAGGCCTCAGCATCAGCAGCAGTGGTAAAGTCACGAAATCCAGAGTCTGTGAAAATTCTGAGCCATGCAGGAAACATCATATAGAATTTGCGGTTTGCTTGTATCAAAGTGGTGCACACTGCAGAAAAAGAACGTCTAGCCCTGGAAAGTTCAACCGAAAAATCTTGAAATATGCGTAGGGGGCAGCCTTCCCATTGAAGATTAATATTTCTGGAAGCAGACCAAATGGCTTGTTTATATAAAAAGTTCAAGGTTTTAAATATCACCACTCTTGGTTTCTGTGGCGATTGTGATGTCAGGTTACCAATTCTATGAACTCTTTCTATCACCATGTCTGCACAAGTTGATTCAATGTGAAGCAGTTTAGGTAACGTGTTATATACAAAATGATCTAGCTGCTGTCCCTTTATAGTCTCTGGCAGCCCAGAAAGCCTTAAATTATTTCTTCTTGTTCTATTTTCAATATTATCTATTTTCTCAGATAAACGTTTGTTATCAAGTTCCAATGTGTGCACAGATTTCTGCAAAGCATGTATATTATCCATATTGTCTCCTATGTGTGCCTCTGCCACTTGCACCCTATTTGAGAGGTGACTGATCTGCTCAGTGATATCCGTGACTGCTTTCTGAAGCAGCGGTGACATGGTAGTTTGTATTGCTGACACTAAATCGTCATAGGATAGTGAAAAGATACCTGCGTTTGCTTTATCTCTGATAGGAGAACGATCAGGGTCTGAGATCGGTTTCTTTGCCGCCGGCGTCCCCTGGGCGTTGTCCGTGCCCGGCGCCATACGTATTGTGATCTCCCCTCCACTTCTCCTGGCGCTGCTGTTGAGGGGCAGAGGGCTGCTTAAGCGGAGTTTGTACCGCTACAAATTTGTCCATCGCCGTGGCGGGGGGAGCGGTGGGTACGTGAGGCTGACAAGGTGGACAGACTTGTGGGTCAGTGTGGGGAACGGAGCTGCGGGAAGAAGCTGCTCACTCTCCCATGCCGGAACCGGAAGACGGTCCCTACTCCCTTTGACCTGCCACACCTCCTAGATCCTACCTTGGGGCCCATTCTCTTCGCTAGAAGCCTACTCTATCTGCCTCATCTACAATATTCACCTATGTGTCACACAATCTACGGCCCCTGCTCCCTCAAACTCTAGATTAATTTGCAACCTGACTTCCTCTCCTCCAACCTTGTATTGGGTGATTTCAGTTCTGCACTGGACAATCCCATCAATGCTGCTTCCTCCACGCTGTTCTGTACAAATCTCAGCTAACATAAGCAGCAGGATGTAATGAAGTCCAAAATCACCGGCGGTGCAGGATACCGGGCGATCTGACTTTTTTTTTTGAAGAGACAATTACTTACAAGGCACGGTTTTGCCTTGTATCTGATTGCTCCCGCATCTCGGACTCCATTACATCTCACCGCATAATCTCTTCACCCAGTGAGTTTATCCAACCAACTATGGGGGTTATTCCAACCTGATCGCACGCTGCCATTTTTTGCCGCAATCAGGTCACTACTGCGCATGGACGTCATACGGGTACAAAGCGGATTGTTGCTGTGCAATGTATTTAACAAAGAATCCATTCACACAGCCGATCGCAAGGAAATTGACAGGAAGAAGGCGTTTATGGGTGTCAATTGACCAGTTTCTGGGAGAGTTGGGAAAAAGTCCAAGCGTTTGCAGGGCGGGTGTCTGACATCAATTCCGCAACCGGACAGGCTGAAGTGATCACAGCGGCTGAGTAAGTTCTGAGCTACTCAGAAACTGCACAAACTATTTTTGTACCACTCGGCTGCACATGCGATCGCACCCTTGCATAGCAAATATACACTCCCCAGTGGGCGGCAACTATGCGTTCGCACGGCTGCAAAAAGTAGCTAGCGAGCAACTCGGAATGACCCCCTATGTCAGTCCCCACAGGCAGTGGTCACCCGTAGACACAGCTGGACATGCCAATATATCTGCATTGCTTGTTCTGTAGGGCTGAGCCAATACGCCTGTGGATAACATTGTTCTCAAAAGTATTGGGACACACACCCAACAATGCAAGACAGACCTTGCGCCTGTTCAGTAGTGTGAACCCAGCTGTAGTTTTCCTTTGCACTAGTTGTAAAGTAATCTACCATAATTACATAGTACTGTAAAAAGAACAGCTGGAAATAAAAACCCCAGCACCTGATTACAAATTGTTAGTGCACCTTCAAAATAAAGATGATTCTCTTTCTCACTCTGTCCAAATTGGAAACAGGCCAGGCAACAACAATATTAATGCAGAGTGGAACACCATGGCCAGAGTCTGACCAAATACACATACAACACCACCAAACAAAACAAGTCTGGATTTTATTTTTATTATAATCCATGATCCTGGAAATAGTCCTGGTAGGTATAAAATAACACAAATAAAAAAAAAATTGTTTCCTAAGAAAGTTTGCATTTTCAAATAAAATTATATACAGAGTAGTCCTTGACGGCACAATTCACTCAGTCCAGGTTTGTATCAGAACTGGTAGAAGTATTCACACTTGCATCTTCAAGCACTAGATTAAAAAAAACAAAAAATATAATAATAATAATAATAATAATAATAATTAATAACAAAACAAGACAAAAAATGTAAGACACTTCAGCCTTACAGAAGTTCAGACCCACCTAGGAAGAGTTTAAAATGTTGTTCTCAATATCAGTGTAGACGTAGTTAAATATTGCATCTTTTGACAGAAGACCATCTAGAGACACTAAAAAATAAAGACCAAAAACTATGATTAAAGAAGGATCAAAGCTGTTCTAGCATAAAGATTCAATAGTCTCATTAGATATTGTATACAGTTTAAATGTGTTGTATGGGACCCCAGTCAGCATACCTACATCGGGATACTGGCCACTAGATTGCCATCAGGGGAACAAGCGCAACAAAGTCCCTTGCGGACTCACTGGGCTCGCCACAGGTTCTTTTTCCACTCTATGGGTGTCGTGGACACCAACGAGTGGGAATCGCCCAATAGCCGGGATACCGGCTAGCGGCATTGTCAGTGGTCGGGATTCCGGTGTCTGTATCCCAACTACTGGCAATGTAACTACATCTCGTTTAGAATGATTGGGTCCTTAATACTTGCAGACCTATCAACATTCAGTCATTTCAGATGTCCCCACATACACCTATACTTAGATTGTGTTAGAAGCTCCCTTTGGCTGGCCATGAAATATACCACTAGGCAACATAATTTGTTCAAATTCTAAGACCTCAGTACAGCATAATCATCTTGATGAAGTCTGAAAGATCAGATGAGACACGTTGAGCATTTCTTACATATTATAGGCTTCCTATATTGAAATAAGATAAGCATACTCAAGTACCACTTTCTATGTGTACTGCATTTTAAACCAAGTCTGCCTTGTACTTTAATGTACTGTATTTTCTTTTATTATGGTATTGTGTGATAAATATTTGATCTATTTTGGCTTTGTTATCCCTCACTGTGAAATTAGCACACATATATATTTTATAGATACACACACACACAAATATTCCGAAATACAGAATATTCCGAAATACGGATTTTTTGAGTGAGACACAGATCGTGAAACCTTTGTTTTCTGATGGCTCAATGTACACAAACTTTGTTTAGTACACAAAGTTATAAAAAATATTGTATTAAATGACCTTCAAGCTGTATGTATAAGGTGTATATGAATCATAAATGCATTCTGTGCTTAGACTTAGGTCCCATTACCATGATCTCATTATATTATACAATTATTCCAAAATACGGAATAATCAGATATCCAAAATACTTCTGGTCCCAAGCATTTTGGATAAGGGATACTCAACACAAAATAATTATATATATATATATTTTTTTTATTATTATTTTTTTTTATTTATTTTTTCCACACACACACTATTATGGCCATGTTTTGATCTGAATATGGATTATCACCGTTAAAATAAATTTTGGAATGAGATGTCACCCTGGAATAGAGGAGAGGGCTGCTCTAAAAACACTTGATTATACATTTACTAAAGGTATGTCATTACAATTGGTGCTGTGATAATCCTTTCTTCTGTATTACATTACAATGCAGAGGAGATGCTGAAGTGCAAAAGTCCGAAAACAAGCTAACCGTATAGCACAAGGTCTTAGTTGCGCCATATATCTCACACTATATGGTGTAACACTAGGTGAATGAGGAGACATCTACTTCTTTGAAAGCACCTTACAGGAAGCAGAAGGCATTGCTAATTTAGCACAACAATCTCCTATATAAAGTCTTGTAAGGAGAGAGAGCACGAATCCAAGTTTCAGTATTCATGCGTCCCAGGTCTGGGTTACATACCTACTTTCACATCACTTTCTTCCATCTCCTGTCTGTGCTTGAGATACATTGGCCATACATGACAATCAAATAATCCTGGTGGGTCTGGCACAGTGTAGTTACGGCCACTACAAGAAACATTTAACAGTGTCAAGAAAAAGTAAGCTTACATACTACTAAGATTTCAGAGCACCAACTCTATTTCAAGGATAGACAACTTCCAGCTGCTGTGGATCTACACGTCCCGACAGCCCGTTTTGGCATGCTTTAATATCACAGCTATGGTACGGCATGTTGAGAGGTGTAGAGCAACTAGTTGCCTACCCCATAGCCAAGCTTTTATGGGCCATTCAGTAGGACACCTACACCTTTAGTCATGACAGTTAGGTGGAGGCCCTGCACAAACTCAAATTCTGCACCCACAATTGCTCAGTAACTTTTCCTGAAAACAATATTCATTTGTATGTTTCTTGGCAAGAGACTGGACAGCAGTTCTGATGTCGCCTTTAGCTTTAGAATACTTTCCCACTGCACAACATTGTTGGAATTTAATCGTTTTATGCAGCACAATAATTAACAAGTGTCCAATGGAACAATTCAATTGTTTACAGGAGAACATTGATGGGCAGGCCACATTCAATGGTGGCAAAATATTTGATAGTTTACTTTTCCAATTACCTCCTTGACCAAGTGCAGAGGAAAGATAAAAACACCCACATGTTCACCCATTTAAAATTTTAGCTATAATTATCTAGAAAGTGCTTTTAGGCATCACTAGCTACAGACCTCTCCCCTTTTATAAACCTACATTTTAGGTATTGCTCTTAAATGCTTTAGCACCTTCCCATTTTTTGATCAACAGTGGGTTATATATATATATATATTTATTATAATAAGATTTTACTTACCGATAAATCTATTTCTCGTAGTCCGTAGTGGATGCTGGGGACTCCGTCAGGACCATGGGGATATAGCGGCTCCGCAGGAGACAGGGCACAATAATAAAAGCTTTAGGATCAGGTGGTGTGCACTGGCTCCTCCCCCTATGACCCTCCTCCAAGCCTCAGTTAGGATACTGTGCCCGGACGAGCGTGCATAATAAGGAAGGATATTGAATCCCGGGTAAGACTCATACCAGCCACACCAATCACACTGTACAACCTGTGATCTGAACCCAGTTAACAGTATGATAACAACGAAGGAGCCTCTGAAAAGATGGCTCACAACAAGAATAACCCGATTTTTGTAACAATAACTATGTACAAGTATTGCAGACAATCCGCACTTGGGATGGGCACCCAGCATCCACTACGGACTACGAGAAATAGATTTATCGGTAAGTAAAATCTTATTTTCTCTGACGTCCTAGTGGATGCTGGGGACTCCGTCAGGACCATGGGGATTATACCAAAGCTCCCAAACGGGCGGGAGAGTGCGGATGACCCTGCAGCACCGAATGAGAGAACTCCATGTCCTCCTCAGCCAGGGTATCAAATTTGTAGAATTTAGCAAACGTGTTTTCCCCTGACCAAGTAACTGCTCGGCAAAGTTGTAAAGCCGAGACTCCTCGGGCAGTCGCCCAAGATGAGCCCCCTTCCTTTTGGAATGGGCTTTTACCGATTTTGGCTGTGGCAGGCCTGCCACAGAATGTGTAAACTGAATTGTATTACAAATCCAGTGAGCAATCGTCTGCTTAGAAGCAGGAGCACCCATTTTGTTGGGTGCATACAGGCTAAACAGCGAGTCAGATTTTCTGACTCCAGCCTTCCTGGAAACATATTTTTCAGGGCCCTGACAAGTGACAACGTCAAGTAACTTGGAGTCCTCCAAGTCCCTAGTACCCGCAGGTACCACAATAGGTTGGTTCATGTGAAAAACAGAAAACACCTTAAGGAGAAATTGAGGACGAGTCCTCAATTCTGCCCTGTCAGAATGAAAAATTAAGTAAGGGCTTTATATATGATAAAGCCGCCAATTCTGACACACGCCTGGCTGAAGCCAGGGCTAATAGCATCGTCACCTTCCATGTGAGATATTTTAAGTCCACAGTGGTGAGTGGTTCAAACCAATGTGACTTTAGGAAACTCAAAACAACATTGAGATCCCAAGGTGCCACTGGGGCACAAAAGGAGGCTGTATATGCAGTACCCCTTTTACAAACATCTGAACGTCAGGCACTAAAGCCAGTTCTTTCTGGAAGAAATTCGACAGGGCCGAAATTTGAACCTTAATGGACCCTAATTTTAGGCCCATAGACAGTCCTGTTTTCAGGAAATGTAGGAAACGACCCAGTTGGAATTCCTCTGTAGGGGCCTTCTTGGCCTCACACCACGCAACATATCTTCGCCAAATGCGGTGAAAATGTTTTGCGGTTACATCCTTCCTGTCTTCGACCAGGGTAGGGATGACTTCATCTGGAATGCCCTTTCAGGATCCGGCGTTCAACCGCCATGCCGTCAAACGCGGCCGCGGTAAGTCTTGGAACAGACAAGGCCCCTGCTGGAGCAGGTCCTTTCTTAAAGGTAGAGGCCACGGGTCTTCCGTGAACATCTCTTGAAGTTTCGGGTACCAAGTCCTTCTTGGCCAATCCGGAACCACGAGTATCATTCTTACTCATCTCCCTCTTATGATTCTCAGTACTTTTTGTATGAGAGGCATAGGAGGGAACACATACTCTGACTGGTACATCCACAGTGTTACCAGAGCGTCCACCGCTATTGCCTGAGGGTCCCTTGACCTGGCGCAATATCTAGTTTTTTGTTCAGGCGGGACGCCATCATGTCCACCTTTGGTTTTTCACAACGGTTTACAATCATGTGGAAGACTTCCCGATGAAGTCCCCACTCTCCCGGGTGGAGGTCATGCCTGCTGAGGAAGTCTGCTTCCCAGTTTTCCACTCCCGGAATGAACACTGCTGAGAGTGTTATCACATGATTTTTCGCCCAGCGAAGAATCCTTGCAGTTTCTGCCATTTCCCTCCTGCTTCTTGTGCCGCCCTGTCTGTTTACGTGGGCGACTGCCGTGATGTTGTCCCACTGGATCAATACCGGCTGACCTTGAAGCAGAGGTCTTGCTAAGCTTAGAGCATTGTAAATTGCCCTTAGCTCCAGTATATTTATGTGGAGAGAAGTCTCCAGACTCGATCACACTCTCTGGAAATTTTTTCCTTGTGTGACTGCTCCCCAGCCACTCAGGCTGGCATCCGTGGTCACCAGGACCCAGTCCTGAATGCCGAATCTGCGGCCCTTTCATAGATGAGCACTCTGCAGCCACCGCAGAAGAAACACCCTTGTCCTTGGAGACAGGGTTATCCGCTGATGCATCTGAAGATGCGATCCGGACCATTTTTCCAGCAGATCCCACGTAAAGGTTCTTGCGTGAAATCTACCGAATGGGATCGCTTTGTAAGAAACCACCATTTTTCACAGGATCCTTGTGCAATGATGCACTGATACTTTTCCTGGTTTTAGGAGGTTCCTGACTAGCTCGGATAACTCCCTGGCTTTCTTCTCCGGGAGAAAACATCCTTTTCTGGACTGTGTCCAGAATCATCCCTAGGAACAGTAGACGTGTCGTCGGAAAAAACTGCGATTTTGGAATATTTAGAATCCACTCGTGCTGTCGTAGAACTACTTAAGATAGTGCTACTCCGACCTCCAACTGTTCTCTGGACCTTGCCCTTATCAGGAAAGCGTCCATATTTCTTTTAAGAAGAATCATAATTTCGGCCATTACCTTGGTAAAGACCCGGGGTGCCGTGGACAATCCAAACGGCAGCGTCTGAACTGATAGTGACAGTTCTGTACCACGAACCTGAGGTACCCTTGGTGAGAAGGGCAAATTTGGACATGTAGGTAAGCGTCCCTGATATCCAGTGACACCATATCGTCCCCTTCTTCCTGGTTCGCTATCACTGCTCTGAGTGACTCCATCTTGATTTGAACGCTTGTATGTAAGTGTTCAAATATTTCAGATCTCACCTAGCCGTCTGGCTTCAGTACCACAATATAGTGTGGAATAATACCCCTTCCCTTGTTGTAGAAGGGGTACTTTGATTATCACCTGCTGGGAATACAGCCTGTGAATTGTTCCCAATACTGCCTCCCTGTCGGAGGGAGACGTTGGTAAAGCAGACTTATGGAACTTGTGAGGGGTTGACGTCTCGAATTTCCAATGTACACCTGGGATACTACGTGTAGGATCCAGGAGTCCACTTGTGAGTGAGCCCACTGCGTGCTGAAACTCTTGAGATGACCCCCTACCGCACCTGAGTCCGCTTGTACGGCCCCAGCGTCATGCTGCGGACTTGGCAGAAGCTGTGGAGGGCTTCTGTTCCTGGGAATGGGCTGCCTGCTGCAGTCTTCTTCCCTTTCCTCTACCCCTGGGCAGATATGACTGGCCCTTTTGCCCGCCTGCCCTTATGGGGACGAAAGGACTGAGACTGAAAAGACTGTGTCCTTTTCTGCTGAGATGTGACTTGGGGTAACAAAAGGTGGATTTTTCAGCTGTTGCCATGGCCACCAGGTCCGATGGACCGCCCCTTTATACGGCAATACTTCCATGTGCCGTCTGGAATCTGCATCACCTGGATATGGACATCACATTTACTCTTGATGCCAGAATGCAAATATCCCTCTGCGCATCTCGCATATATAGAAATGCATCCTTAAAATGCTCTATAGTCAATAAAATCTTGTCCCTGTCAAGGGTATCAATATTTTCAGTCAGGAAATCCGACCAAGCCCCCTCAGCGCTGCACATCCAGGCTGAGGCGATTGCTGGTCGTAGTATAACACCAGTATATGTGTATATACTTTTAGGATATTTTTCAGCTTCCTATCAGCTGGCTCCTTGAGGGCTGCCGTATCTGGAGACGGTAACGCCACTTGTTTTTATAAGCGTGTGAGCGCCTTATTCACCCTAAGGTGTGTTTCCCAACTCGCCCTAACTTCTGGCGGGAAAGGGTATACCGCCAATAATTTTCTATCGGAGGAAACCCACGTATCATCACACACTTCATTTAATTTATCTGATTCAGGAAAAACTACAAGTAGTTTATTCACACCCTACATAATACCCTTATTTGTGGTACTTGTAGTATCAGAAATATGTAACACCTCCTTCATTGCCCTTAACATGAAACGTGTGGCCCTAAAGGAAAATACGTTTGTTTCTTCACCGTCGACACTGGAGTCAGTGTCCGTGTCTGTGTCTGTGTCGACCGACTGAGGTAAATGGGCGTTTTTACAAGCCCCTGACGGTGTCTGAGACGCCTGGACAGGTACTAATTTGTTTGCCGGACGTCTCATGTCGTCACTCGTCAACCGACCTTGCAGCGTGTTGACATTATCACGTAATTCCTAAATAAGCCATCTATTCCAGTGTCGACTCCCTAGAGAGTGACATCACCAATACAGGCAATTTGCTCCGCCTCCTCACCAACATCGTCCTCCTACATGTCGACACACACGTACCGACACACAGCACACACACAGGGAATGCTCTGACAGAGGACAGGACCCCACTAGCCCTTTGGGGAGACAGAGGGAGAGTTTGCCAGCACACACCAAAAACGCTATAATTATACAGGGACAACCCCTTATACAAGTGTTTTCCCTTATAGGATTTTTATATATGTAATCATATCGCCAAATAAGTGCCCCCCCTCTCTGTTTTAACCCTGTTTCTGTAGTGCAGTGCAGGGGAGAGCCTGGGAGCCTTCCTCACAGCAGAGCTGAGCAGGAAAATGGCGCCGTGTGCTGAGGAGAATAGGCCCCGCCCCCTTTTCGGCGGGCTCTTCTCCCGGAGTTTGTGAGATCTGGCAGGGGTTAAATACATCCATATAGCCTCAAGGGCTATATGTGATGTATTTTAGCCATAAAAGGTATAATACATTGCTGCCCAGAGCGCCCCCCCCAGCGCCCTGCACCCTCAGTGACAGTTGGTGACTGTTGGTGAAGTGTGCTGACAACAATGGCGCACAGCTGCAGTGCTGTGCGCTACCTTATGAAGACTGAAAGTCTTCTGCCGCCTGTTTCTGGACCTCTGGACCTCTTCAACTTCGGCATCTGTAAGGGGGGTCGGCGGCACGGCTCCGGGACGAACCCCAGGGTGAGACCTGTGTTCCGACTCCCTCTGGAGCTAATGGTGTCCAGTAGCCTAAGAAGCAAATCCATCCTGCACGCAGGTGAGTTCACTTCTCTCCCCTAAGTCCCTCGTAGCAGTGAGCCTGTTGCCAGCAGGACTCACTGAAAATAAAAAACCTAACATAAACTTTTATTCTAAGCAGCTCAGGAGAGCCACCTAGATTGCACCCTTCTCGTCGGGCACAAAAATCTAACTGAGGCTTGGAGGAGGGTCATAGGGGGAGGAGCCAGTGCACACCACCTGATCCTAAAGCTTTTATTATTGTGCCCTGTCTCCTGCGGAGCCGCTATATCCCCATGGTCCTGACGGAGTCCCCAGCATCCACTAGGACGTCAGAGAAATATATATATATATTTTTTTTTTTTTTATCATACACACACACACACACACACACACACACACACACACACACACACACATATATCCCCAACTATGGGTGTGCACTTACCTGCGCCTCCTCTTGCACTCATCATATGGAATGGTTAAGTAGTACCGCTCTGTGCACATTTTTGCCAGTTGCCTGTAGAGAAATAGCTTGACTTTAAATGGATAGATTACTTAAAGTATTACCATTTCTAATTAAAATACCAAACGGCTAGTTAAGATCACAATGAGGGTTCTAAACTAGCATATGTACTGTAAGGTTACTTTCCGAGCTACTATTCATTATGCATTTATACCCCAGCTTGGACTTGGGACACTGAGCACGGGTAGAATCCGGGGGTTTCAGTGCTTAGTCCATTTCAGACATGGGCCACGGACCCGGTTATTTTGCCAGGTCGTCACTGTTCAAACTGGACGCTTTGAGATCTCAAATCACTACTGTGCCCACCAATCAGACCATTTCAGGAGTGACCTGGGTAATGCCATTCACACTACAGGCGACCCAGGTTAGTGCCAGGAATTATCCTGGTACTGTGCAGGGTCCCTGACCCAGGATAGGTCTGTCCTCACATAGCCAAGACGCTGGTCAAGCCGCAAAACCTGGCAAAGACCTGGGTCCAAAGGTTATGTGTGAAAGGAGGCATTAGGGTATATTCTAGATGCATTGAAATAAAACAAAGCTGTTTTCTAATAAGCCAATGCAGAGTAAAGTCATAACAATGAGCAACATTGTTAATAAGACTTATGCTGGGTACAAGTCAGGATAATTCTAGGGACGATTGCGACACATCAAATAGATACAGAGCTACTGAAAGTGCAAATCATGTACCTTTCACCAATGATAACATGCGCGGTCCGTGTGTCATATCTGAAACTATCATTAGCAGCATACCATGTATGTGGCCACTCCTAGTTAAGATCTAGGTTTTGCGTATACATAGTAACATAGTATTTGAGGTTGAATAGAGGCAAATTGCCCATCGTGTTCAACCCGTTTTAAGTTGTGATGATTCTACATACTTGCTGAATAATGTTTTATGACTAGTTAGCTACTATAACTCATGTTACCCCCGGATTAACCACGCTGATATTTTAAGTATTATAACCTTGGATAGCTTTTTCATTCAGAAATGTATCCATTCCTTATTAATTACAGAGTCCGCCATTACCACCTTCCCTGGCAGGGAATTCCACATCCTGATTGCCCTAACAGTGAAGAACCCTTTCCTCCGTTGCGTTCGGAACTTTCTCTCCTCCAGTTGCAGCGAGTGCCCACGTGTCCTAAACTGTGTTCTTTTAATAAATAATTCCTCTGATAACTTTGTGATGTCCCTTTACATATTTGAAGAAAATAAGATTTTACTTACCGATAAATCTATTTCTCGTAGTCCGTAGTGGATGCTGGGTACTCCGTCAGGACCATGGGGAATAGCGGCTCCGCAGGAGACAGGGCACAAAAGTAAAAGCTTTAGGATCAGGTGGTGTGCACTGGCTCCTCCCCCCATGACCCTCCTCCAAGCCTCAGTTAGGATACTGTGCCCGGACGAGCGTACACAATAAGGAAGGATTTTGAATCCCGGGTAAGACTCATACCAGCCACACCAATCACACTGTACAACCTGTGATCTGAACCCAGTTAACAGCATGATAACAGCGGAGCCTCTGAAAAGATGGCTCACAACAATAATAACCCGATTTTTGTAACAATAACTATGTACAAGTATTGCAGACAATCCGCACTTGGGATGGGCGCCCAGCATCCACTACGGACTACGAGAAATAGATTTATCGGTAAGTAAAATCTTATTTTCTCTGACGTCCTAGTGGATGCTGGGTACTCCGTCAGGACCATGGGGATTATACCAAAGCTCCCAAACGGGCGGGAGAGTGCGGATGACTCTGCAGCACCGAATGAGAGAACTCCAGGTCCTCTTTAGCCAGGGTATCAAATTTGTAGAATTTTACAAACGTGTTCTCCCCCGACCACGTAGCTGCTCGGCAGAGTTGTAATGCCGAGACCCCTCGGGCAGCCGCCCAGGATGAGCCCACCTTCCTTGTGGAATGGGCCTTGACAGATTTAGGCTGTGGCAGGCCTGCCACAGAATGTGCAAGTTGAAATGTGCTACAAATCCAACGAGCAATCGTCTGCTTAGAAGCAAGAGCACCCAGTTTGTTGGGTGCATACAGGATAACAGCGAGTCAGTTTTCCTGACTCCAGCCGTCCTGGAAACCTATATTTTCAGGGCCCTGACAACATCTAGCAACTTGGAGTCCTCCAAGTCCCTAGTAGCCGCAGGTACCACAATAAGCTGGTTCAGGTGAAACGCTGACACCACCTTAGGAAGAAACTGGGGACGAGTCCGCAGCTCTGCCCTGTCCGAATGGACAATCACATATGGCTTTTGTGAGACAAAGCCGCCAATTTTGACACTCGCCTGGCCGAGGCCAGGGCCAACAGCATGGTCACTTTTCATGTGAGATATTTCAAATCCACAGATTTGAGCGGTTTAAAATGTGATTTGAGGAATCCCAGAACTACGTTGAGATCCCACAGTGCCACTGGAGGCACAAAAAGGGGGTTGTATATGCAATACTCCCTTGACAAACTTCTGGACTTCAGGAACTGAAGCCAATTCTTTCTGGAAGAAAATTGACAGGGCCGAAATTTGAACCTTAATGGACCCCAATTTGAGGCCCATAGACACTCCTGTTTGCAGGAAATGCAGGAATCGACCGAGTTGAAATTTCTTCGTGGGGCCTTCCTGGCCTCACACCACGCAACATATTTTCGCCACATGTGGTGATAATGTTTTGCGGTCACCTCCTTCCTGGCTTTGACCAGGGTAGGAATGACCTCTTCCGGAATGCCTTTTTCCCTTAGGATCTGGCGTTCCACCGCCATGCCGTCAAACGCAGCCGCGGTAAGTCTTGGAACAGACCTGGTACTTGCTGAAGCAAGTCCCTTCTTAGCGGCAGAGGCCCTGAGTCCTCTGTGAGCATTTCTTGAAGTTCCGGGTGCCACGTCCTTCTTGGCCAATCCGGAGCCACGAGTATAGTTCTTACTACTCTACGTCTTATAATTCTCAGTACCTTGGTCCTGAGAAGCAGAGGAGGGAACACATACACCGACTGGTACACCCACGGTGTTACCAGAACGTCCACAGATATTGCTTGAGGGTCTCTTGACCTGGCGCAATACCTGTCCAGTTTTTTGTTCAGGCGGGACGCCATCATGTCCACCTTTGGTCTTTCCCAACGGTTCACAATCATGTGGAATACTTCCCGATGAAGTACCCACTCTCCCGGGTGGAGGTCGTGCCTGCTGAGGAAGTCTGCTTCCCAGTTGTCCACTCCCGGAATGAACACTGCTGACAGTGCTATCACATGATTTTTCGCCCAGCGAAGAATCCTTGCAGTTTCTGCCATTGCCCTCCTGCTTCTTGTGCCGCCCTGTCTGTTTACGTGGGCGACTGCCGTGATGTTGTCCCACTGGATCAATACCGGCTGACCTTGAAGCAGAGGTCTTGCTAAGCTTAGAACATTGTAAATTGCCCTTAGCTCCAGTATATTTATGTGGAGAGAAGTCTCCAGACTTGATCACACTCCCTGGAAATATTTTCCCTGTGTGACTGCTCCCCAGCCTCTCAGGCTGGCATCCGTGGTCACCAGGACCCAGTCCTGAATGCCGAATCTGCGGCCCTTTAGTAGATGAGCACTCTGCAGCCACCGCAGAAGAAACACCCTTGTCCTTGGAGACAGGGTTATCCGCTGATGCATCTGAAGATGCGATCCGGACCATTTTTCCAGCAGATCCCACTGAAAAGTTCTTGCGTGAAATCTACCGAATGGAATCACTTCGTAAGAAGCCACCATTTTTCCCAGGACCCTTGTGCAATGATGCACTGACACTTTTCCTGGTTTTAGGAGGTTCCTGACTAGCTCGGATAACTCCCTGGCTTTCTTCTCCGGGAGAAACACCTTTTTCTGGACTGTGTCCAGAATCATCCCTAGGAACAGCAGACGTGTCGTCGGAAACAGCTGCGGTTTTGGAATTTAGAATCCACCCATGCTGTCGTAGAACTACTTGAGATAGTGCTACTCCGACCTCCAACTGTTCTCTGGACCTTGCCCCTATCAGGAGATCGTCCATTTTCTTTGAAGAAGAATCATCATTTCGGCCATCACCTTGGTAAGGACCCGGGGTGCCGTGGACAATCCAACCGGCAGCGTCTGAAACTGATAGTGACAGTTCTGTACCACGAACCTGAGGTACCCTTGGTGAGAAGGGCAAATTGGGACATGGAGGTAAGCATCCCTGATGTCCCGGGACACCATATAGTCCCCTTCTTCCTGGTTCGCTATCACTGCTCTGAGTGACTCCATCTTGATTTGAACCTTTGTATATAAGTGTTCAACTATTTCAGATTTAGAATAGGTCTCACCGAGCCGTCTGGCTTCAGTACCACAATATAGTGTGGAATAATACCCCTTTCCTTGTTGTAGGAGGGGTACTTTGATTATCACCTGCTGGGAATACAGCTTGTGAATTGTTTCCACTACTGCCTCCCTGTCGGAGGGAGACGTTGGTAAAGCAGACTTCAGGAACCTGCGAGGGGGAGACGTCTCGAATTTCCAATCTGTACCCCTGGGATACTACTTGTAGGATCCAGGGGTCCACTTGCGAGTGAGCCCACTGCGTGCTGAAACTCTTGAGACGACCCCCCCCACCGCACCCGAGTCCGCTTGTACGGCCCCAGCGTCATGCTGAGGACTTGGCAGAAGCGGTGGAGGGCTTCTGTTTCTGGGAATGGGCTGCCTGCTGCAGTCTTCTTCCCTTTCCTCTATCCCATGGCAGATATGACTGGCCTTTTGCCCGCTTGCCCTTATGGGGACGAAAGGACTGAGGCTGAAAAGACGTTGTCTTTTTCTCCTTTATACGGCAATACTTCCATGTGCCGTTTGGAATCTGCATCACCTGACCACTGTCGTGTCCATAAACAACTTCTGGCAGATATGGACATCGCACTTACTCTTGATGCCAGAGTGCAAATATCCCTCTGTGCATCTCGCATATATAGAAATGCATCCTTTAAATGCTCTATAGTCAATAAAATACTGTCCCTGTCAAGGGTATCAATATTTTCAGTCAGGGAATCCGACCAAGCCACCCCAGCGCTGCACATCCAGGCTGAGGCGATCGCTGGTCGCAGTATAACACCAGTATGTGTGTATATACTTTTTAGGATATTTTCCAGCCTCCTATCAGCTGGCTCCTTGAGGGCGGCCCTATCTGGAGACGGTACCGCCACTTGTTTTGATAAGCGTGTGAGCGCCTTATCCACCCTAAGGGGTGTTTCCCAACGCGCCCTAACTTCTGGCGGGAAAGGGTATACCGCCAATAATTTTCTATCGGGGAAAACCCACGCATCATCACACACTTCATTTAATTTATCTGATTCAGGAAAAACTACAGGTAGTTTTTTCACACTCCACATAATACCCTTTTTTGTGGTACTTGTAGTATCAGAAATATGTAACACCTCCTTCATTGCCCTTAACAAGTAACGTGTGGCCCTAAAGGAAAATACGTTTGTTTCTTCACCGTCGACACTGGAGTCAGTGTCCGTGTCTGTGTCGACCGACTGAGGTAAAAGGACGTTTTAACGCCCCTGACAATGTTTGAGACGCCTGGACAGGTACTAATTGGTTTGCCGGCCGTCTCATGTCGTCAACCGACCTTGCAGCGTGTTGACATTATCACGTAATTCCTTAAATAAGCCATCCATTCCGGTGTCGACTCCCTAGAGAGTGACATCACCATTACAGGCAATTGCTCCGCCTCCTCACCAACATCGTCCTCATACATGTCGACACACACGTACCGACACACAGCACACACACAGGGAATGCTCTGATAGAGGACAGGACCCCACTAGCCCTTTGGGGAGACAGAGGGAGAGTTTGCCAGCACACACCAAAAACGCTATAATTATACAGGGACAACCTTTATATAAGTGTTTTTCCCTTATAGCATTTTAATATATATAGTCATATCGCCAAATAAGTGCCCCCCCTCTCTGTTTTAACCCTGTTTCTGTAGTGCAGTGCAGGGGAGAGCCTGGGAGCCTTCCCACCAGCATTTCTGTGAGGGAAAATGGCGCTGTGTGCTGAGGAGAATAGGCCCCGCCCCCTTTTCGGCGGGCTTCTTCTCCCGTTTTTCTGAGACCTGGCAGGGGTTAAATACATCCATATAGCCCCCAGGGGCTATATGTGATGTATTTTTAGCCAGAATAAGGTACTATCATTGCTGCCCAGGGCGCCCCCCCCAGCGCCCTGCACCCTCAGTGACCGCTGCTATGAAGTGTGCTGACAACAATGGCGCACAGCTGCATTGCTGTGCGCTACCTTATGAAGACTGAAAAGTCTTCTGCCGCCGGTTTCTGGACCTCTTCACTTTTCGGCATCTGCAAGGGGGTCGGCGGCGCGGCTCCGGGACGAACCCCAGGGTGAGACCTGTGTTCCGACTCCCTCTGGAGCTAATGGTGTCCAGTAGCCTAAGAAGCCAATCCATCCTGCACGCAGGTGAGTTCACTTCTCTCCCCTAAGTCCCTCGATGCAGTGAGCCTGTTGCCAGCAGGACTCACTGAAAATAAAAAACCTAACAAAACTTTTACTCTAAGCAGCTCTTTAGGAGAGCCACCTAGATTGCACCCTTCTCGGCCGGGCACAAAAATCTAACTGAGGCTTGGAGGAGGGTCATGGGGGGAGGAGCCAGTGCACACCACCTGATCCTAAAGCTTTTACTTTTGTGCCCTGTCTCCTGCGGAGCCGCTATTCCCCATGGTCCTGACAGAGTACCCAGCATCCACTAGGACGTCAGAGAAATTAATAATATCTCCTCTTAGGCGCCTCTTTTCTAGTGTATACATATTCAGCCTAGTAAGTCTTTTCTTATAGTCCAGTTCTTCTAGGCCTTTAATTAATTTAGTAGATCACCTTTGAACACTTTCTAGTTCACTGATGTCTTTTTTATACAATGGTGCCCAAAACTGAACACAATATTCCAGGTGCGGACGTACCAATGCCTTATACAGCGGCATGATTACATCCGAGTCCCTTGTCTCAATTCCCCTTTTTATGCACGCTAGCACCTTACTTGCCTTCTTTACTGCGTTTTGACATTGTGTACGGTTATTAAGCCTATTATCAATGAATACCCCCAAATCTTTTTCCAACTGTTTCCCCTAGGCGTTCCCCATTTAATATGTAGGATGCAAGTTTGTTTTTAGTCCCAAAATGCATAACCTTGCATTTGTCTGTATTGAACCTCATTTTCCATTTAGACGCCCAGAGTTCAAGTTTAGATAGATCATTCTGCAAGGACTCCACATCCAATTCTGAATTAATTACCTTACACAGTTTAGTATCACCTGCAAAGATTGACACTGTGCTTTCCAGGCCTATTTCTAGGTCATTGATAAATATGTTGAACAGTAGTGGTCCGAGTACGGACCCTTGTGGTATTCCGATGACTACTGGGGATCAGGTTGAGGACTTCCAGTTGACCACTACTCGCTGTACCCTGCTATCCAACCAGCTGCTTATCCATGTGCAAATAGTTTTTTCCTAGGCCTATCTCCTTTAATTTGATCAGTCTCCTGTGAGGAACTGTGTCGAAGGCTTTTGCAAAATCTAGGAAGACCACATCCACTGCTATTCCTTAATCAAGATTATTGCTCACTTCCTCGTAGAAGCTAATTAAGTTAGTCCGACATGACCTGTCCCATGCTGGTTCTTGCTAATAATCCTAGCAGACTTTAGATACTCCTGTATGATGTCCCTTAGTATTCCTTCCAATATTTTCTCCACTATAGATGTTAAACTAACTGGTCTGTAGTTTCCCGGAAGATTTTTGGATCCCTTTTTAAATAATGACACTACCTCAGCTATACGCCAATCCTTCGGTACCATGCCTGATCTAATTCTTCGCTTAAACAAGTATCTAACCATGAATCATTACTGTCACAATTGTTATGCTCTACTCCCACCATCAGTGTTGTAAGTATTGCACTACATTGTTTGTCGAGGACTGCAAAGAAGTGTAAGGGATATCTTTAACGACATTGCTCATTCCTGAGTCATTCTGGTGTGTACCAACCATTACACTTTCCAGCAACAAGCCCCCCCCCCCCCCCCCCCCCAATTTTTTTCACAAAGCTATGTTACACCCCTTTCAGACCGCCAGCTATGAACACAGGTTATTGGCACATGAGCGCGCATACCCTGTTTTCATGTGCAGTCTGAAAGGTACCAGGGGAAAGATACCAGGTATTTCAGGCCAGGTAGCGAGCAGGGTTGAACTTGTGTGCAACCCAGCTCGCTGTGCGGTGTGAACAGGGCGGCACTTGAAGATCATGTGATCTCCATGCACCGCCCTCACTGCGTCACTAACCCAGCATTATGCTGGGTTGCAGACAGCAGCGGCAGGGCGCCTGAGGCAGGTTGCACACTGAGAGCTCCAGTGTCAGGCTCCTGGGTGCAGCCTGCCTCAGGCGGTGCAAAAGGGGTATTATCAAAAGTGAAACAATGTTTTTGATTAGATTATGGTATTCTTAATAAATACATTCTTGGTTACATACCAGAATAATATTTACAGTAGGTTGTTGCCATCTATCATTTATTTAGTACTGAAGCTGTGCTAAATGCTTAACTGGGCAGAATTGTGTAGATATTTACTTGTGGTTGTAAAGCAAGAATCCCTCCAAGATCAGTATCTGAACATTTTCATCTGACTCAGTGGAGGGGATTCCATGTGAATGAGCAAACTTCACAGGATTCTCAACCCAGGCTGTTACGGTGTCCACCATTGCTTCCATATCTATTGATGTGATCACTGTAGGGTTAAATAAAACAAATAGTTATAATTTTTAAAGGCATGACATGCTATAAAACAATACATTGAGACAAAAAAATAAAAATAAATAGAGTTGTACTTAAGCTATGGAGTAAGGCTTCCTACAGCGAATACAGTTCTTACCATCCCATTGTTTAAAGCCATCTTCCCCAACTTCTATCTGATCAGGTGGCTGAAACATAGTGAGCAATAAAACAATGCTGCAAAACAACGCAGCTCAAGCAGACAGCACAAGTCATATCGCACCCTCAAGCGATCCATTTTCCCCATTACTGGAGAACATAGCCCATACAGTTTATGCAACAATATTCAAGTGAGAAATTAATATTAAACATTAGATTATATGGACATTACATGCTATGGTACAGACTGGCTCACAACTAGACTAGGTCAGAATAATAATAATAATAATAATTATTAATTTCCTTACCTTGTAAAAGTCATCCTGATGGATGACACAGCAATTAGGCAGGACTCCAGTCAGCCTCTTCGTTAAAGTCGTCTTGCCACCATTTGTAACGCTGAATAATAAAAGTTTATCTTTAGTCATATAGGTGGACATTACAGTGTTCAATTATACAAAAAGCTTAGCTGTAAAGGGCCCCATACACCAGTACGATTTCATACAATTCCGATATATCCGTCTGATATATTGTATGAAATTGTGTACAATCGTAAGTGTTTTAGATCGTATCCAATCTGATGCGCGTCCCCGTGGCTGTCGGATAGTGTCCCCTAGGTCGTTGGTGCTGCACTAATGATATATCGGAATTGGATGGAATCAGATGGAGAGAAAAAAAAGAAAAAAAAAAGTGTTTTTTGTGCATGTGATATATCACATGCAATGTATCCCAGGAAAATTGACTGGAATTCTCAGGATATTCCCAGCCCCCGTAGCCCTCTATCCAGCCCATCAGATATATCTCATGGTACAATTGTATGCCGTACGATATATTACACGCGATGTACAGCGGCTTCATCAATCGCATGCGATATATCTTACGCAAAAATAGCACAAAAGTACCAAATCGTATGGAATCACTCCCGGGAAGGTCCCGGGGGAGTTCAAGGGAAATTACATCCACCTTCAGCCTCAGACATATCGTTGTAGTGTATGGGGCCCTTAAGACTAGCGATAACTTCAGCACATTTTCTGAATACAAGTGACTGTTCACTGTATCGTTTTATACTTGCAGTTTTAAGCAATTTATTCTTTAGTAAAATGTATACATACATTAGTTAGAATAGTTAGGAGACTGAGAAGATGAGCTTGAGAAGATGAGCTATTGAGATGACGGACAGTATAAAGATCACACTGTCGGGCACAGACAGTTTCACACGTCGGGTGAGGGAGGGAATGGGATAGAGGATGCCAGTCACCAATCATGGCGCCACCGATGGGAATACACGTGCTACATGGGACACATGTACATGTAGCAAGGAGACTACTGACATCGGCAGTGAGGAGCACACACGGAGACATAGGAGACTGCATTAGTATGACAAGGATATAAAACATGCTTTTTCTTACCCGCCTATACCAATGATGATCCGCCTCATGATGCAAGCACTGCTACCGTTACGATTGCTCACTAACGTTACGTTCATTGAGAAAAGTTTTCTTTATAGTCCGTACCTTCCTACGTCATACCGATAAGTTACCGCGGCAACCAAGCAGAGGAGGGCGGCGGCGGGCTGCTTGTGAACAGGCGCGAGTATGTTCCACCTGTCTACAGGACATCACAGTCACAGTCAGCCTGCACTGGGTATTAATAGCGCCAGGCAATGAGCCGATTTGCCTAAATTAGACATGTCTGAGGGCAGAAAATGTCATGGATTTTCCAGTGGTCGCGCATAGCGACATGTGAGAAAATGCAGATTGTCAAAAACCACTGTGATCACGTATATACACAATATAAACTGTAAATGTGTTTGTGTTAATTTCATGTAGACTCCATATACAAAAGGTAAACTTGCATTGCAACATTGACATCACTCAATACTAGACTGTATATCCAATTATTAAACAAGAATGCTCATATAGTTATTTTAATTAACCGCGGCTGCCTCTTTAGGGTTTACCCCACATGGGAAGCAGTTCGCTTCCCGACAGACAGGATCCCGGCGGTCGATATACCGACACTGGGATCCCAAAGTAGGAGGCAATGCCAGCGCCGAGATACTGCAGCCGAACGGATGCTGGCATCACATTACTGACAGCCGTAATTCCAATCGGACAGCGGGATGCGCTGGTGTTCTGCCGGGGGAGGGGGGGTGTTTGGATTAGGCAGAAGAAGGGGACCAGGTAGGAAGGGTTACAGTTAGGCACATAGAAAGGGAGGTTAGAGTTATGCTGGGTACACACTGGCAGATATATTGGCCAATCAATTGATCGGCCAATATATCTTTTGCTGATCTGCAGGTGTGTACAAGCAATATGTCTGTGTAATGGTGCCCATACACTTGTGCTATGCCCCACGACACGGCATCGCACCGGCAGTTCAGGTGCGATGAAGTCGCACCTGAACTGCCAAAGTGATTACCATGCGATTATGCAATAGATCGCATGGTAATCACGTGATGGGCACGTCACCGCCGAGTGGGAGCGGCCTCCATCCGCTCCCGGTGAGTGCCCATCGCACATCGCAGTGTGATATATAGCATGTGTTTTTAAAACCACATGCGATCGCACTGTGATTCGATAAATATTAAGTGCAGCACATACTATCTTGAGACGCAAGATTCGACCGGCGTGCCCGCACATCGCGTCGCAAGGTACCTAAAATGTGCATACAATCCTTCGATTTCTCTCACAGATGAGGTCGAAGGTTAGCACCGATTATCTCACAAGTGTTTGGGCACCAAAATACGTCTTTCACAGATATATTGCGCAGATGGCCAATATATCTGCAGATATATTGGTGCATCTTTCTGTGTGTATGAACAACCACCATTGGCAGATTTATCTGCTGATCGATTGAACGCAGATATATCTGCCAGTGTGTACCCAGCTATATGGTGCCCATACACTTGTGCGATGCCCAGCGACACGACATCGCGGGGCATCGCACAGGCAGTTCAGGTGAAATCACACCTGAACTACCAAAGTGATTACCATGCGATCATGCGATAGATCTCATGGTAATCACATGATGGGCATGTCACCACCGAGTGGGAGCATCCTCCGTCCGCTCCTGGCGGGTGCCCATCGCAGTGCAATATATAGCATGTGTTTTTAAAAACATGCGATCGCACTGCGATTTGATAAATATTAAGTGCAGCACATACTATCTTGAGACATGAGATTCGACCAGCGTGCCCGCGCATCGCGTCGAAAGGTACCTAAAATGTGCATACAATCCTTCGATTTCTCTCACAGATGCGGTCGAAATCGAAGGTTAGCACCAATTATCTCACAAGTGTATGGGCACCATAAGGCATCAAGCGGGGAGGGTTAGGTTTAGGCAGCGGGAAAGGGAGGGTTAGGCACAAAGCAGGGATGGTTAGGGTTAGGCATCCACAAGGGAGGGTTAGGGTAGGGGCAGAGGAGGGTTAGGGGTCTGTCGAGATTCTGATGGACGGGATGCCGCTGTCGGTATTCTAACCACCAGCATCCCGTCCATCGGCAAATTACACTGATCCCCCCCACACGTTAGGCCACAGTCAGAGGTGCTGCAAGGGGGATGCAGTCAGTTTACCTCCAATAAAAATACCGACATTCAAAATCCCGACACCAATTGACCGATGGTCAAAATCCCGACAAGGTCAAAATCCCGACATGGACAAAATACCGACATTTAAAATACCGACAGGTCAAAATACAGACTTAGGATCCAAAGTTTTATCTAATAATTTATATTTTACCTGTAGATTTTTTGACATGGAAATGTCAAGCTTTTCTTAATTACTAGAACTTTTTTCTTGGAGTGCCATGTTAAAAAAATTATTTTCATTGGATGGCCACAAAAAAATGTTGTAACAGTTTGGGGACTATTTATCATGTAATATTTTTTGGATATTCCCCCAAATAGCCATTATTTAGCAGGGGCAAACGCAGGATTTAGTAGGGGGTGTTACACATGTAGTGTGTGCATATAATAATAATAATAATAATAATAAAAAAGATAATTATATACTGTGTATATAATATATAATATATATACACACACACACACACACACACACACACACACACACACACACACACACACACACACACACACACACACACACAATACCACCATGCGGCACTCCTAGGGTTAACAGTGTTGTAGATGCTCCGGTGCCTTCTTACAGGAGACAGTGCTCCGACACATGCAGCAAAACAGAAGAAGTGGCACTCAGAGACTCCATAATGTGCAAAAAAAGCAGTCACGCCTTTATTTTCAACGCTTCGGGGTCACTCCCTTCGGACAGATCCTGACGAAGGGGGTGACCCCGAAACGTTATAAATAAAGGCGTGACTGCTTTTTTTGCACTTTATGGAGTCTCTGAGTGCCACTTCTTCTGTTTTGCTATATATATATATATATATATGTGTGTATATATATACATATAGTTGCCTGGTGTTTTCCGATGTAAATTAAAAGTAGATTGCACTGGCGATGGCACTCAAGTTCATACTAGAAACGTGATATCAAATGTTTCTAGGTTTTGGGTTTATTAAAAAACTGTCTTCAGGAATCCAAACACTACAAAGGTCTTACCTTAAATGTGAATGAATGTGAAAATATGTAAATGTATTTAGCATTTAATATCACGTTTCTTGTATGACTGAGTGCTGCTGCCATTGCAATCTACTCTCTCTCTCTCTCTCTCTCTCTCTCTCTCTCTATATATATATATACTGCTCAAAAATATAAAGGGAACACTTAAACAACACAATGTAACTCCAAGTCAATCACACTTCTGTGAAATCAAACTGTCCACTTAGGAAGCAACACTGATTGACAATCGATTTCACATGCTGTTGTGCAAATGGAATAGACAACAGGTGGAAATTATAGGCAATTAGCAAGACACCCCCAATAAAGGAGTTGTTCTGCAGGTGGTGACCACACACCACTTCTCAGCTCCTATGCTTTCTGGCTGATGTTTTGGTCACTTTTGAAAGCTGGCGGTGCTTTCACTCTAGTGGTAGCATGAGACGGAGTCTACAACCCACACAAGTGGCTCAGTTAGTGCAGCTCATCCAGGATGGCACATCAATGCGAGCTGTGGCAAGAAGGTTTGCTGTGCCTGTCAGCATAGTGGCCAGAGCATGGAGGCGCTACCAGGAGACAGGCCAGTACATCAGGAGATGTGGAGGAGGCCGTAGGAGGGCAACAACCCAGCAGCAGGACCGCTACCTCCGCCTTTGTGCAAGGAGGAACAGGAGGAACACTGCCAGAACCCTGCAAAATGACCTCCATCAAGCCACAAATGTGCATGTGTCTACTCAAACGATCAGAAACAGACTCCATGAGGGTGGTATGAGGGCCCGACGTCCACAGGTGTGGGTTGTGCTTACAGCCCAACACCGTGCAGGATGTTTGGCATTTGCCAGAGAACACCAAGATTGGCAAATTCGCCACTGGCGCCCTGTGCTCTTCACAGATGAAAGCAGGTTCTCACTGAGCACATGTGACAGACGTGACAGAGTCTGGAGACGCCAAGGAGAACGTTCAGCTGCCTGCAACATCCTCCAGCATGACCGGTTTGGCAGTGGGTCAGTAATGGTGTGGGGTGGCATTTCTTTGGGGGGCCGCACAGCCCTCCATGTGCTCGCCAGAGGTAGCCTGACTGCCATTAGGTACCGAGATGAGATCCTCAGACCCCTTGTGAGACCATATGCTGGTGTGGTTGGCCCTGGGTTCCTCCTAATGCAAGACAATGCTAGACCTCATGTGGCTGGAGTTTGTCAGCAGTTCCTGCAAGACGAAGGCATTGATGCTATGGACTGGCCCCCAGACCTGAATCCAATTGAGCACATCTGGGACATCATGTCTCGCTCCATCCACCAATGCCACGTTGCACCACACACTGTCCAGGAGTTGGCGGATGCTTTAGTCCAGGTCTGGGAGGAGATCCCTCAGGAGACCATCCGCCACCTCATCAGGAGCATGCCCAGGCATTGTAGGGAGGTCATACAGGCACGTGGAGGCCACACACACTACTGAGCCTCATTTTGACATTACATCAAAGTTGCATCAGCCTGTAGTGTGTTTTTTCACTTTAATTTTGAGTGTGACTCTAAATCCAGACCTCCATGGGTTAATAAATTTGATTTCCATTGATAATTTTTGTGTGATTTTGTTGTCAGCACATTCAACTATGTAAAGAACAAATTATTTAATAAGAATATTTCATTAATTCAGATCTAGGATGTGTTGTTTAAGTGTTCCCTTTATTTTTTTGAGTAGTGTGTATATATATATATATATATATATATATATATATGTGTACTGAGTATATATATACTTACATAGAGCACACACATTAATGTATATATACAAACACACATGCATGCATACATACATACATACATACACACAAACTTCATATACAGCACATACAGTACTGTATATTTTATACATACCAGGAGCTGGGACTGGAAGGCAGGAGCAGATGGACGGCAGTGCGTGTGGGAACGGAGGGAGCTGCTGTGCCTAAGCATGCAAAGCCAGCAGCTCCCCCCGGACATTCATAGTTCACTGCTCTATGCTGCTGCAGCAGCTACAGTACGCGGTCGCGATCGCGGCTTTTACTGAGACACTGCTGTCTCCGTCTCAAAAATACAAAATTGTCTTATCAGGGGGGTTTCCAGGTACTCGGAAACCCTCCTGCGTGCGCCACTGTTTAGGGGTGCATGCAAATATACTGTATCCCCCCGATGTACTGCAGAGGGACTGGTGGGTGGAGTTGTATTCAGACGCCTGGGTACTGAGCATCATATTCAGAGGTTACATAGGAGGGTTCCCTTTCCCTCGACCTCAGGAGTCCTCCACCCAGTAGCGGATCTTGCCACGGGCAAGCAGGACTTTTGCCTGGGACGCCGCCTTCCGGAGGGCGCCGCACCATGGCAAGATCCACTACTCTGTGCCCCCCACTGGCCCCTGTGTCCCCCGCTGGTCCCGCTGTCCCCCGCTGTGAAGGGAAACTAGACGCTACGCGTCTAGTTTCCCTTTGTGTAGAGGACTTTTGCTGTGCGGTGCGCGATGACGTCATCGCACACCGCACAGCATTGTGGGACTGACAGACGCTAGGGGGTCATAATCGACCTCTAGTGTCTGTCATCCGAGGAAAGGAGCGGCGCCGGCGGAGATCTGCAGCAGTCAGGAGCGGGGAAGGTAAATATTTTTTTTCTTTCAGCGGCGCTACTCCACTGTACAGGGGGCGTAACTGACCACGCCCCGTGTATGAAGCCACGCCCCCCATTTTCCGCCCGGGGCGCCAAAGGGTCTAGAACCGGCCCTGCCTCCACCACAGCAGTTTTTTTTTTTTGCCTATGCTTTTTCCCAGGGTGCCGCTAAGGAGGTTCCATTAGACTAGGCTTTAAATTCCCTTCTTTCAGAAAGGGTTCTGGGTGATGGGAATGGGAGAGAAGCTGGCCTTACGGCTCCTTCCAACTGATTATCAATCTTCCTCACTTACAGTGCATGCCAGACTTTTGGTGAATCATTTTCGGACAGTATCTCTCTAGTCGGTGATCAGCATGGAGGCCAATGTAAGTTTGTCCACATTTGACGTCGGGGACGCATTCCTCCATGTTCCTATTTAGGCCAGTCATCACTCTCTCCTCAGTTTTGTAGTGAAGATGGCTTAATCTAAGTTCCAGGCCCTGCTGTTCGATTTGGCCACAGTATTTTTACAGCAACAGGGCAGCGTTGGCGTGCCTGCTGTGGAAAGAAGGTATTGCGATAATACCTTGCTTGGCTGATCTCTTCTTGTTCAGACTGGCTTAGCTCCCCATTTGCATGTACCCCTTGACCTCATGGTACAAGTACTTCAGGATCACGGCTGGGTTCTGATTTTTGAGAAGTCACAGCTGTTACCATGTCAGTGCCTGCTGTTTCTGGAGGTGGCCTTCGACACCTCTTTACAGTGAGTGTTCCTGCAAGGGTCCAAGGCCTGTGTCCTACAGGTATTGGTTAGGACAGTTCTGTCGGTGCCTTGTCCATTGATCTTGATTGCATGGCATTGTTGGGCACAATGTTCTCTGTCTTCAAGAACAGTCTGTGTGAGCTTCCACTCAAAAAATTCCTGCAGGCACTCTCCAATATTGGTTGAGTTCCACCGGGTTTCTCTCATCTCAGTTTCTCACTCTGAACACTGGCACTCAGCACTCCCTAAATTGATGGCTGGTTTTCGTCCATTTGGTCCAGAGCCAATTCTAGGTCACTTCGGCGTAGGTCATTGTGTCCATGAACTCCAGGCTCCCAGGTTTGGTTACTTCTTCGCCTTCTGGGATCTTCTGTTTTATGTGCTCAAACTCTGAGGCAATTTTTTTCTGGCTATGTTGGGGGTCCTGGCAGGTCAGCCAACGTGGATTTGATTGGACAGGGCCATGGTGGTGGCATTTGTTGCTCACCAGGAAGGAACATAGAGTGCCAGGGTACCTTGCACTGCAGCCACATTCTATACTGTGTGGAGACCTTTAATCTGGTGATCTAGGTGGTGTACATACCAGGTGTGGAATTTGGGAGGCAGATTTTCTAATCAGAACCTTATTTCTCCCGGGGATGTGGTCACTCCATCCAGAGGTCTTCCAAATGTTGGTTTGGAAGGAGGGTCCACAAGATGTAAACCTCATTTCCTCTCATAATGACTCTGAGGTTCCCTGGTTTTATGTGAGGTCCAGGGACCTGCTGGCTTTCGCGGTGGATGCCATGATGGTTTTTTGTGGGTCAAGGTTTAACCGGTGACAGTAATCCTGGTAGCTCTGGGCTGGCCTCTAAGTTCCTGGTACAGGATTTTCTAAACTGTTGTTAGCTCCCAGTTGGTGGTATCTGCTACTGCCAGATCTGCTGCTACAGGGTCTGTTTATGCACCAGGACTTTCCTCTGTTGACTTCCATAGCCTGGCTTTTGTGGCAGAGCTCTTGGAGGGTAAGAGTTTTTCTCCTGTGTGTGCCTTAACAGTGCAGTTTTTGGCTCTGGTGATTTATTTCTAGCAGTATCTGGACCTTATTACAAAATTTTCAACCCTTTTTTGAAGGTTTTGCTGTGGTTTCAACCGCCGTATTGTCCACCTGTAGCTCTGTGGGATCTTACTCTAGTCTTCTCGGCTCTCAGGAGGGCTCCCTTTCAGCTGTTGGTTTCCATGTACCTTACGGTTGTCACTTGGAATTTAGCCTTGCTTATGGTTATTGGCTTGGCATGTTTCCGAATTGGCTGCTTTGTTCTGCAAGTCGATTTTTCCCTTATTTCATGGTGCATAGTCGGTACTGCGTACAGTTCTGTTGTTCCGGCCGAAGGCTGTTTCAGCCTTTCACTTGGTTCAGAAACTTGTCCGTCTGGTTTTAGGTTCTTCACCAGCTTCCCAGGACCGGGACGATCTGGCGCTGATAGAAGTCATCCGGGCCCTGCGGATGTACTTAGATGGAACTTCCACCACCAGCCGCATGGATTCTCTTCTTGTTCTGTATGATTTTCAGTTACTTGGTCGGCCTGCTACGGAGCAGATCATTGCAAGGTGGATCCGTTCCATCCAGGTTTATTCTATTGCGAGGTGACCAGCACCAGATTGGGTGTCAGCGCTTTGTAGTAGGCTGGTGGTGGCCTCCTGGGGGCTTGGCATAGGGCTTCCATGGAGCAGCTGTGCCGGGCAGCCGCATGGCCCTCCGCCCACTCATTTGCTCATTTCTATTGTTTTCATGTGTTTGCCTCTGTCGACGCTCACTTTGGACATACAGTTCTCTGATCTGGCAGTCTGGGCGTTCCCTCTCCTTGGGGGTGGCATTTCAACGTCCCATGGTACCAGTGTCTCCCATTCTGGGTGAAAGAGGATTTTTGTGTACCCACCGTACCTAACTGAGTGGCTGCATTCCCTACCTCACGCTCAGTCTTGGCGGTCTTTGTGCTGCCACTGGTTCCCTACGGTTTACATGTGGTTCCCATAGTTTCACTGGATTACTGCTTCTCCTTTCGGGCTCTGTTAAAGTTGTACTGGCCTGCTGGGAGTTGCAGAGGGGAGGAGCTCAAATCTTAAAGCTACAGTTTTAATTTAAGTGCCGGCTCCTGTGGTTCCAATCACAACCCCATGGTACCAGTGCTCCCCAGCCAAGATCAGAGAAAAGGATTCAGCGGTAAGTACATAAAAATCTACTTTGTGATATTGAATGAAAGTGGCAATATTGCTATAATCATTACTTATCAGTGATGTTCATATATTTGTTTACTACAAATAAATAAAAAATTTAATAATAAAAACGTGTAAGTAGTGTGCAATAAATATACACAAAGTTGCCTGTATTAGAATTTCTGAGGGTCTCTCAAATACACCCTCTATATAGGCAAATGGAACAGATAAAATTAAATTCAATACACTGGCACATAACCATATAAAAAATGATAATTACCTGTATAATAATCCTAAGGTAGAGTCCACTTGTTAAGGGCAATCCACAAGGCAGTTCTCTTTATCTTGATTTCTCTGATCGCAGGACCTGATAAAACACATATCTGTGCTCACTCTGCCTTTTAGCTCAATGGCATTATGGTGCAGTGAATACACAGAACAGAAATAATTGTGCAAAACCTTTTTATGCAAAAAATGGGTTTTAATAAAATCACATTGCACTCACAATAGAAACATAAAAACAAGCATATATATCACTCCATATTGGCCATCTCAGGTGCAGGTAAGTCTCCCTTGGGTTCCCAGTGATGGAAGGTGATTGCACAAACTAGGGATAATGTGCTCACCACTGGAGACTTCCGAGATGTATTAATCACCACCTTGACGAGCGTAAACTGGCGTCCACACAACACTTAACGCGTTTCAGGCCCTCTCTGGATCCTTCTTCAGAAGTATGTGTACATAATCCTAACAAAATTCCTCATATACCCTAAAAAACATCCAGTTCTCAATCATTTCCTTGCGCATGACCAGAAGTTCCGTATTGAGATTTACCACTGCTGCATGCATTTCAAGGCAATTGCGCATGTCCGGAAGTTGGTCTATACAGTTCCCGGACATGTGCGTTCCAAATATGCATTCCACACATTTGTTATATCCAAATGGACTACTGTGAATTGGTCCTTATGTAATCCATTAGTAACAGAACTTTCCATACACTCCAACAGACATATCCAGAGGGCCCTCCGGTTTATATCTCATTATGGTCTATTTGAAAGTCCATTAATAATATCCTCGAAAAAAATAAAAATAAAAGAGCAGCATCAAAATTGTCAAATAGCATATATGGTATATATAAATATTTAGATAAATATACTTACATATAAATAGAATAAAATTCCAAAGGACCATCAGAAAAAGATTAGAAAACTGATAAAATAAAGAAAAATAATTATTAAAAAGACATCTATTTAAAAAAAAAAAACACACAATTCAAATTCACTGTTAAGACCATTTGGAATAAAGGTCTTTAATGAATGAATCCATCGCATTTCTCTTCTGGACAATCGCATTTGGGTAAAATTTGTTGTTTTCCACAAAACCCTTTTATAAAACATTCTTTAGACTCATGAATGTTCTTAAAATAGACAGATACAGAATGAGTTAAAAGCCTCTTGCGAATATTATAGATATGTTCCACAAGACTGAGTTTTACATTTGTAGAACATTCCACATAATACAACACATTCTTGGGATGAAACGTAATAAATTATCTGATTGGATGTTTTACTCTATTAACTGTGAAGTTTTTTACAACCCTATCTCCAAAAGGTACAGTCCTACCCATCAGACTTGATTTGCACCTGTGAAAACTTTTTGTGTGGACACTTTATCTAGTTTCTTCATGCACACTACTTTTTACTAGATGGGATTTGAGAGAAAGAGCCTTTTTATAATTAACAATGGGTTTCTCAGGCATTACTTTACCTTTAATAGGATCCTGTCTCAAAATCCTCCAAGTATTAGGAAAAAACATCTATTACTTTATAATTGGAATAGGCAAATAAAGGCCCATTCATAACCATTAGATTCATTTTTGTATTTTTTTCTTTTACTAGATCCTTTCTTTCTATTTTCATAACTCTTCCTTTGGTTTTTTCTAAGGTTTCCCTATCATAACTTTTGCAATGAAATCTCTCTGTGATCTCAGACATTTGTTCCATACAAATTGTTTCATCAAAACAATTTATTTTTATTCTGATATATTGACTGTGTTATGAACTGAGGAACACACCTAGACTCGATGATGCAGAGAACTGGGTGACAGCTGGTGGTGAGTGGGTGAACTTGACACATGGTCTATCCTCTGGACAGTAAGCCCAGACACTTGGATGTAAGACTCGTAGAGTGCACTCAGCAGGTCTTCTTGTCTATAAGAGCAACTTTTACCTTATGACTTTATACGCCTACCGGTACTGGGATGCCCACCAGGACTTATGCCACTGGCGACAGTACGAGCTTACCCCCGATGACCAGAGTTATCTGTCGGTATAAAGGACAGGGACAAAAAGAGAATTACTGAAACCAAATATGAGTCAAAGGACTGGCTGACAGAACCGAGATAAAGTATGAATATGCAAGTGTGGTGGTTATGTATGAAGAAGCTGTATGCAAATAACAAAGACAATGGAGGACTACAGAAAGACAAAGGATAAAGGCAGACAAAGAATAATATTGTGTAGAAGAATCTACACTACATCTGAAGTCAAGGCTGACAGAATCCAGACAGGACTGTGATTTAGGCAGAGCTTCTGAACACAAGTTCACAGGGCTAGTAGCTTTACACAGGAAGCAGGAACTATAACCAGCATAGAGCCATGCACAGGAAGATGTTTTAACTAAATGCTGCACCAATCCCCTGCTGAGGAATCATAATAGATTAATGCTGTGCAGCTGTCCGGCTGCACGTCTACCAACTTTCGTCTGTGTCTCTAGTTGCCCAGCAACAGGGAAAGCCGCCTGCCTCTGGTGTCCCCATTGGTAAGCAACCGGCAGTTCCCATGATTCACAGTGGCTGCTCACGCCCATCTACTAAGCACTGGGCGGCAACCAGCAGCCCCAGCGGCCATAGCAGATGCAGCATCCTGGTCGCCTGGCAACAACCAGAACCCGCATCCCCCTGCTGCTGAGTGACTACTGACACACTGAAGGAAAACCCTTCATGCCAACTTGAATGGTGTTGACTTGACTTTTCTATATACCCATTAACCTATGTTTTCTTTCTGTGGGATTTAGTTTTTATTTGGCCTTCCTCCATATAGATAACTAAATCTAATAAAAACACTTTATCCTTACTTTTTTCAAAGGTCAGATGGATATTAAAAGGGTTAGTGTTAAGATCTGTACAAAATACATCTAGATCATCCGAATGTCCACTTTTAATTAAAAATAAATAAATATATATATATATATATAAATAAAGCCCTGCCATAGGACCAGACCTGCCCCCAGCTCGCCCTCTGGGGTGTATATAGTAATTTCTTCCCAGTAGGAAATAATAAATTTGCATAGCTAGGGGCAAACTTTGTCCCCATGGCAGTATCAATCTGTTGTAGATAAAATGATCCATCAAAATAAAAATAATTATTTTTAAAAATGAAATTAATACCCTCTAAAATAAAAGTTTTTAAATCTTCACTTAAATCGCTCTTATTGAGGAAGTAGGAAACTGCCTGTAAACCTTGAGTGTGTTCAATAATTGTGTACAATGTACTGACGTCTGCACTACATAAGGTGTCGTTCTCCTTCCCTTTTAATTCCTTAAAATATACCCTATATCTTTTAAATAGGCTTTCGTGGTACTGACAAGGGGCTGTAAATAAGAGTCTATAAGTGCAGACAAATTACTTGTTTGGCTATTACAGCCTGAAATTATCGGTCTTCCAGGGGGGGTTGGTGTGGTCCTTGTGGATTTTTGGCAGTGTAGAAATGGTGGGAATTGAAGGCTCATTGATATTTAAACATTCAAGTTCCATTTTTGTAGGGATGCGCGCCGGCCCAAATCTCGGGTTTTGGGTTCTTGTTTTGGCTCTGTATTTCTTTTGTGTTTTGGATCTGTATTTGTTTTGCTAAAACCTCCCTTGCGAGTTTTGGATCTGTATTAGTTTTCCTAAAGTATTAGTAACATCAATAACATTAATTTCCACTCATTTCCTGTCAATTTTGACCATCTCACAGCTCACAATATTGTTTTCATCTACTTTAGGCCAAAAGGTTGCACAGAGGTAGCTGGATGGCTAAGCTAAGCGACAGCAGTGGGTGGCACAAACATGTGGCACTTAAACTTCCAATGTGGCACATCTAGGAAACAAAATGGCACTGTAGTGGCAGTTTAATAAACTATACAAATGTTTGTTGTCTACACAAGAAGACAGCAATGCTCCAAACAGTGCATCATGTAAAGAAAAGAGGTGTAAGATGGACTTGTCCTTGTCCCTCCCACCCTTATCTTGTATATATTAAACAGGACATGCACAGTTTAACAAACTAATAATTTCAGAGACAGGAACTGTCACTTGTGGCCGAAATGATTTGTTTGTTTGGGCCTCCACAAATTTTTTTTTAGAAAGACTACCTCCGATAAGTAATTACTCTAAGGATGTTGATGATGAGGTGTTAATTACATTATAATCCTGTACAATAAATTTTATGTTTTTGCCGCAATTGATGTAACATGGAGAAGGTGCCTAGATGGATAATATTCCTACCTTTACTAACTTTGGCCTCACAAATGGAGCAGATACTTTCACAAAAATTGTCAGGATTGTGGTCAAAATAATTCCACACCCAAGAGGTGTCTTTTTTGGTCTTATGCCCAGGCAATGCAATGGCTTTCTTTTTTTCATGGTCAACAACTGCAGCCCCTGGTGGCTGACTTACACAAATAACATCATCAGCATCCTCAGTGTAAGATAGTAGTAGTACACACATATCCCGCTCATCCTGTTCCACTTCCACACACGAATCCTCAATTTCTATAATGTCGTCCTCATCATATTAATCATCATCTTTACTTGTACTGCTCCCCACATGTGCAGATGGTTCAGAAATGGCAGAAGGAGGTTAAAGAAGCTTCTTTGTGAGGACAGTGTGAGAAATGTCAGACTCACATATAGCAGACGTGGACACCACTAAGCGTTCCTCAAGAATGTCTGATGGTTCTGATTCTGAATGCAGTTTGTCTTACTGCCTTGCAGCTAACTTTCCTTTTTTTTACCACCGTAAAAGTAAATGATTTTATATATATATATATATATATATATATATATATATATATAGTTACATAGTTACATAGTTACATAGTTTGTGAGGTTGAAAAAAGACACCGTCCATCAAGTTCAACCTATATGTGTAATTTTATCTGTTGATAAAGTCGGCCGTTGTGTTATTCCCTCATTTTATTATAACTATGGTACGTGATTTATCCACCATAACCCTGTATATCCTTATCCATTAGGAATTTATCTAGGCCATTCCTAAAAGTATAGACCGAGTCTGCCATTACTACTTTCTCAGGCATGGAATTCCAAACTTGTACTGTCCTTACTGTGAAAAAACCTTTCCGCCTCTGTGTGCGGCATCTCCTCTCCTCTAACCTAAGTGGGTGTCCATGTGTTTTCTGTGCTGATCTTAACAAAAACAGATCCCCTGAAAGCTCTGTGTATTGTCCCCTTAAATATTTATAAATGCTGATCATGTCCCCTCTTAATCTCCTCCTTTCTAGTGTGAACATGTCAAGCCTTGCAAGTCTTTCCTGGTATTCCAGCGTCTCTATCCCCCTAATTAGTTTGGTCGCCCGCCTCTGCACCTTTTCTAGTTCCAGGATATACTTTTTGTAGTAGGGTGCCCAAAATTGTGCGCAGTATTCCAGATGGGTCCTCACTAAGGCTTTATATAATGGGAGTATAACACTCTCATCCCTTGTATCAATACCCCTCTTTATGCATGCTAGTACTTTGTTTGCCTTTTTTGATGCAATCCTGCATTGGGTGCTGCTGCTAAGTTTTTTATCTATATGAACACCTAAATCTTTTTCCAGTACAGAGTCCCCTAAAAAAAACCCATTAAGTATGTAGGTGTCATTTTTGTTCTTGCTACCCAGGTGCATTACCTTACACTTGTCTGTATTAAACCTCATTCTCCATTTTGCTGCCCATGATTCCAGTTTAATTAGGTCATTCTGGAGAGACTCAGCGGCTCTCTCCGAATTTATAACCTTACATAGTTTGGTATCATCTGCAAAAATTGACACCATGCTCTCTAGACCTTCCGCTAGATCATTAATGAAAATGTTGAACAATAGCGGTCCGAGAACAGACCCTTGTGGCACCCCACTTAGAACTTCAGCCCAATTTGAAAAAGTTCCATTTATCACAACTCGCTGCTCCCTATTATCTAACCAGTTACTAATCCAAGTGTATATTGTGCTCCCTAGCCCTAGTTCATGTAACTTATAAATAAGTCTCATGTGTGGCAGTGTGTCAAAAGCTTTAGCAAAGTCTAAAAATATTACATCCACCGCCTTTCCCTGATCAAGGTTCGCACTAACTGTTTCATAAATGCCTAATAAGTTTGTTTGACATGATCTATCCTTCACAAATCCGTGTTGGTTCCTAATAATAATCTTTTTGGCTTTGAGGATCTTCTGTACACTAACCCTCAGAATGCTTTCTAGGACTATATGGCCATCTGACACGATCCAACAGAACAAGGCTCAGCACCAACCCAAGGAACAGAAGCCTAGGCCACCCCACAAAAACACACTCAATGGATCAGCCTCATTCAACCCCCCTGGGGCCACTGCGCCAAGCCCGTGGATCTATAAGCCCCCATGCTGTCCAAGGGCCAAGGGTCCACCTCCTCCCGTCTGTCCCAGGGGAATCCAGCCAAGCAGCCGGCACCGAGGCTGGCCACTGTGCGCCAAGCCTTAAAAAAGTGTTGAGCAATGGGCCCATCCGTGCGACCCGCTAGCAACGCTGCACGAACCGAGGACCGCTACCAGCCACATGGACAAGGAACACCCGGGCCGCGAGCCCCACACAACACAACCCGCAGGGACACCTCAAGACACACAATGAAATCCGACAATCATCACCTTCCCAGCATGAGGGCGACCAAATGCAGGGCCCATCACCATGGAACAACAGGTGGCACAGCCCCCACAAGAAAACCACCAGCACTGGACCGCACCAGCCAGGCAACAGGCACACTAGATCCCCGAGACCCAGGGAACAACGCCGGACGCATCAACATCCGCCCAAGGCCAGCACCATGACGACATGCAATCACCAGTGCCCCAACTCCCACAAAGGGCAGGCCAGGATCGGAGGCCACGACCAGCCAACATCCGCGCAAGGCCCTCCCGACACCACCTGCACTCCCGTCAAACTGCACGGAAAAAAATCACGCCCATGTCCCCGCTCCTGAAGTGTTCCGTCCAAAAAAACACTTGCAGCCTTCTTTAAACATTGTTCAACCTCAGAGGAACATTCTCCCTCCAAAAATCCGTCCGCAATTCCACCACACTGCTCAACCCCCCGCACCCAAACAGATCCAACCCCCACCACACCTAGGCACTGGGAGACAGGCAAACTCTTCCCCCCCAAGGCCGGTGGACCACGACCACCCGCCTGCAGCACCACACTCCGATCCGTTGACCCATGGAACAGGGCGGCAATCAGCCGCACGCCTGCGTCCACCACAGTGACATCCAAAAAATCCATCTCTGTAGATGACACTCTGTGTGCAAACCGAACGGGGCCATCCAAAGCATCCAGCCCAGAGGCCACCATGCTGAACCCATCCCCCGCTACACGCCACAAGAGGAATACGCCATTCAGGAACCCACGACAAAGGCCGATCCCATGCCACACTGAGGCAACAAGAATATGGCCCCACACCATGCCATGCATAGAACAGCACACGACGGGGCCAAAGCTGACCCCTCCGCAGCACCCGACAGCTGCAAAAAGAAATCTCTTCCATACAGGAAATGGCCACATGCCAGCACCAACCCAGCGAGCCCCAAAATTAATCCAGCTGGACAGTCTGCACAACCCACCTGGACAGTCTGCCCTGGCTTAAGCCCTCTATGCCCCTGGACATCTGCTTTAGCAGATTATGCTGATGGACTTGTATTGTCATGACTGGTGGCAGCACCTGCACCACTAGTAGTATGTGCTTTCTGCTCTCCTCTGAATTGTTTCTCCTCCATATGTATCCACAAACACGAATGAAGTGGGGTACAGCACACACCACAACTTCGTCAAAAAATGTACCACCTTCAGTGTCCAAGTATGAGTCAGAAATACTATAGTAATCAAACGATGCAGTTTAATTTCATCAACAGTGTCGCACAATATGTGTATGAGTCAGAAATGGTAATCGGACATTGAGGTTGACCTTCACCAACAGTGTCACACAATACGTGTATGAGTAGGGAGGAGACGGGGCGTTCCTGGGGCGGTGTGGCGCGAATGGGGGCGGAGGTGGCCAAATGGGGGCGTGATCGCGGCGGCTGCATGATGTCACACGCAGTCACTGTGATCGGGAAGATAGTGGTGGGCCTCCTGCAGGCGCAGCTAAGCTGAGCAGGCAGGAGGCTTCCTTAGCTTCTAACAAGCAGAAATTGCAATACGTTCGCAATTTCTGCTTGTTCAACGGGGTGAGGCTCCGGTCAGCATGCTGGGTGGCCTTGCCCAGCGATGGGCGGCCCCCAGCATGCCATCCAAAACATTACAAATTCTGCTAATTAGCAGAATTTGCAGTCCATACTGAATTAGGCCAATTATTCTGTTTTTGTTCTTTTTTAGATTTTTTCCTAGTAAATGAACATCTTAGTTCTCCTGCTCTAACACCCCTCTTTGTTTTTCGATTTAATTTCATCTTGGGGTTCTTGGGTCCCATTTTAAAAAATCAGGTGATTCACTGCAATACTCATCTGGATTTAAGTGTGTAACTCTGTTGTTAATCCTAAATGGGCGTTCATAAACAGATTGGTGTCTTTCATTCAAACCATCTGGTGCACTTAAGTGTTTTTGATTGTTAAAGTATCCATTTTTATAGGTGGGTCTCTCATTCCATTGTTGGTGCTTTCCTAACTTCCTTTTTTTGGTATTTAAAGGTATTTTGTCATGATGAAATGACATTCTGTTATCCTTGTACTTATCCCTCCTTCTCCATTTAGGTACATTTGGTTTTCTGGTAGAGCCACAACTAGACAATTTGGTGCCCTGTGCCAGAAAGAGAATTTGCACCCTCCCCCACAATTTCTCCAATAGGGATATATATATATATATATATATATATAGACAAACTGGTATGGGAGGCACTCAGGATGCAAAAAAAGACGACACCACCTCTGGTACAGTTGACGTTTCGGGGACCTCTCCCCTTTATCAAGACACAACCAGTACAATAGCAGCCAACACATATAAATACAGAAACCAAACTCACCTAACACCAATCGTGAAGCCTGGCCCGCTCATTCCGGATGCCAGTCTGTGACGTCACCCACGCGATCCTGTAGGCCGAGCCGCACTTCCTTCCCAGCTGCCTGTGATTTCCCGCGCAGGATCGCGCAGGTGACGTCAAAGACTGGCATCCGGAATGAGCGGGCCGGACTTCATTGTTTATATATACAATACCGATTTATGATAACACGAGTGTTTTGTAATCATGTTTTTTCAATGCTGGAATATTCATTTCCGGTGATTGAAAAACAAACAGTACAACTTGGCAGCCTCTGGGTATGTTACTATGTTGTATTCAGTCTTTGGAACGCACTTCCGGCATACGCTTCCTGTGTGTGGTACGCACACACTTGCGGTAGCAACCAGAAGCGCGGATGGCGTGGTTGCCCATCGCAGCTATTTAGTGGTGACTCCCGGCAGTGTGTGACATGCGGCTCCTGCATCTGGACTTGCTCTGTCTTGACTAAGGTCTGTACCGGACCGAAAGGTCGACTTGTACCCGTTTTTTTAATGACGCAAATAAAGTATCTTTGCTGTATTGGTGAGTGCCCCTCATGCTGTGTTCTATGTTGTTCCAGAACCGGATGGTTGCTCGGCTGGGCTGCACTCCTACCACTGACTCTTGAAGACATGAGTGCTGATCTGCAAAGAAAAAAAAAATAATAATAAAAAAATATATATCTATCTATATCTATATATATCTATATATATATCTATATATATAAAGATAGATGTGCCCGGCACTCCACTCAATAATAATATCAACTTGCTGCGGTGCCCTCCCAATGTGAGATACTTAGTCTCAGATATGCAAACATGGATTCACGGGCGGCACTCGAACAGACTTTACAGCAGTGTTGAATCACGTCATTTTATTGCCAACATGTTTCGGGGACAACACCCCGTCCTCAGGGCCAGACAAGCCGAATGAGACAAACATACAACATTTTATAGAACACAGACAAAGACATTAAGGCAGATACTACTCACCTGCTCCACGGCGCGACCGCCCGCCAGTCCGAGTGGCCCCACTTCCGTGTTGCTTCCGCTGACGTCACGGTGCGCCGCGTCGCAGAGAGGTAACCATGGTGACTGTACACAAAAAGCAATACGTTAACCATGGAAGGGAAGATTACACTTACATAATCTGCATGGTGAATTAAAATACATATACATGAATGTATAAACATTAATAAAAGCTCATAGTGCGCCCAGCTTCGTGTGGACAGCGGAGATCCATACATTACTAATCGCAACTTTTGATGTACTTAATCAGCTATACTTCTTAAAGTTAACTGAACATATATAAGAAGAAAAGTGTATATAAATATGGGAAGAAAAATATGGGAAGAAAAATATTTATAGAGAGGTGCGATAGAGCCACATTTGTTTTATAGTAGAACTGATCTATAGAAAACACTGTAGTCCCAGGTTCTCATTGAGCCCCCCGGGGGACAGTGTTCCCAATTTGAAGATCCATCTGGATTCCAACTGTAACAAGGCCCTATCCCTGTTACCCCCCCCTAAGATTACGGGGGACATGGTCAATTAAAATGGCCCTAATGCTGGCTACCCCATGACCATTCAGCATACAGTGGCGTGCAAACGGTTGTTCACTCTCCCTCTTTTCCAACGCCTTCTTAATGGCACTCCTATGGAGGGCCATGCGTTCACGAAATTGTCTTATGGTCTTGCCGACATAGGCAAGACCACATGGACACGTGAGTAAATAGACCACATGTGTGGTAGTGCACGTCAATCTGTGTTTGATGGGAATTTTTCGACCTGTGGACGGGTGAGTAAAACTATCTATATATATATATTAAACGATAGAATTCGGCACTCGCATCAAAAGATATCAGTTGGGGTGTTCCTTTAGAGATACCCTTATATAACGGTATATTCGTACACTGTAGGGAAAAAAGCACTCTCCATCATAATATATTCCAAAATATCCATTTTATTCAGGTTTGCATGCTTGAAATCCAGAAAATGTTTTGCCTACGTTTCGGTTCCATATAAGAACCTTTATCAAGACTATTACAACACTGCAAAATTAAAAATACAAAAGAGTATATCACAAAAGGCAATAATTACATGATAACAGTAAAATACAACAACAAGAAAGCTTGACAGCCCACTCAATGTGTGCTTCCACACATTGTCTCTGGAAAATTCTACCAACTGCTTTTCCAGAAATTTTTCATCATAGAAACATAGAATTTGATGGCAGATAAGAACCACTTGGCCCATCTAGTCAGCCCCTTTTTTTATCCATTAGGTAATCTCAACCCTTTTTGAACCTTAATTCTTTGTAAGGATATTCATATGCCTATCCCAAGCATGGTTAAATTGCTCTACCATCTTAGCATCTACCACCTCTGATGGGATACTATTCCACTTATCCACTACCCTTTCTGTGAAGTAAGTTTTCCTTAAATTTCCCCTGAACCTGCCTCCCTCCAGTTTCAGTGTATGTCCTCGAGTTCTAATACTTCTCTTTCTTTGAAAAATGTTTCCCTCCTGAACTTTGTTAAGACCCTTGGAATATTTGAAAGTTTCTATTATGTCCCCCCTTTCCCTTCTCTCCTCCAAACTATACATGTTAAGATCTTTTAGCCTTTCCGGTTAAGTTTTGTGATGTAGGTCATGCACCATTTTAGTTGCCCTTCTTTGTACACTCTCTAATGTATTTATATTTTTCCGGAGATATGGTCTCCAGAACTGGACACAGTATTCCAGATGGGGCCGTACCAATGACCTGTCCAGTGGCATTATTACTTGTTTTTTCCTGCTACTGATTCCTCTCCCTGTGCAACCAAGCATCTGATTTGCATTTCTCCTTGTTTTGTTGCATTGCTTTCCTGCCTTTAAGTCATTTTAAATAGTGACTCCTAAATCCCTTTCCTCCTCAGTATTTTCCATTATAGTACCCTTGATACTGTATTTAGCCTTTGGGTTTTTGAGACCCAAGTGCATGATTTTGCACTTTTTAGCATTAAACTGTAGTTTCCACGTTCTTGACCATTTCTCAAGCCTAGCTAGGTCATCAATCACTTGTTTTACCCCTCCCGGTGTGTCTACCCTTTTGCATATCTTTGTATCAAATGCAAAAAGGCATACTTTCCCTTTAATACTATTTGCAATGTCACCAACAAAGATATTAAAGAGAACTGGTCCAAGTACAGATCTCTGGGGTACTCCACTGGTAACATTTCCCTCCATAGATTGCACTCCATTTACTACAACTGTCTTTTTCCTATCCTGCAACCAGGTTCTTATCAATTTTACTGTTTTATAATCTACCCCTATGCTTTCAAGTTTATTTAGCAGACTGCGATGTGGGACAGTGTCAAATGCCTTACTAAAGTCTAGATATGCTACATCTACAGCTCCCCTTTGAGCTATTCTTTTCCTCACAGAGTAAAAAAAAAATCAATAAGATTTATTTGGCATGATCTCCCATCAGTAAATCCATGCTATTTTTGATCCTGTAAGTTGTTTGATTTAATATATTTCACAACTCTTTCTTTTAATAGTTTTTCCATTACTTTCCCTACTACTGATGTAAGGCTTACTGGTCTGTAGTTACTTGCTTCTTCCTTGCTTCCACTTTTGTGCAGTGGAACTACATTTGTTCTTTTCCAGTCCTCTGGAATGGCACCTGCATTTAGTGACTGGTTAAATAATTCTGTTAATGGTGTCACCAGCACATCTTTTAGCTGTTTGAGTATCCTTGGGTGTATCCCATCTGGCCCCATTGATTTATCCACTTTTAGTTTTGAAAGTTCCGTTAGGACCTTCTCCTCTGTAAATGTACTTATTATTTTTATGAATGTCCTTGCAACTTAACTGTGGCCCCTTCTCTTCTCCTTCTGTAGTAAATACTGAGAAAAAATTATTATTTAGGTGATCTGCTATTGCCTTGTCTCCCTCCACCAAATGCTCACTCTCTCATATAACCTAAGAGAAGCTTCCAAATGTAGTAGAGAATATATAGAAGAATATATATAGAAATATATGATCATGTTAAAGCTAAGCAGCATCATAGCTAGATATATGAATACTCCAAAAGAGTCCAATTGTCGTGCAAATCACAGTTGTCATCACAATAAATAAATCCTATTATCATGCGATAATAAACTACATCTCTAACACAACATAATGTTAACAAACCTATCAAATGAAATCCTTCAATCATATGTCTAAGCTAAACAGACCTCAATGGAATCATCAAATGAAATATCAGAAGGTAAGTAATATTACTTAGTGTCAGTAGTCATATAATATTAAAAAACCAACACTGTATACCAGTAGTATGCACAAGGAAATGACATCTAGTATCCAAATGACACTATCCTAACAGTTTAAAGAATCACCAACAGTGCAAACCACACATCAAATAAACTAATATGCAGGTTATATATCAACTGTCACTTTCAATAGTAAATACTAGGCATAGAGCAAGCAGATATAATGCGACCACTATCCAACACCAATGACAGCATGCTGTTAAATCACCCACCAAACGCCATACGTGTACAAAACTAGTGCAAAACTCAGTGAATATGATATAACAAAACTTACTGTTAACGGTGTCAATCAAGCATACACAAGCGTGCTTGATAGCCTGTAAACGCCGGATGTGGTGTATAAATGGATCTGTGACAGGAAGTACCGGTTCAAAAAACCCATATTTAAACAAAAGTATATGTCTAAAAAATATAACTGCTCGGGCCAGCATCAGCCGGACACCCGGTTAATATCAAGTGTATCTTACCAGTGTGTCACATGTATTATTTAAATGGTCGCGCTTACCTGCGACCGGAAGTGTGACGCTCAGACAATCTTAGCAGTGCCGGTAGTGGGGCGGTTTGTGTGGACATAATCTGTCACTGGAAGTGTGGCAAATGCTTAATTCCGGTGGCAGAAATAGGAATTGTGGCACAGTGTGCAGTGTAAGTGATAATATAAACCCATAAAACAAGTGCAAATCAAACGACAGCAGATGGAGGTGTGGAACAGCATACTAATACTTAGTTTAGAAGTGCCACATATACAAATAATTAATCAAACCTCAAAGCAAATGAAAATAGTACAGTAATCCTGCAAGTCCATACTACTCATCATCATCATTAATACCTGAAGCCTCTCAAAGTATACATAAAAATGTATTAATGCACACCTGACATCAAAGCATAGTTTACTATAATCCAAAGAGGGGACCGTCAGTCTGTCATTGGTATTATGAACTAATATTGACCCAATACCCAGATTTAAATATTAAATCACACATCGCAAAGGCCAGATATGAATGACCACTAATGTTTAAAAAAGGCATACTAGGCAACATTAGACATGAAAACAATATTCCATTTACATAATTATTACTCCCCACGGCAATGTTATTAAATCATAAGAAGACATTATACGAGTTGTACTCATTAAGGCCTTTTGGTGTAATGGTATCAAGTCTATGTATCCAATAGCATTCCTTCTTTTTAAGGATGCTGACTCTGTCGCCACCTCTAACAGGCGGAGGCAACCAGTCAATGAGCTTTCACTTGACGGTAGCGATCTGATGACCCTTTTGTGCAAAATGTCTCGCAACTGATTTGACAGAATTGGCCGACTGCAATGCTTGACGTATAGAAAGACGGTGATTCGTGATCCTTTCCCTGAAGTTACGAGTGATGAGACCAATGTAGAACAAACCACATGGACAGATTAGTATATAGATGACAAAATCTAACCGACAGTGAAGACTCCATTTGATCACTATTTTACTTCCATTATGTGGATGATTGAAACTTGCACCCGGCACCATGCAAGTAATACATCCAGTGCATCGATGGCATCCAGGACACTTCCTCATGAGCTCAGTAATAGAAGTTGGTCTATCTGGATTCAACAGAGGACGGAGTAGTAGCCGTTTCAGATTTGGCGGTAAGATATCATCAGTGGGCCTGTACGTGTAAAAGGTAACGTATTATCCGTTTTAATTATAGGCCAGTGACGTTGTAGTGATTTCGCAATCTGTTTTGATCTTATGTTAAAGTCTGTAACACAAAGTGGGCGCTCAATGGCCTTTTTTGATGAGCTAAAGTATGACAGTTTATTTATAGCTGCTTTTAGCTATTTCTGTAATAGTCCAGCTGAATATCCCCTATCGACAAACCTATCAGTCATTTCTTGTAGCTGTTGCTCACGTTCACCAACTGTGGAACTGTTCCTCAGGACACGTAAGTACTGAGTTACTAGTAGACTGTCCTTCTGTGCAGGGGGGTGATGACTTGATGCAATCAAACATGTGTTCCGATCAGTCAGTTTTCTGAACAATGTCGTTTCTAGAATGCCATTCCGCATAAAAACTGTGATATCCAGAAAGTTTATTGTTGTAGAGTCCAATGCAAAAGTGAACCTTATCGGTTCCGGCAAAGAGTTGAGCTGTTGTACCATGGCAATAAATTCATCCTCAGTGCTACAGCACAGAATAAAGACATCGTCAATGAGTCTCACTAAAAACACCAGGGGCCAAATGTAATAGAGTGAGAGTTTCAAAAAGTGAGAGATTTGGTAAAGGTTTTGCAGGTTTTTTTTTAAGTGGCAATCATTTACACAGCAAAAACAACCTGGTTTAGCAGTGTAAATGATTGTCACTTAAAAAAAAAAGAAAAACTTTACCAAATCTCTCACTTTCTGAATCTCTCACTCTATTACATTTGGCCCCTGATGTTTACTATAGTCAGGAAAGATGTATCTATTTTCATAGTCAGCCATGTATAAGTTTGCATACGCTGGTGCAAGGTTTGATCCCATTGCTGTACCAGAGACTTGCACGTAAAATTCATCTTTGTACTGAAAGTGATTGTTAGACAAAACTATAAGAAGTGTAAATGCTGATTTACATACAGGACTAAAAGCAACACTTTAAAAAGACATTTCATACACTTTAAATGGAGCCGCTGCGGCCGCTATACTTAATCCTCAACCTACGTACTTATTACACCATTAGCGTACAGAGCCCCGTACCATGTACGTACTTTGCGTACAAACGCTGCGCTGGCTGTACAAAGTACACTCAGTGCGTACACACCCAAAGATACACTGTGAACCCTTAACAGCTATGCATGCGATAGTAATACACTTTAAACCTTAGCAGGGAAAGGAAAACACAACACCAGATTATATTTAAAATGCCGGGTTTCGACACCGCAACATATTATTACTGAAAGGGGGTTACAATAACAAAGCAATACAATACAAAAGAATAATGGCTACAGTCAATGGTACATGGGTACCCCTGTCACTTTCAATTATTCTAGGGATACCATATCTACACACAAATTCCTGCACAATTTTCTTTGCAGTGAACGTAGCAGTATTTGTGGCAGCAGGGAACGCTTCTACCCAGTTGGAAAATACATCAATACAAACTAACACATATTTCAAATTCCTACAGGGTGGTAACTGTATGAAATCGATTTGTATTACCTGAAAAGGTCCGTCTGTAGGAGGGATATGGGATGGCTCTGTTGGTATTGTCTTTCCAATATTCTTCCTCAAGCAAGTAAGACATGTCATTGCTCTCTTACCTGCATGAGAAGAGAATCCTGGCGCACACCAGTAGGCTCTTACCAACTTGCACATACCCTCTTTGCCCAGATGAGTCAGACCGTGTGCCGCCTCAGCTAGGCTTGGAAGATATGCTCTGGGGGCCACTGGCTTACCGTGTCCACCTGTCCATAGTTCTGAGGACTCCTGGCCATACCCCTTTGCCCTCCAGACTGCCTTTTTCCTGTAGGGAACACAAATTTAGCATTTCGATTAATTGTGTGTTGATCGTGTTAAATGTCCTCAGTGATGTGATGTTCATTTGTATGCGGGTGCTTGCTGCTGATTTAGCAGCTTCATCTGCCCGGCTGTTACCAAGTGAAATTGGGTCTTGGTTGTAAGTGTGTGCTTTGCACTTGATAACAGCCACTCTGTCTGGTTCCTGTATTGCTGTCAAATTCCTTTTGATGTGGGACGCATGCGCTACAGGTGTGCCAGCTGCCGTCATGAAATTTCTGAGGCGCCATAGGGCCCCAAAATCATGCACTACTCCAAAGGTGTACCTAGAATCTGTGTATATATTAGCTGACTTACCCTTGGACAATTCACACGCTCTGGTTAGGGCGACCAACTCACCAACTTGTGCTGAGTGCGGTGGGCCCAGGGGTTCAGCTTCTATGATACCTCCGTCATCTACAACTGCATATCCAGTGCACAAGTCTCCCGATTCTGTCTGTCTGTGGCAACTACCGTCAGTGTAGAAGGTAAAGTCTACTCCTTCCAGTGGGTTGTCACTGATGTCAGGTCTCGCTGTGAAAGTCTGATTCAGGTATTCCATACAATCATGCGTATCAGTGTCTGCACTAAATCCTCCTTCACCAACATTCTCATCCTCCACCCTTTGTGCCTGTCCAGGCACACTTGGCAAGTAAGTTGCAGGATTTAGTGAGCTGCATCTCTTAATGGTGATGTTTACCGGGGCCATCAGTGATAATTCCCACTTTGTAAACCGAGCAGATGAGACATGTCGGGTTTGGGCTGAGTTTAGTAAGGCTGATACTGCATGAGGTGTATGAATGGTCAGTTCATGTCCTAACACTACGTCCTCGCTTTTACTTACCAGCAAAGCTATCGCTGCAACACTTCGCAAGCAAGTGGGGTGAGACTGCGCTACAGTGTCCAACTGTGCACTGTAGTAAGCTACCGGTCTGCTGGCATCACCATGTCTCTGAGTTAAAACCCCTGCCGCGCACCCCGCACTTTCTGTACCGTACAATTCAAAGGGCTTCTCATAATCTGGCATACCTAATGCAGGTGCCTGTGATAGGCACTGTTTGAGTCTCTCAAATGCCAGTTCGGACTCATCTGTGTGCGAGATCTGTTCTGGTTTGTTCAAAGAGACCATTTCTTGCAAAGGTAAAGCCAGTATAGAGAACCCTGGAATCCAGTTTCGACAGTACCCACACATTCCAAGGAAAGTGCGGATCTGTTGCTGATTTTGTGGCAGAGTCATGTCGTGAATTGCCTGTATTCTATCAGCAGTGAGGTGTCTAAGTCCTTGAGTCAAGCAATGTCCCAAATATTTGACCCTGGTCCAGCACAACTGCAACTTATCCTTTTAAACCTTGTGTCCCATTTGGGAAAGATGAAACAGAAGCTGTTTCGTGTCTTTCAAGGACGATTCGAGTGAGTCAGAACACAAAAATAAGTCATCAACATACTGTATTAGTACTGATCCACTCTCAGGTTGAAAGGATTGTAAACAGTCATGCAAAGCCTGGGAGAAAATACTTGGGCTGTCAATGAAACCTTGGGGTAGACGAGTCCAGGTGTACTGTACTCCCCTGTATGTAAAAGCAAAAAGGTACTGGCTGTCAGGGTGAAGAGGGACAGAAAAGAAAGCAGAACAGAGGTTAATGACAGTGAAGAATTTTGCAGTAGAGGGAATTTGCATGAGGATGACAGCTGGATTGGGCATTACGGGGAATTGACTCTCAACTATCTTGTTTATCCCCCTTAGATCCTGCATTAGCCTGTAACCCCTCCCCCCACTCTTTTTCACAGGGAAGATGGGACTATTGGCGGTGCTGGACGTCCTGACTAGGATGCCCTGCTGTAGTAGCCGCTCTATGATGGGGTACACTCCTAATTCTACCTCTGGCTTCAGAGGTACTGAGGGATTTTTGGAGCTATCCTACCATCATTTACTTGTACTACTACTGGAGCTACATTCGCCATCAATCCAGTGTCTTGTCCATCTTTGGTCCAAAGGGAACCCGGTATTTGTGAGATCATTTCCTCTACCTTTGATGGACACTTGTCTATAACAGTAGAATGCGACATTAGCCTTTGAGGGGTGTCTAATATATCTTGCACTTCTTGAGCGTGGTTCTCAGGTATATCCAAGAAGACACCCTCAGGAGTACAATATATGACACACCGCATTTTACACAATAAGTATCTGCCGAGTAGATTAGTCGGAGCCGATGCAGCCAACAGAAAAGAATGTTTGGTTTGCAAGGGCCCTATCTAGGGAAGCCAATCCCGGGCCATTTTTTCAATCCCGGGTATCGGGATTGAAAAATGGCCAATCCCGGGGTTCCCGGGATACCCGGGATTGGCTTTTACCTAGGTGTCCGCCCCCTCGCCCCACGCCGCCCCGCACATATAACTCACCATATACCAGGGGCGGGCTGGAGGGGAACATCCTTTCATCGCTGCTGGTGGCTCCCAGCAGCGGCTGACAGCGCAGCATGACCTTTCACGCTGCGCTGGGGACCAGGAAGCAGGAAGCCGGCCAGCGTTTGAGCATCCTGTGGACGCTCAACGCTGATCCCTCAATCCCCGGGATTGGAGCTTCCAATCCAGGGATTGAATCCCGGCCAGTTTTGGGCCTAAATCCCGGGATCCCACCGATCCCGATCCCGGGATTGGCCACCATAGCCCTATCGTAATCTCTGCAGGTCTACTCAAAGGGTATTTTTGCACCGTTCCTGTTACTCCCATTGCCGAAATCATTTTTCCCGTGGTCTTTATACCTGATGTGGAATTCAACACCCACCTGGCCGCCCCTGTATCTACAAGAAATGGTAATGGTACACCAGCTACATCAACTGTGACCTCAGGTTCGCTTCCAAGGCTAGCAATCAATTTCACTGGCTGCAGACTATAGATGTGGCCCAACCCCTATTGTATATTGAGACCCTCCCGCAGCGCATTGGCAGCTACAACATGTGAGGGGGGTAGCTGAGAATTTTCGGAGGTCTGCCAATCTCTCCTTGGTGGGTACCTCCTTGTTTCCCCTGCATGTGGCTCGTAATTTCTCCTAGGTGGTCCCTGATCCCAATTATGTGAATTGTAGTGTGGTTCGGATTCTGGTCTACGGGGTCAGTATACGTTATGTGTACCTTTATTCCTACAATCCTGGGCAAAATGTCCTTCCTTTTTACAAATGTAGCATATTCTAGGTCTTTTCCCAACAGCAGGGGTCTGGGTTTTCGGCTGATGGGGTTTTGCTGTAAGAGCCTGTATACTTACCGTCATCAGCTTATCCCCCTGTAACTCCCTGTGCTTACTGATGTTCCTATCGTGCTCGACAGCGGACTTTCTCAATGCAGCCACCGAGATTCCTTTCCAGTTAGGTAGAGAGGTCTGTACCCTTGTTCTTAATGCCTCCTTTAATCCGTCCATTAATACAGTAACAGCTACCTCCCTGTGATGTGCATTATCTTTAATGTCCTCGATCCCAGTGTATCTAGACATTTCCTGCAGTGCCCGATGGAAATATTCGGATGCCGTTTCACCTTCCTTTTGTCTTATGGAGAAGATTTTATTCCACTTGACAACAGTAGGGAAATACACTCCAAATTGCAGATCGATTTGCTTTTGCGTTCTCCTGATTGTATTCATCAGTGAGAGGTACTTCTGATCTAACTTACTGTCTGCTATAAATTTCGTGGTGTCAATATTTGAGGGTAAACACACTCGTAGCACTGTTCGCCAATCTTTATTTGTAGGCTCATGGGCGTTACCTAACTCTTTAATGAATCTCTGGCATCCGACTAGATCTTTTCTGTGATTTAGAAATTCAGACATAATTGACCTTAACTCTGCTCGGGACCAGGGACAATGCATGGCATTGTTCCTGATGGGAGTTACTTCCTGATTGTCAGTTTTCCTGTTGGGAACTGCAATTACCCTGACAGGATTTAATTCAATTACATCCTTCTGGTTTGATTCTATAATGTGGGGAGCTATAGTTCCTGCATAATGTATGGTACCGTACTTACCTGTGGACACGACCTCACTTATCCCTCCGCTAGGGGGCCTTGCTACAACTCTTGATGGTTGGGCCATGCCCACCTGAGTATCTTGTATGGTGGCTGCTAGAGAGAGTGACGATATCGTGCTGGGATTATCTTCCTGCTCACAATCCTGAGGAAAATTTAAAATGGGATACAGCTGGCAAGGGTTAGTGTTAGTACATTTAGCAATCACATTCTTATCCTGTACTAATGCACCATTGCTTGTAGCCACTTTCTCCCCAACAATATATGGTGGTGGTGGTGCGGTCGCCATTGTTTTCCCGCTAGGTTTGGAACCTGCTGCGCAAGCAAATTCCCTTTGCATCTCCCCCTCTTGCTGCCATAAATTTAAACAATCTCTATGTCTAATCCTTTGTTTTCTGGATTTTATCAGACATATCCTTATCCTTAAGTTCTGCAATACCTCCGGTTCAAAGCTGCCTACCTTAGGGAATGGTACCCTATCTTTGTCAGTCATACATACCCATTCATTGCATAAAACTTCTGTGCGTGAACCATATTTTTCACACATGATAAACCTCGCTGACCCTTTCGGCCGCAATTCTGACCTTCTCGGTCCTAACTCTTCTGCCGGAACCCTGCACAAACGTCTCTCACTTGAGCAACTGGCTCCCATATTTGTGGGTCTTTTTAATAACTAAAAAAAATTCCCACAAACACCAAAATACTCAATGTAAGTAGACGGTGGAAGTATCTCCGAGCGCCTTCCACTCGCTCTCGCGCACGTTGGCCGGTACTACCATACACTGTCGATAGCGAAGGCAATGTACCCAACTTAGGGCTCCTATCAGACCTTACAGCACCGTAATTTCTTTTGGTGGGAGTTCTGTTGGAATATTTTCCTGAGAGAGGCAGCGAAAAATTCCTTTTCGGTATCTTTCAACTGGAATTGTTTGTAGGGTGAAAAACAGAGAAATTAGATAACTATCCTTCACCCTTTCCAGTGAAGCCCACCAGGGAGATTTCCCGACGTTATCAAAGAAAAACCCCTTTGTCTATACAATCACGTCTGCGTATGCTTTTCCACAGCGCATATGACACAATGGTATCACGTTGTGCTGTGCAGAACACACGGACATGCAATGCAATAGCACAGCCTATAGATACTAGTTATCTATATGCCCTACGATTGCTGTAGACCACTTAGCCTAGACCACTCCAGATCACTTAGTTGTATGGGATCACTTAGACCACTTCAGACCACTTAGTTTTGATCACGAAAGGTAGCGAACCCTACGCCACCGGGCCTCTACTAACCCAGTGTTACCACTCCAGACACTTAGACCACTTAGTTCCTGGGTTCAGCTCCACTCACTCCGCTTTCACTCACTCAAATATGCTTTGCTTTTTTCTGTACAGAAAATTTTCACTCGTTCAGATTGGCAGCTTTACCCCCAGAGGCAATACAGTTTAAACAAAAGTTTTATACTAATCTGCTTTAGAAACCGGGTAGTTTTGTGCTATTGTGGCATGGCTACTGTCCCACCTTTTAACTAAATGACACTATTGTTAATTTTTACTTAGCGCCCGCACTCTTACGCACTTTGCGTAAACGCGACCGTGTGTGTCTTTTACGCTGCGTGCGCAGTCCTGTACTTTGTCCGAGACACGTGTACAAAACCGTACGTCTGCAATTCAACAAACCACACAGTCTCTTTAAATGTGAGCAGTGCTAATTATATTCGCTCACTTAACACAACACCCAGTTTTTTTCTGTATAAACCTTTAACGACCGGGCCAGACTTGCATGTTGTGCTTTATATTTACTTCCTTAAACACTTTTATTTTAGTTTTAACTATATAGCAACAAATGTATCCGGTTTCACACAGATCTAACTGAATCTAGCAATCTGAGTCTTATGGCAACAATGTGAGAGGGTATGCAAAGTATGGGTGTCTTTTGTGCACGCTTTTTGGCGCCAACATTTTTTTACAGATTTTTAAATAGCTTTTTTTCTGTGTTTTACGAGTTCTACCAGCACCTCTGCAAACCATACAGAGCAGACGCCATCTAATCAGCACACAAGTAGGGTTTTCAGTGTATCCATCGACCAAGAAAAGGTTACGTAGGATACCTTCTTCCTACCCTTTGCTGATAGATTAAGTCTGCTATGATCTGTTAGGCTGTGAGTATGTGGAAATCGGACGATGCCCCAATTGTAAATGCTGATTTACATACAGGACTAAAAGCAACACTTTAAAAAGACATTTCATACACTTTAAATGGATCCGCTGCGGCCGCTATACTTAATCCTCAACCTACGTACTTATTACACCATTAGCGTACAGAGCCCCGTACCGTGTACGTACTTTGCGTACAAACGCCGCAATGGCTGTACAAAGTACACTCAGCGCGTACACACCCAAAGATACACCGTGAACCCTTAACAGCTATGCATGCGATAGTAATACACTTTAAACCTTAGCAGGGAAAGGAAAACACGACACCAGATTGTATTTAAAATGCCGGGTTCCGACACCACAACATATTATTACTGAAAGGGGGTTACAATAACAAAGCATTACAATACAAAAGAATAATGGCTACAGTCAATGGTACATACGTGTTTGGTTTTTGCCGCCCTACCCAGTCTGGTCCTCGGTCATCTAGATAGATAACTTTTAGAGTCTTATGTGACCAGGCCTGCAGCTAGCTCCTTTTATACAATCTTCCAAAACTTAACACAATGGATACTGTAATCTCTTTGTCAATTGGACACAGGGATGGTCATTTACAGTACAGGAGAGGTCATAGCAGTGGCGTAACTACTGCCCCCGCAGTCCTTGCGGTGGCTTGGGGGCGAGGGGCTGCGGGGGCGCCACTGACTTTGCACAGATTGACATGTGGACGAGCGTCCGCATGTCAATCTGCGGTCTCCTTCCCTCCGCTGTTGTAAGGAGGGACACGGAGCGCACATCGCGCGCCTCTCCTGTGTCCCTCCCTGGCTCTCCCCCGGCCGGTCTAATAAAGGAAGTGCCATTTGTGAGCTCTGATTGGCTCACGAACTGGCACTTCCTTTATTAGACCGGCAGGAGAGCCAGGAGGGACACAGGAGAGGCGCGCTATGCGCTCCGTGTCCCTCCAACACAAAGGAGCGGGGGGGGGGGGGACCAGGCACTGTGGGGGCATATACCTGGCACTGGGGGCATATACCTGGCACTGTGGGGGAATATCTGGCACTGGGGGCATATACCTGGCACTGTGGGGGAATATCTGGCACTGTGGGGGAATATCTGGCACTGGGGGCATATACCTGGCACTGTGGGGGAATATCTGGCACTGTGGGGGGAATATCTGGCACTGGGGGCATATACCTGGCACTGTGGGGGAAGATCTGGCACTGGGGGCATATACCTGGCACTGTGGGGGAATATCTGGCACTGGGGGCATATACCTGGCACTGTGGGGGAATATTTGGCACTGGGGGGAGCAGGCACTGAGGGGGCATATGTGACACTGTGGGGGAATATCTGGCACTGGGGGCTTATACCTGGCACTGTGGGGGAATATCTGGCACTGGGGGCATATACCTGGCACTGGTGGGGAATATCTGGCACTGGGGGGAGCAGGCACTGAGGGGGCATATGTGGCACTGTGGGGGAATATTTGGCACTGGGGGGAGCAGACACTGAGGGGGCATATGTGGCACTGGGGGGGGGGGTATATGTGGCACTGGGGGCATGTACCTGGCACTGTGGGGGAATATCTGGCACTGGGGGCATATACCTGGCACTGTGGGGGAATATCTGGCACTGGGTGCATATGTGGCACTGGGAGCATGGCCCTAGCAACAAGCACTACCCCCTAGCAACGAGCATGACACCCGGTGCATGAAACCCCTGGCAACAAGCATGACACCCAGTGCATGAAACCCCTGGCAACGAGCATGACACCCAGTGCATGAAACCCCTGGCAACGAGCATGACACCCTGAGCATGAAAACCCCTGGCACCGTGCATGGAACCAAGAGCATGAAACCGCTGGCAACGAGCATGACACCCAGTGCATGAAACCCCTGGCAACGAGCATGACACCCTGAGCATGAAAACCCCTGGCACCGTGCATGGAACCAAGAGCATGAAACCCCTGGCAACGAGCAGGTAATTTAAAAGTAATTAGAAGCCTTACTGTAGAACTTAATGTGTAATGGGCATTACGGTGTGTGGCATAATGTATCACAGACATTGCGGTGTGTGTCATAATGTGTCAGGCATTACGGTGTGTTGTATACTATATCACGGGCATTGTGGTATGTGGTATAATGTCTCAGGATCATTGTGGTGTGTGTCATACTGTGTCACAGACATTGTATGTGCTATAATGTATCAGGGGCATTGCAGTGTGTAGCATAATGTATAACGGGCATTGCGATTTCTGTCATAATGTGTCACAGGCATTACGGTGTGTGGCATAATGTGTCGGGGGCATTACAGTGTGTGCATATTGTGTCATGTGCATTATTGTGTGTGGCATAATGGCTAAGGCCATTGCAGTATGTGGAATAATGTATACTGGGCATTACTATAAGGAGGAAAAATGACAAATAATGTAAGGGGCATGAATCAGGATTATTTTTCTTTCCTGTGGTGGCTAACGTCTGGGCGTGCAGGTTGCAAAACTGGGGTATAAGGTAGTCTTTTCCTGCAATGTCACGCCCCTTTACGCGAAGCCACGCCCATTTCAACGAAGCCACACACCCTTTTTGGCGGCGCGCGTCTACGACGCGCGCAGATTTATCCCTTTACTAGTGCCAATTATGGGGGTTATGGGGGGGGGGGCGCCGAAGGATTTTTTGGCTTGGGGGTGAAAAATTTCTAGTTACGCCACTGGGTCATAGGTTGGTTTGAATAGGTGGGCGATGTCTGTTCCAGATGCACTTGTGGGTGGTCTCCTCTGGGTTCCCGCCGCATACCTAATGTACAGTAAATACAGTTTATATCTATATTCTGCTCCTGCACATAACTATTTGCAGGAACGTGCTATCTTCTGCAAACCAACACCGGAATATTACCCTTACAATACCCTACGGCTGGATACCAAACACCACCTTATAACCTTGTTCTGTCCCCTCCTATCCTGTAAAGGTGAATCCCTTTGTTCTGATACCATTTAAACTGTTGTAACTTGCTGGTGTGGTGCAGGGAGACTATGTGTACATTGTGCACTATTTGGATTAAATATGTAATGTGTTTTGATAGCTTTTCCATGCGTTCACAAACTCTACCGTAAATACTCATACCACGGGCTAATGCGCAGGACCACGGGAGCGACCATACGCAAATTGCGAATATGCGCACGCACGGTAGAACAAGTACACGCACGGAGGCCATCTGTGTGTAGTTTGTACGTGATGCGTGTACTGCAATATTTTTTGACTTTGACAGAAGTGACTGAGAGGATCCAGGACATTGCGTTTCTGTAATGCTTCATGAAGTACCCGTAAGTCCTGCAGTGTGCGGTCTAACTGTAGATAAAGATGATACATCCATGGTTGCTAGTAGCACTCCTTCAAGTTTAGAGAATACACTTAACTTCTGCAAGAAATCATTAGTATCCCTATTATAACTAACATAACACTGGACCAAAGGCTGTAGAAAAATGTCCTGGTAAATCGCTAGTGATCTGTAGAAGTGAACCCCTGGCCAAGATTATGAGCCTTTCCAGGGGTCTTGATAATGACTTGTGTATCTTCGGCAATGTATAAATTATTGGACATACTGTTTGCTCCACTGTAAGATATCTATGGACTTCATCGTTAATCCAGCAGGCCATGACCACTTCATTGAGGACCATGTCCACTTTGTTTTTCATCTGCTTGATGGGATTATAGTTAAGCGGTAAATATGTGGAGGTGTCATTCAATTGTGCCATCAACTCATCATCATGGTCCTTCCAGTTTAAGAATATGACTGCTCCACCCTTATCAGCTGGCTGAATTATCAAGTAATCATTATTTTTTAATGATTGCAGCGCTTGCTTTTCATCTCGTGTCAAGTTTTCAAATACTTTCTCCTGTTAAATTGCATTAATTTCAGAGTTTGCTACCCTAAGGTACGTCTTAATGCTAGGGTTCTGCGTCTATGGGTCAAATATTGATCTAGTTTTAAATTTTAACTGCACATGCTTGCTATTAGAGCTCTTGTAGAACTCTTTAAGTCTGAGTCCACGTCCAAATTTATAATGGTCGATAGTCCAGTCAAAGGAGTTGAATCTATTTGTAGGCACAAATGAAAGTCCTTTCGATAAGAGGCTATGTTCGGCAGGCATTAAAGAATGAGAAGACAGGTTAAATACTAGATCTACTTTTTTCTGTTGTTCCTTCCTCCTTTTTTGTTTTGAGTAACTGCCCTTCCGCGAGTGCAGCCTGTTTGTCTTAGAACCATACTTCCTTGCTCGCTCAATTCTCCTGGTCCTAAAAAATCACTCTGATTTGATTTTGCCAGTTGTAATAGCCTTGATAAAGGCTCTTATATGGAACCGAAGTGTCTGCAAAACTTTTTCTGGATTTCAAGCATGCAAACTTGAATTAAGTGGATATTTTGGAATATATTATGATGGAGAATGCCTTTTTGCCTACAGTGTAGGAATATATATATATATATTACACACACATAGAACACTGCAAAAAAAGAAAATGGATTTGGACACAAATCCTCTTTACACCACATTCATGCACTCAACCTGAGAGCTTGCTGCCATTCAGCCACAATATCCCTCATTAAATAACACATATCAATATACTGCCACACCCAGGACTCAAACCCACAACCTGCTGCATTGCAACCAAATAGCCCACCCACCGAGCCACTTGATCCCGCATAAAAACTATGAGATTTTTTAACTATATGAAGCTACCTGTACCCTGTAAAAAAATAGCCAGCATTATAATCGATCAGATCCATACAGTGTGCAGCCACACATCCAATCCCTTGCAGTCACACATTTCATAGATCTGCTCAGCTGCAATGCTGATCACCCCTTCACAAAGTACAAGGTAAGCTTCAAATAGTTAAAACTCCACAGCTTGGAATTCTCTAGCTTTCTAATCAAGGGCAGATAGCTCAATGTTTAGAGTGTCTGACTGCAATGTCATAGGCAACATGTTTGAATCCTGGGCACATCAGCATCCTAAAATGAAATAAAGGACAGTGTGAGTGAACAACAAAGAGTTCTCAAATCAAGTCCATGAATGCTGTATGGGTATTAGCGACAAAAGGGGTGGGGGTAGGAGAAAGAGACAGTCAGGAGGTGCTGGGCTTAAAAAAGGGGGGAAACTGCAAGTGAAAGTAAGTAGATAATTAATAATTGACATGTGCTACCAACAGCATCCCCTACCCTACAGCGCTATGTACGGAGCACATTCCGCACAGTTTTAGGGGATAGTGGAACACTCCATCATCCATCTAGCAGCTGCCAATTCCAATTATCCATACTCGTTCTCTTCTCCATTCCTAGTCACTGGGCCTGTGCAATTCCGTACAAATAAAATGAAAATGCCGCAGGAGGCATCCATAGGAGATAGAAGGGAGGAGGAGAAGCCAATTTCTATGCGTGGTCTATTCACGAAGCAGTGAAAAGATTGCAGAAGTGAGCCAGTGGAGAAATTGCCCATGGCAACCAATCAGCATTGCAGTAACATTTATAATTTGCATTTTATAACATTATACAGAGTAGCTGATTGGTTGCCATGGGCAACTTCTCCACTGGCTTACTTCTCCGCTCTTTTCACTGCTTCATGAATAGACCCCTCAATTACTGCTGTGGGGCCAGTCCTACACTGTACAGGGCTCTGATAGAAGCCTTATAGCACTGCTCCTGCACCAATATTCTTCTTCTGTGGTAAATATTGTGGCAGCAGAGGCCGTACATCAGTGGTCCGCAGCAGCATGAAGTGCCCGGATACCGACCCAAAAGTGTGCAAAGTGGAATACTGAGTTTCTACCTTCAAATTTATCTGCATGACAAACGCTAAAATAGTTAGAGAGACAACCAATAGTTTGAATATTGAAGATGGTATTTTCAGCAGGACAAAAACAATAATAAATCGCTCATTTAAATAGTCAGTGATTTTTCTACTTCAGAAATCTGCAGCTGAAAATATGAAATGTGTAGAAAGTTAGAGAGGCTCCACACACGCACACACATTGCAAACATTGCAATGCATCTAACAGCTGCCTACTTCGCTCTGTGGGGGTGACACGCTTTAGGAAAACACATGCTGACCAACTTCAATCATTTCAGTTGGACTCAAAGGAGGGAAGTGAACACACTGTTACAAAGAGGAATATACAGATTATTGTTTGTAGATTGTATGATTCCTGGCATTTTCATGGACAAATACAGGTATAGAAGTTGAGATAAGCTACATTTTCTAAACTGTTTGGCAGCAAAAGTTTTTTACATTTTGCTGCTGGAATCTGTCCAACTGTATTTGTTCCCAGTCCTAACTACATCCCACTGGAGAATTAATTCACTGTCATACCTCCAGGTCTATTCACTGGAAATGTAAACATTTGACCTCAGGAATCCAAACTCTACTTGTATATTTCTCATCTCTACTCTGTAATCAGTTACTATTTATGACCTCATCAATAGGTAACAATTAATATTACCAAATATAAACAATACAGCAACCGTATTTGAGTTTATCAAGGATTTCTGCAATGAATAATCATGACAATAATTATTTACTTGATATTGAATTATTATTATTTACCAATTCAAAAGTACTTGCATTTTGTCTATTGTGTTCTTGGTTTCTTTTTTTGGGGTTTGTAGCTTTATAGTGCAAATCCATTTATTTTGACCCGTTTGTGATATGGGCACATCTTGCCAGAAATAGGCAGATGTTGAACAAAATATTCTAATCAACTTCTAATTAATATTCTAATTTGAGAAAGTGGGAACAAAATATTCCAATGAACTTGTTTGGAGAAATTCAATTTTTTATTAAACATTTTTAGTCATCTTAGGAGTGGGATAAACATGTCTCAGCCAGTACTTTCAGTGGAATGTCTCCTGTCCCATTTGCATAAATTGTGTTAAGAAAGCTGATAAATGTGTATAAATTAAATTCAAACTAGGGGGGAATTCAACTGATCCCCCGGAGCTATCCAGTTAGCCCCGAAGTCAGCCCAGCCGCACCTATTATCAGGATTTTTTCTTTGGGACCTCAGTATGCCTGAAAAAAAAAAATCCAGAAAAACAGCCAGTTTTCACGATCGTGGCAACGAAAACACATAAATATTTATTTTGCTTAAATGATTATTACTTTTTTTTAAATTATTGTAAAACATCTTTTAAACATGAAAAAAAACTCAATATAGAGCCAAGTGTAGGTAAATTAGGAAATGTCATTTTATCCATAATCCAAAAAAAGTTTTTTTTTACATTTTTTCCATTGGCATTTTTTGTATTCATATTTTGCTATTGGGTTATATCTATATTTATATTATTATGTCCTATATATATGTTGTGTGGAGGCCCTATATACTGTTGATAAAGCTAAATATTTATCGTATATACAACCCTTTATGAGGTCTAAGAACACTGTACGCTGTTTACTTAAGAAGTACCGTAAGGGTACGCAAGTTGCGTAACGATCGCTCAGCCGTAGGCGAGACGCTCAAGCGTCACGTTCGCTCACGGCCCAGAGATCACAGACAAGCACTCTGTTGGCTATGACTAACGTAATGATTCGCTATGGCGTAGCGGACGCTCGAGACCACGAGGAGATCACCAGCGGCGCAGACGCTCACAACGCTATACCTTTATGTCTAAACCTATTATTAATGAAATACACAGAATACCTTAATGTGAATACAGGGTGTAAGTGCAACCTTGTGTAACCTGACTAACTACAAAGCAGCTTGAGCGTCACCGACGCTCAAGTGAACACTTAAAACTATGAGAAAATACACAGATACTGGTTTAGGGTCCAAAGCCTATTATCTGTATTATAACTATTATACTTGCAAAAAGAATCACAGTACAAATGATACACTACAATATAACAGAGACTTCCTAACCAAATAACTATACAAGAAACACAATACAATACTATGCTGATCTAATACAATACAATACTAGTCAATGGGAGATACGAGAGAAGGAAAAGAGAGAGAGAGAGAGAGAGAGATATATATGAGAGAAATGGCTCACAGAAAGACAATGATTACGGAGAGAAACTTACGCACAAGGGTAAACGATCGCATGCGCCTGGACATCCAGCACCCGATTTTCAGCAATGAGAACCGTTGAAGAGTGAGAGCTGGATGTGGTCGGCCTGCCTATTTATGCCCCACACACAATGCAATCTTACAGTCCCTACAATCCCATTGTCCATTGGACGTCGGAATTCGGCCCTGCATCATAACAAAAGGTCATAGGTTGATTCATACAGGTGGGCTGTGACGATTTCAAACAGCTCAGGTGGGTGGGGAACTAGGTTTCCCGCCGCATACCTGAGTATGAGTAAATAGTAGAAATGGACATAAACTTCTTATGTCCATAACTATTCGCACGAGCGATTAATACGCTCCAAACCAACACCGGAATATTGCTATTTAAATACTCTTCCGATGGGTACCAAACACTACTGCATGACTCCTGTTAGACCCTTCCTACGATACAAAGAGGGATTCCTCAGCTCAGGGACATTCTATATTAACCAAACTTTCAGAATCTATCAAAGGGACCATGATCTACAAACTACATTATTACTGAAAATATGTAACGAATGAGTCGCACGCTACGATTACATAAACTCCACCGTAAATACGCATACCGTGCGCCCGCGGGTGCACGCTATTGCGGGTATGCGCCTTCACGGGAGAGCGTACGCATGCGCAGCGCCGACCAGTGTGTGGTGCAAATATGGCAACGTGCATAGAGATATTTTTCTGACTTTGACAGTCCACCCTTTGGCAGTCAATAATAACTGCCACCTCCTGAAAACATTTCAAAAGGAGAAAAATATATGTCAGGGGTTAATTCATTTCCATGGTTGGGTGAGGAAGAAGAGAGGAGTAGGTGTGAAGAGGGTATGACCTAGTGAGAAAGCAGAAGCATGTGTGTATGAGTCCATGTTTGGAGGGTCATGTATCATCGTGCCGTACGTGTGGTAAATCAAGCTTCGAGGTATTGCGAAGTATACATTTGAATTCCTTCTTATCCCGTGGTACAGGTCTGTGGATGGGCTGTCAAACTTTACCGAGCTCATTTCGGCTTTCAGTTGTAACAAAATGGGGATGCACATTTTAGTTGATGATACATGAATGGGGGAAGTATGTGGTTGCTGATATCTGTGCCTGTATTCCCTATCGACTATGTGTGTCATTACCTGAGGGTTGTAGAAATGAAGAAAAGACATAATTACGGTAGATGCGGTGGTATTCTATGTCAGGGAAATGTACATCTGTTGTTGGAGTTTTGTTCGGGATCTGTTGAGAGTCGTCTTCTTTGCGCTGTATTGCTCCTTGGGCATGAGCAAATAGCTTTGTCAGTGCCATCAGATTTACAAAAATGTTGGGCTAGCGTGAGTTTAAAAATACTAGGGAAACTGGGGATCCATGGCAAAGTTCATCAAGTGTCCATATCATAGGTTGTCAAAACTTCATCTTTGGTGCTTGTCTGTTGTCTGTATAGTGTCTCGTCAACTTCCTCGTCCAAGGGGGTCTTTGTATCTTGGAGAAAAGCAGAAAAACAGGTGAAAGAAACGGACCGTATAATCGCATTTTTCATCACATCCTGGTTTCTATCATTGGGTCATAAATCAAATCCAGGTTAATTACAGTTTCCTCACTCCTCAAGCTCATCACTTTTGTACTTTGTTTGCACCTCATTAAAGCCTGCCCGCATCTAAATATCAATCCAATAGATATAACAACACCTAAGATACATAGGAGGAACTTTCCAACATCCATTATGACTCCTTGAGCCCAGTCTCCTAAACCGGAGAACCAATTTCGCGGGTTCAACCATGACACCCAACCAGTCAGCTCATTACCTACAGCAGCAAGGGTGAGATTGTGTTTTCGACGAAATTCCCACTTCAATTGGAGAATATCGTCCATCTTTTGGTCTATGACCTCTACCGGATCCTCGGTGCTATTGGTGATATACGTGCAACACTTTATGCCGTACTGTGTTGCCAATGTAACACAATATCCGCCTGTTACTGCTGTAAGATAATTAAGAACCATCCTATGCTGAACTAGTTCTGTTTTATAAGCTTGAAGTTCTCTTCCAGTGTATCTGAATGTGTCATCATACATTTCAGTGATATTATCTAACAAATTGGCGAGTGCGGAAATGTATCTATAATTCATCACTCCTCGAGCGGTGCGAGTGAAATCTAACGCTACCAGAACCTGAATCCCGGTGGATTCATGGATAAGATCAGAGGCCGGGTGCTCTAACCTTTCTGACAGTTGTCTTTTAACTCGGTGCTCGTAATGAGTGTGAGTATAAGGAGCTTGGGCACCACGGTGTATGTCCTTCATTTTGTCATGTGTAACAGTCATCACTTCAGGCAATACTTTTCCAATATAACACAATCCTTCAGAGTTTGGGGCAAGCCACTTGTACGCCTTTCTCCCGCATATGAAATATGCATCATCGGGGAGAACATATGGGACAGAGAAGGACATTACCATATTACACACCTTCCAGGTGAATTCTCCTGACCCCAATTCTTCCATCTGCTTAATGCACGTATCGGTTTGTACGATATGTGCACAGTATCCTGGTGATACTTCTCCAACTCTAGTAATCCTATTTCCTAAGGTATATCGATACCGGAAAGATTTTCCTCTACTGGCTATGTGGCGTACAAGCTCTGTATCTGTAGGCATTCTATCTGCTCTGTGTGAAAAGGTCATGGTAAGGTTGCTCCATGACACTTCCCAATTTCCCGGCTTACGGGGATTGGAGATATTAAAACATAAGAGGGACCTATCCACATGGTATTGGTGGAGCTTCAAACTAGGAGGGCTGGAGATGTTAAACCTCCGGTCCACCGGTCTCCCACCACTTAGCTCAAGTACCTCCCCTAACGTTAAAGGAAATGGCACTAGCCCTGATTTGCTATGACCCTGAGGTACTTGAGAGCATACCCAACAATCTGTTTGGTTTAATACGTTACCCACTAAGGAGTGATAGTCACTCAATGGATGCCGGTCCATATGGATATTAAAACTGGATTGGCATTTCTTTATGCACCCATCCTCAATCAAATTGTCACAGAGCCTACAGATACAGTTTTCTTCAGCTAACAATCCATCACAATTTCTTCTATCGGATCGTTTTCTGATACTCGCCTTTGCTTGTTGGCTTGGTTGATCTTGGAAAACTGCGCCTCCATCATCATAATCGGAACCCATTCCAGAACCTCTCTCGACCTCTATGGTACTCTCGCCGGAACAGACTGCTCTGGTCAACATCATGGTTAACATCAAAATCCGGATCACAGTCTCTTGGGGCAAGTCCATCTTTGAGGAGGAAATAGAGAAGAATGAGAAGGGGGAAAAAGAAATTTTTAAGGGAGAGGGGGATGGGAAGTGGAGAAAACAATAAAAGGGAGAAGGGGGTCAACAACTGCTTTCGGTCTTCAAGGCTCAGGTGCCGCCTCAGTCCTCCCGGAACAGACACTCCAGTGATACAACCTCTACCGTCTGTTCCTTATCACGGGACTTCTCTGGATCAGCAACCTTTTTGCAGTGGGATGAATGGACCCAAGTCTCTCTCTCAGCAACCTTCAATGCTGTGGTGCTAGTCAATAAGACCTGGTATGGTCCTTCCCATCTATCAATAAGACAACCTGAGCGTAGAAAATTTCGTATCATTACATAATCCCCAGGTTCAATGTCATGACAATTACTATCTGGTAAATCAGGAATCACCAACTTCAGATTATCATTTTGATTCCTCAACTGTTTACTCATGTTAATCAAGTACTTTACAGTTACTTCATTGTTACATTTCAAATCATCCTGAGGGTTAATCATGACATGCGGTTGTCGACCAAACAAGATTTCAAAAGGGGACAGATTAAGAGGGGACCTGGGAGTGGTTCTGATACTGTACAATACAATGGGTAAAGCTTCTGGCCATGTCAATCCTGTCTCTGCCATCACTTTACTCAATTTATTTTTAATAGTGCTGTTCACTCTTTCGACCTTCGCACTCGCCTGTGGACAGTACGGAGTGTGCAGCTTGCTATCAATACCCATTAATTTACACATTCCTTGAAAGACATCACCGGTAAAATGGGTACCCCTATCACTTTCAATGATTCTAGGGATACCATATCTACATACAAATTCCTGCACAATTTTCTTAGCTGTAAACATAGCGGTATTTGTAGCTGCTGGAAATGCTTCGACCCAATTCGAGAAAACATCTATACAAACAAGTACATATTTCAAATTTCGACATGGGGGTAATTGAATGAAGTCAATTTGTATTACCTGGAAAGGGCCGCCGGCAGGTGGGATATGGGATGGTTCTGTAGGTATTGCTTTTCCAATATTCTTTCTCAGACAGGTAAGGCATGACAGTGCTCTTTTACCCGCATGAGAGGAGAATCCTGGGGCGCACCAGTATGCTCTTACCAATTTGCACATCCCCTCCTTGCCTAGATGAGTCAGCCCGTGAGCTGCTTCAGCCAGACATGGAAGGTATGTCCTGGGGGCCACTGGTTTACCATGTCCATCCGTCCAGAGCCCTGAGGACTCCTGGCCATATCCCTTTGCCTTCCAGACTGCCTTTTCCTGTGTGGAACACAAATTCTGCATCTCACACAACTTCTGTGTGTTGATGGTATTAAATACCATCAGTTGTGTGGTGTCTGTCTGTATGGGGGTAGCAGCTGCTAACTTAGCAGCTTCGTCTGCTCGGCTGTTACCAAGTGATACCGGGTCTTGGCTATATGTATGTGCTTTACATTTGATAACAGCCACTCTGTCGGGTTCCTGTATCGCTGTTAGAAGCCTTTTTATGTGAGTTGCATGCGCTACCGGTGTACCAGCGGCCGTCATGAAGTTTCTGAGACGCCATAGGGCTCCGAAATCATGGACTACCCCGAATGCGTATCTAGAATCGGTGTAGATATTGGCTGACTTACCCTTAGCCAATTCACATGCTCTGGTTAGGGCGACCAGTTCAGCAACCTGGGCTGAGTGAGGTGGGCCTAGCGGTTCCGCTTCTATGGTGTCTTGGTCATCTACGACTGCGTATCCAGTACACAAGTCTCCCGAGTCTGACTGTCTGTGACAACTACCGTCCGTGTAGAACGTGAGTTCTGCATCTTCCAGTGGGTTGTCACTGATGTCAGGCCTTGCGGTAAAATTTTGGGTCAAATATTCCATACAATCATGTGTATCTTCCTTTGTATTGAATCCTCCTTCCCCAGCACTCTCACCTTCCACCCTTTGTGCCTGACCAGGCACACCTGGGAGATATGTTGCAGGATTTAATGCACTGCATCTCCTTATGGTGATGTTTACGGGGGCCATTAGTGCCAATTCCCATCTTGTAAACCTCGCTGATGAGACGTGTCTGGTTTGGGCAGAATTCAATAAGGCTGATACTGCATGTGGCGTATGGATTGTGAGGTTGTGGCCTAGCACGACGTCTTCGCTTTTTGTCACTAGCAATGCTATCGCAGCAACGCTTCGCAAGCATGTGGGGAGGGATCGCGCTACCGTGTCTAGCTGAGCGCTGTAGTATGCAACTGGCCTGCTGGCATCACCGTGTTTTTGGGTTAGTACACCTGCTGCGCAACCAGCACTTTCTGTTCCGTATAGTTCAAAGGGTTTCCCATAGTCTGGCATACCTAGTGCTGGCGCCTGCGTTAGGCACTGTTTGAGTCTCTCAAATGCTGTTTCGGATTCGTCTGTATGCGAGATCCTATCAGGTTTGTTTGAGGAGACCATTTCCTGCAAAGGTAACGCCAATATGGAAAACCCTGGGATCCAATTACGGCAATACCCACACATTCCTAAAAACGTCCTGATCTGTTGCTGGGTTTGTGGCAGTGTCATGTCTCTAATTGCTTGGATTCTATCAGCGGTCAGGTGTCTCAGTCCTTGTGTTAGACAGTGTCCCAAATATTTTACCTTAGTTTGGCATAATTGCAACTTGTCTTTGGACACCTTGTGTCCGGTGTCTGAAAGATGAAACAGGAGCTGTTTCGTATCCTTCAGAGATGCTTCCAGTGAATCTGAACACAGTAATAAATCGTCCACATACTGTATCAATACTGATCCACTGTCTGGTTGGAAAGACTGTAAACAATCATGCAAAGCCTGAGAAAATATACTTGGACTATCTATGAAACCTTGGGGAAACCGAGTCCATGTGTATTGGACTCCTCTGTATGTGAATGCAAACAAATATTGGCTGTCAGGGTGCAGAGGTACCGAAAAGAAAGCGGAGCAGAGGTCAATAACAGTGAAAAATTTGGCAGTGGGAGGGATTTGCATTAGGATGACAGCTGGATTTGGCACTACGGGGAACTGACTCTCAACTATTTTGTTAATCCCCCTTAGATCCTGCACTAGCCTGTAACCCCTCCCCCCACTCTTCTTAACAGGGAAGATGGGACTATTGGCAGTGCTGGACGTTCTTACTAGAATGCCCTGTTGTAGCAAGCGCTCTATTACTGGGTAAACTCCTAACTCCACCTCTGGCTTCAGAGGATATTGTGGGATTTTTGGAGCTATCCTACCATTTTTTACTTGTACCACTACTGGAGCTACGTTTGCCATTAATCCAGTGTCCTGTCCGTCTTTTGTCCAAAGTGACTCTGGTATCTGAGATGTCATCTCTTCTATTTGGGATGGATTCCTATTTGTCATAATGGTATGTGACGTTAATTTTGATGGGGAGTCTAACATGTCTCGCACTTCCTGAGCGTGTTTCTCAGGTATGTCCAAGAATACACCTTCAGGAGTACAATAAATGACGCACCCCATTTTACACAGTAAGTCTCTTCCCAGGAGATTGGTTGGTGCCGATGCAGCCAGCAAAAAGGAATGCTTGGTATGCAAAGGCCCTATTGTAATCTCGGCTGGTTTGCTAACAGGGTAGTGCTGGACTACTCCTGTTACTCCCATGGCTGGAATTGTCCTACCAGTGGTTCTCATGCCCACTGTCGAATTTATCACTGACTTGGCCGCCCCTGTGTCTACAAGAAAGTTTAAAGTTTTACCAGCTACATTGATTGCGACCTCGGGTTCACTTTCAAGGTTGGCAATTAATTTTACTGGCTGCAGATTACAGGTATGGCCACACCCCTATTGGGTATGGTGACCTCCCTGAATCCCGCTGGCAGCAACTACTTGTGAGGGAGATAGTTGGGAACTACCAGAGGCATGCCAGTCTCTGTTTGGGGGATATCTTTTTGTTTCCCCTGTATGTGGCTCATAACTCCGTTTCTGCGGACCTTGCTCCCAATGTCGTGTGTCGTGTCGTTGTCTAGGGGTTTGGTATGAGTTTCGTGGATTCTTTACTCTACAATCTCGTGCCATGTGTCCCTGTTTGTGACAAGAATAACAAGTAACCATACTTGACTTACCCACAGGATTTGGTGATACAAACAAAGGCTGCCTTGTGGTCAGAGCCTGTATACTTACTGACATTAATTTGTCACCTTGTTGTTCCCTGTGTCTGGTGATGTTTCTGTCGTGATCAATAGCAGCCTCTCTCAAAGTAGCCACAGACAGACCTCGCCAACAAGGTTGCGTGGTCTGTACCCTAGTCTTCAATGACTCTTTTAAACCATCCATCAGTACCGATACTGCTACTTCCCGATGGTTTGTGTCTGTTTTAATGTCCTCTATACCTGTGTATTTTGCCATTTCTAATAATGCTCTGTGAAAATACTCTGCAGCTGTCTCTGACTCCTTCTGTTTAATGGAGAATATCTTATTCCATTTAGCTACTGCTGGGAAATACTCTTTTAGCTGCAAGTTTATTCTTTTCACATTATCTTGGTTGTACACATCTGTAAGAGGTACATCATGATCTAGTCCGCAATCAGCTAAAAATTGAGTTGCGTCGACATTTGAGGGTAAACACGCTCTCAGCAATATCTGCCAGTCTTTGTTGTTGGGCTCTACAGTGTTACCTAAGTCTCTGATGTATTTTTGACTGGCAACTAAGTCTTTTCTAGGGTCAGGAAATTCAGACACTATGGTCCTTAATTCCATTCGGGAAAATGGAGTGTACATGGCGATGTTCCTAATGGGAGTGGCTCCTGATGCGTCTGTTTTCCCATTTGGTACTGCTATTACTCTAACAGGTGCGATTCTAACAACCTCATTCTGTGTAGATTCTACAGGCTGTGGTGAAATAGTTTCAGCATAATGCATGGTGCCGTACTTACCAGTTGATACGACCTCACCTATCCCTCCGCTAGGGACCTTTACTAATCTCGTGGGTGGAGCTGTGCCTACTGTGGTCTCTGCTATGGTGGCTGCTAGAGAGAGCGCTGAAATCGTTGCCGATTCGTCCTCTTGATCACACTCCTGAGGAAAGTTCAAAACAGGGTACAACTTGCACGGGTTAATACTTGCATGGGTTAATGAGTTAACATTATCATTAACATTTACACAGTTACTAAGTGATTTTGTGTTACACCTTAGTGCGTCTTTCTCCGTAATCAACTTCTCTCCTGATATATATGGTGGCGGCGGGGCCGTGGCAATTAATTTTCTGTTAGTGCCAGATCCCGCCGCCTGAGCCAAACCTCTCTGTATCTCACCTTCCTGTTGCCACAACTGTAAATAATCATAATGCTGAATTCGTCTCTTTGTTGATTTTATGAGACATATCCTCCTCCTTAAATTTTGTAACACTTCTGAGCTGAAGCTCCCTATTCTTGGGAATTTCTCCCCGTCATGCACAGTCATTCTCTCCCATTCATCACATAAAGTTTCTGTGTGACTTCCATATTTCTCACACATGATATACCTGGCCGACCCAATTGGCCGGACCACTGAATCAACCCGAACCGAGGTTGATCGCCCCCTACCTGAACAAGTGGCCCCCATAGTTCGAAAGTGTTGCTTTATTTAGCCAACCCTTTACGAAAAACCAAATGCCAATAATAGGCTGACGGTGGCGGTTTACCGAGTACCCCACTCACTCGCCCACGCCGACCTATACGACCTGATCACACCGATATGGTGCTGGCGTACTCGACCTAGGGCCCCTGCGACCTGAACCTCTATTTACTGGAACCTGTGAGGGTTATCCGAAGAACACTTACTCTTTCCAGTAACTATTGGTTGCTGGATAGTTCCTGAGTGAGCAGCGAACTTCCCTTAAAATAAAAAAATTACACAAATCACGTTAGAGTGTACAGATAGCGTTTGTGACCCCTTTACTCTAATGGTATTAGGTCAGATTACTAACTACTGCACACACTTACGTGCGGTCCAGTCGTTCAGTACACAAACAACTAAGCTTATGTACGGAAAGACCAATGGAATCGAAACTTACGACTGCGAATTCCTTCAGCCAGAGCTTATATGGCCTATATGGGTGTTGCACCAACCCTTTTCGGTGTTGTGCCTGTGAACTGTATAGCGGACTTCCTTGTCGGCTGTACCTGGACCTCCTGGTCTGTTATGACCTCCTGGTCTTGTTACAGTATGACCTCCTGGTCTTGTTACAGTATGACCTCCTGGTCTGCTATACTCTAATGCTCAAAATTGTATTTAACCAGAGATGCCTCCCTAGCCACCGTGCACGTCACTTACACGCATGTACCTCACGAGTACTCGACTTTTCTTGTGGTTCAACCTTTAAAATTGTAAAAACACTCACTCATCATATGTACACTTTTGTTTCTATTTCTATTTCTGCACAGAAAATTTTCTTCAGCCCAGCTGTGTTACCAATTAGGAGCAGGATCTGTTAATTTAAATTTTTGGATTTCCAAAAATAGACTTGCGTTATTTACCGCCTGTTGCGCTATTTACCGCTGTGCGTTACTTATCACGTTGCGTTAAAAATCAACTTATCGTGACTTGAGCTACGTGGGTGTAACCGGACGCTACGTTGCGTAATGAACGCTGCGTGCGTCGGCCTTTGGATTGCGTACGCTAGTCTTTGTTAGAGACACGTGTACGCAAAACAAAGATCCACCGTAACACAATATACTTTTATCAATGTAAACGATCCCTGATCATCTACCGCGTACCCCACTGGCTTTGCCTTATCTCCCAGGCAAACCTGTGTGTTTGTCTACATTTTTAACTATTACCTCTATCCTTAAACTATGAAATAACAGCAAGTCTCTTTTAGCACTTTTCTATCAACTATAAAAACTGGCAGACAGGATGGTGATATACGACAAATGAAATACACAGATGGAGAAGAAGTGCAGATATATATATGTATGCGTGCGTATATACGCAAGACAGAAGAAAAATAAACAGTTTTAAAAAAAACACAAGCGTTTTGTTCTTACCTCCGGTTCCCGGATTCCTTCAGCACTCGTTATCTAAGCGAAGCAGACGCTTATCCCGTCAGCACTACGAGACAACCTCCCGCCCTTTGCTGAGGGATAATGTCTGCTGATCTACCTAGTGCAGATATGTGAAGGACAGGACGAGCCGCCAATTGATAAAGCTAAATATTTATCGTATATACAACCCTTTATGAGGTCTAAGAACACTGTACGCTGTTTACTTAAGAAGTACCGTAAGGGTACGCAAGTTGCGTAACGATCGCTCAGCCGTAGGCGAGACGCTCAAGCGTCACGTTCGCTCACGGCCCAGAGATCACAGACAAGCACTCTGTTGGCTATGACTAACGTAATGATTCGCTATGGCGTAGCGGACGCTCGAGACCACGAGGAGATCACCAGCGGCGCAGACGCTCACAACGCTATACCTTTATGTCTAAACCTATTATTAATGAAATACACAGAATACCTTAATGTGAATACAGGGTGTAAGTGCAACCTTGTGTAACCTGACTAACTACAAAGCAGCTTGAGCGTCACCGACGCTCAAGTGAACACTTAAAACTATGAGAAAATACACAGATACTGGTTTAGGGTCCAAAGCCTATTATCTGTATTATAACTATTATACTTGCAAAAAGAATCACAGTACAAATGATACACTACAATATAACAGAGACTTCCTAACCAAATAACTATACAAGAAACACAATACAATACTATGCTGATCTAATACAATACAATACTAGTCAATGGGAGATACGAGAGAAGGAAAAGAGAGAGAGAGAGAGAGATATATATATGAGAGAAATGGCTCACAGAAAGACAATGATTACGGAGAGAAACTTACGCACAAGGGTAAACGATCGCATGCGCCTGGACATCCAGCACCCGATTTTCAGCAATGAGAACCGTTGAAGAGTGAGAGCTGGATGTGGTCGGCCTGCCTATTTATGCCCCACACACAATGCAATCTTACAGTCCCTACAATCCCATTGTCCATTGGACGTCGGAATTCGGCCCTGCATCATAACAAAAGGTCATAGGTTGATTCATACAGGTGGGCTGTGACGATTTCAAACAGCTCAGGTGGGTGGGGAACTAGGTTTCCCGCCGCATACCTGAGTATGAGTAAATAGTAGAAATGGACATAAACTTCTTATGTCCATAACTATTCGCACGAGCGATTAATACGCTCCAAACCAACACCGGAATATTGCTATTTAAATACTCTTCCGATGGGTACCAAACACTACTGCATGACTCCTGTTAGACCCTTCCTACGATACAAAGAGGGATTCCTCAGCTCAGGGACATTCTATATTAACCAAACTTTCAGAATCTATCAAAGGGACCATGATCTACAAACTACATTATTACTGAAAATATGTAACGAATGAGTCGCACGCTACGATTACATAAACTCCACCGTAAATACGCATACCGTGCGCCCGCGGGTGCACGCTATTGCGGGTATGCGCCTTCACGGGAGAGCGTACGCATGCGCAGCGCAGACCAGTGTGTGGT